>NC_056523.1:135736440-135836433 GCF_019175285.1 Sceloporus undulatus | reverse complement strand
AATAATACGTTTTATTTATAACCCGCTATTCCGCAATGATCATAGGGTGTACAGTAAAAAATTGCAATACAATACAAAATACAATGTGAGAGTTAAAGGAGGAGAAGTCTCGTCCTCGGGCAGTCCCTGATGTTGCTGGGTCCCTGATGACGCTCCCTCGAGGCCAAGATGACAGTTAAGGAGGAGGGGCCTCTTCCTTCAGGCAGTCCTGATGTTGCTGGTCCCTGCCTGATGCTCCCTCTGAGGCCGAGATGACAGTTGAGGAGGGAGGGCCTCTTCCTTCAGGCAGTCCTGATGTTGCTGGGTCTGCCGATCGTCCCTCTGAGGCCAAGATGACAGTTAAGGAGGAAGGGCCTCTTCCTTCAGCAGTCCCGATGTTGCTGGGTCTGCCTGATCCTCCCCTCGAGGCCGAGATGACAGTTGAGGAGGGAGGGGCCTCTTCCTTCAGGCAGTCCCTGATGTTGCTGGGTCTGCCTGATCGCTCCCTCTGAGGCCGAGATGACAGTTGAGGAGGGAGGGGCCTCTTCCTTCAGGCAGTCCCTGATGTTGCTGGGTCTGCTGATCGCTCCCTCTGAGGCCGAGATGACAGTTTGAGGAGGGAGGGGCCCTTCCTTCAGGCAGTCCCGATGTTGCGGGTCGCCGATCGCTCCCTCTGAAGCCAGATGACAGTTGAAGGGAGGGGCCCTTTCCTTCAGGCAGTCCCTGATGTTGCTGGTGCTGCCTGATCGCTCCCTCTGAGGCCGGATGACAGTTGGGGGAGGGAGTTAAGGTAGTTTCCAGCTCAAGAAAATATAGTCCTCCAGTAAACATTTGTTATTTTCACGCACACACACACACACCCTGTGAAATGGGGGTTTGATAAGCAGGGGTGGTGTTGTCATCTCATCTCCCTCTCACACCACATCTTCAGGCTCTCTCCCCCTAGGAGCTAAGCTGAAATTATCTGAGTTGCTAGGGGAAAATCAATTCCCTTCACGCAACTATTGCTGTATCGATCCCTGTTGTGAAAAGGATTTTATGCTGGCTTGGTCTTGAAGGGGGAATTAAGATCTGTTCGTTTTATAAAGTACCTTCCCGGATGGAGAGAAGATGGATCAATACAGATGACTGCATTTTGGATTCTTATTGGGGGCACAACTGTGAGTACTGTCCTGATTCACTTCAAAAATTTACAATATTATTATTATTATTATTATTATTATTATTATTATTATTATTACCTGGCAAAAATCAGACAAAAAGATCTGTAGACGATAATGATCTCGACAAACAAACTGAGATAAAGTTGATCTATGGAAACAAACAGACAAATCTGAGGAAGAGAGTTATAGCTGAAGAATCTTGTCATGAGTCCTTCCTGACATCCTTTTTGATACTTGTATAAAGAACATGTTTTGGCACTGGTGATTACTACAGTGAGTGCCACTGGGGTCAGTGGACTTGTGCTTATATTTATCACCACTGAGAATCTGTACCCTTATTGCCTGGGCTTACCCAACTACAACTGATTAGGTATCAGCAGGATATTCGTTCTCTCTTTTTCTTGATCATTGAGGTTCTCCCAAGAGCTGCTTCTGATGTTTCTGAATGGGTTGGAGATGAATCTGAAGACCATTAGGAACAGGGACTTTAATAGATTTGCACTCATCTTGAGATGAGGCAAAAACTATTGGTTGTCAGTTTTTGCTACACGCTTTTCAGCCAGTTTTATTAATGCATTTGTTTTTATTTTATTTTTCTTTTGGTATTTGGTTATTTTAATCTACTGTACACCACTCCAAAAATATTTGGAGCTATTCATAAATTCTATAAATAAATGAAAATAAGTAGTCCATTATTCTGCCAACCATAGGCGTACTTGAGGATATACCCCCCTAGAAGGCATAGAGGAATAAACTCTGCTAACCTCTGCTATTCAGTGTCTCAATTCACCCTGGGAGAAGGTCAGTTGTCCCAGTTTATGCAGCCATTTTAAAGGGGGGAGGGAATCCCATTGAACTAATAAGGGTATTAATCCAAGTGTCCTAAAATGATGTGCCAGCAAAATTTCAGTGTAAAAGCCATCTTGCCTCAGACTTTTTTTTCTCAGCAGGCAGGCCAGAATTTCAGCTCAGATAATTGCATTCAGCTTCACTGAATTCCCTTCTGCATTTCCAATGGGAGATGGCATCCGTCTTCTTTTTGCAAACTAAAAAATGTGGTGTTCTGTGGTGCCGCTGCTGGCTCAGTAAAGGCTCCCATTTTCTGCTCCAGGGATGGCTTTGTATTGGTGTTGGTGGTGAGAAGATTCATTTGCTTAGGCAGCCAGAAGATAAAATATGAATGCAGGCCCTGAATTGTGAAAAAGTATTGATAGCTGCTTCTTCACATCTGTGTCTGAAAAGAAAAGTAATCACATGTGTGGCGGAATGAAGGATTAGTCATGGGTGTCTCCCTGTCTTCTTTTCCTCTGAAACATCAGATAGTCCTAATTAGAATGGGGAATAGCATGTCAAAGGGAGGTGAATTTGAGCTATAGGTTTACTTAAAACATTTATAAACCACCCTTGGCCAAATTAGATCCCATGATGCTTTACAAAATTAACAGCTCAAAAAATAACAAGCCACCTAATCAGCAAATAAAAATGGTGCTATTAGCAAGACTTTAAAATGCCTAAGATGTTTCAAAAGCTTGGGAGATTTTTTTGAAAGGTTTTGCTGGGAGCCTCAAACAAGTAACATTGATTGTTGTTGTTGTTATTATTATTATTATTATTATTATTAATCTTTATTTATAAAGCACTGTAAATTTACACAGCGCTGTACATACAATTTTTTTTAATTAGACGGTTCCCTGCCCTCAGGCTTACAATTTTAAAAGACACGACACAAAAGGAGAAGGGAGTGGTGGTGGGGAATGGGATCAGGTCCAGCAGTTCTTCTCCACCTCCGAGGCCTGGACTAAGGCAGATGGACTGGAGGGAGGGCTTGGCTTCTTAATGGATGGTTAAAAGGAGGGATGCTGGGGCAGAGAGGGGCTCACCCTTGGGAATGCTTCTCTAAACAATATAGTCTTTAACTCAGTTTTGAAACTGGATAGTGAAGTGATGAGGTGTGCATGTGGTGAAAGAAGGTTCCAGGAGTAAGGGGCAGCAAGTGAGAAGGGACGAATCCGGGAGGGGGCAGTGGCAATCCTACGCTGGGACAGGAGACCTTGACTAGGGGGAAGGGAGGATAAAAGAGGAGAAACATGGTCAAAGCGGCGAGTGGATGTGATAATACGTGCAGCTGAATGCTGGACAGAGATTAAAGGATGGAGGTGTGAGAGAGGAAGCCTTGTCAGAAGTAGGTTACAATAATCGAATCGTGATACCACTAGGGCATGGACCAGAGTCTTGGCAGTAGAGACTGAGATGAATGGACGGATTTTGGCAATGTTGTGGGGAAAGAATCTACAGGCCTTGGTGGTGGCCTGGATCTGGGGAATAAATGACAGATAAGAGTAAAAAATGAAGCCAAGACTGCAAGCATGATGAACCGGTTGAATTGAAGTGTCGTTGACAGAAACAGAAAAGGAATATTGAAGGGTGGGTTTAGGTGGAAAGACAAGAAGCTCAGTCTTAGACATGTTGAGCTTCAAGCACCGAAGCTGCATCTACTGAGAGATGGCAGTCAGACAAGAAGAAACTTGCTGTTGAAGCCCCGTTGAAAGGTCAGGGGTGGAGAGATACAGCTGAGTGTCATCAGCGTACAGATGATAGGAGAAACCAAAAGAACTGATGAGTTTACCTAGGGACAGTGTGTACTCCAACAGACAGGGGAACAGAGGATGAAGTTTGACCACCCATGACCACTGCAAAAGACCTATCTGACAAGTAAGATTTAAACCAGTCAAGAGCAGAGTTAGAGAACCCAAGGTCAGAAAGTAGATCAACCAGGAGACAGTGATCCACAGTGTCAAAGGCCGCAGACAAATCAAGAAGAATGAGAATAGAGTAGAGGCCGTTTGCCTTGGCCCGCAAGAGATCGTTTGAGATCTTGGTGAGGGCTGTCTCTGTAGAGTGCCGTGGGCGGAAGCCAGACTGGAAAGGGCCCAGGATGGAGTTGGCTTCAAGAAGCTCAATACAGCGAGAATAAATGACCTGTTCTAGGACCTTAGAAAGAAAAGGAAGAAGAGAAATTGGATGATAGCTAGAGAAAGAAGAGGGATCGAGAGAGGGTTTCTTCAGAATTGGGGAAATGATAGCACGTTTGAAGTCTGAAGGGAAGGAACCCACAGAGAGAGAGAGATTAAAGATATAGAAGAGTGAGGGCAGAAGAGAAGGGGCTATAGAGACGGGAGGGAATAGGATCAAGAGAACAGATAGTAGGTTTGGAAGAGTTTAGCAGCGTAGAGAGTTCATCCAGAGAAACAGGGGGAAACACAGAGAGTTTATTAGTAGAAGGTACCAGAGGTTAGTGGTAGGGGGCAAGTCAGGAGGAACTATTTCAGATCGCATAGTAGTGGGGTCAGTGGGGGAAAATGATGAGAAGACAGGGGGAGAGGAAGGTTTTAGTAGTGTATTGAAGCAGGAGAAGAAATGCTGCGGGCACCTCTCATTAGCGTAGATCAACATTTATAATAGTTCTGTTTTGCCATAGACAGAGCGTGTGAAAAAGATAAAAGGATGAATTTATAATGAATGAAATCACCCTGGACTTTTTCCAAAGACGTTCGGCCGCTTGAGAGCAGGACCAGAGGAACCTGATAGTGGGAGTGAGCGAGGGCTGAGGCCTAGTCAAGGGAGAAGACATGCGTACAGATACCGGGGCAAAGCTGTCGAGAGTTGAAGAAAGAGCCACCCTGAGAATTGTGGTCTTTCAAGGGGTGAATCATATACAGTTGTTCTTTTTTTTTTCCTTAATTCACATGACATACACCTACTTTCAGTTGATGTAGTCTTCATTCCAATAATAGAAAGTAGTTTTTCATTCCAGTGTTATTCTGGAAATTTAAACTATTCAGGTTGTTGTGATGCCTTTTCTCAAGGCATTTTTGAATCCTGTATGGATCCCCCCCCCCCGCCTCACAGGCATATTTTTTCTTGTATCATTTTGCAGATGACAGAAGTGAGATGAGTCTTCCTTCCTCAACTGTTTCACAGTTCTTCAATCTGTCTTTTTCAAACTTTACGGCCTTTCCTCAGTTTGACTTCTGACGTTCTAACAGGAAACATTGGATCACTATGCTTGGAACTGTCATTGACTGTTTTTGTTGTTATATTCTGTGCCTTCAAGTCTATTCCACTTTATAGTAACCCTATGCTAAAGTACACTTAAGAAGATTTATTCAGAGGAGGTTTAACATTGCCTTCTTCTGAGGTTGAGAGTATATCTGACTTGCCCAAGGACACCCAGTGGGTTTCCATGGTTCAGCAGGGATTCAAACACGGGTCTCCCAGAGTTCTAGTCTAGCCCTCAAACCATTACACCATGCCGATTCTTTGATTTGTCACTTCAGTTTCTGAAAATACAAATCCAAACTCATGTTTGGTTGCAAAGTATGGAGCATAAGTTTGAAAATGCATGATGATGCTTTTCCTTCTTTTTGTATTACAGCTGCCGCACACCATCACAGTGGCATTACCCCCTAAATATCACACATTCCTATACACGTGAATTTTAGCTATCTTCAGGCAGGTGACAAGATGCAGCTTTCCACAGCAGTCAAGCAAGTGGAATTAACTCTCTAAGGCCTGTTGAGTGGATGGAAAAACCAGCAAGCCTACAGAGCCATCAGACATTGCTTTCCACCTCTTTTTCCTTTTGTCTAGTTCCAGCCAACAATGCTTGGCTAAATTACTCCTATTTTTTCCTCCCTAGCTCCATCCTGGTTCCCTCTCATTTCCTGGTCTTTCCAAGAAGCCTTAGTTGTTTGCTAGTTGCCTTATGTGAAGACAACACTTCTTTTAAAAGACACAAAAACTATTTCTAACTCCCCCTATCTTTTTGGTGGAATCTCATTGTACATTACAGTGCTGTACATACAATCCCACCACAGAGGGGAGTACATAAAAGGAGACAAGCCACATTGAATCAATACTTGCTTTATTGCAGTATTTTATTGATTAGCAGGACTCCACTTGCACATTTGTTAAAATTGGGTATGACAGGATACAAAATCTATTCCACCCAAATATTTGTCACTGCACATGGACCTCAGTAATTTAGGGGGAAAGAAGGTGCAAAGAAGCAGAAAGATTCTGTAAAACCTTCAAATAAAAATGGACACCCCAAATTTAAATGCATTCTGTACAAAATTCTAAAGTAAAATAAATGCAAAAGTGTAGGAATTCTCTTGCAGCAATTTGGAAACTAGTCTTTGTCATTTAGGTCTGAAAAGGAAGAGGGAAAAGGGCATGGGGAAAATCTCAGGAATATTTTAAGAAATTACTTTGGGAAAAAAGTAGGGGGTGCTTTCAGCTTTACAATGCAATCTACATCTTCTTTAAATTTCATAAAAGATATTTTAGCTGCTGTTGTTCAGTGTGAATACTATGAATGTTATGAATCTTGTTTGATCATATGCTTTGTGGAGACAAACTCTGAAAGATAACAAATACAGCAAAATAATGGTTTCTAATTTAGAGATAAGTTTTCCTTTTTGAAAAATGAATGGAAAGTGGTTGTTGCCCTGTAGATGTAGGAGAAGTGGTGATGGTGTGGATTTGTGACTGGCAGCAAAGGTGTAGGGGGACTGAGAAATGGGAAGGGCTATCAGGGCTGGCAAATGTCTACCAACAATAACAGCAGCAGCAATAACAACAGCAACACTTTCAAAGCAAACAATTGATGGAGGGTATGAATGATAGCAATACACAGCAGAAGCAAGGAGAACATTCAAAGAAGATAGTCTGAGTGGGGGAGGTGGAGTAAAAGTTATGAAGTAGAGTGTAGTAGTAGGAATATTGTATAACATATACGTCAGAAGAGTGTGGAAACTGACAGTTTAAAGTGAGCCATCTGTATTCTTCCTGTCAGTTCTAGTGGTATAAATTGGACTTGGAAGCAGACAGGCAGATGGAAGAGCTCTTTTAACATGGGAGGCATATGATCTTGTACACGCTGTGTCACTCAAGCGTTCTGGCAGCTGGGCTTGGTAGCCACTTGAAGCATCTGGACTGTCTTCAAAGGCAGCTTCACATACAAATGCATCACAGAGTTAGAGGGCCATCTCTTGGGAAGGTTCATTTAAAAGACTGCTTTTGAATCAGGGCCAGATTCAAAACAATCTCCTGGCATGCCCTTCTAAAAACAACAACAGCAACAACAATTTGGCATATTGCAAGGGGCCTTCGGTGATTTTTCCTTTTGGCTGCAGGGGTCTTATCACTGCTCCTTTACAGCTTCAGCATGCCATTATTTTCCATTCCTCTGAAAAGTAACCTTCTAAAACCTTGTGTGGCGCTCACAGATATATGGAGGTAATGGTAACAGGGATATAGCACTGTCTCTTGTCTGAGTTCTCACTTCATGTGTCTTCCAGAGTGGTGTGAACTGAAATTTCACCACTTGTCAGCCATGTGATGAATCCTTAGAACCAGCCATCAGGGGCAAACTGGGCCACAGAAGGAAATGTGTGACTGGATCTCCTCCATGATATATGATAAAACTGAACAGAAGCAGTAAGCTCCTAATTCAGATAGGGACCATGGGGAGAGTTAATTCCCTCTCTCACTACAATGCCACTATATCATATATCACTATTGCTTCCAGTCAGGTCTGTCCCCCAGTTCCCATCAATCCTAGCAAGCATTATTATTATTATTATTATTATTATTTATATCCCACCCTTCTCCCAAGGTTGGGACTCAGTACAGCTTACAACATTAAAAAACACCATACAGTTAAAAACATACAAAATAGTATATTAAAATAGAATTAAATTACTACAATCATTAAAACAATTCAATGCTAAAGTCAAGTTTAAAAGGTTAAAATGCTTAAAATACATCAAAACAAGCCTTGTTGTCAGTGGGGAGACATGATTGGCATAATAGTCTCACAATTTCTGGAAACTAGGTCTAGATAAACAAATCTCCCCCACTCCTGTTTCTGCTGCTCATCCAAATCTATACTATGTATACACTGAAGTAAGAGGAAATAAGCTTTCAGCATATGAAACAGTTTGGTTTGTTCACATAGCTTCTGTTCAACACTTGCAGATGGGAAGAGAGATCTGGGGATCATTAGGGAAAGTTGTCCAGCCCTGTGATGGAGGGTTTTTGTAGTGGAGAAGCATTGGAGCAGGTCTAGGCCCAGGTTATGCTGGGCTGCCCCAGCAGATCCTGCACATGTGTTTGCACCCAATAAAACAAAATCTTCAGATAAAATATAAAAATTACAATATAATATAAAGCAAAATGACAAATACACGTAAAAATAAATGTAAAACACAAATACATGTAATCAAAACATACAAGATTATAAAACATTATTTAATTAAAATTCCCAAACTTTGAAAAATAAGAGTTTTTATTTGAATTAAATAAAACAAACAAACAAGGAAAGTAGCCATCCACAAATGTTCAGGGAGGCCATTCTAAGAGTATGGAGTAGCAAGTGAAAAAGGGCAAAGCTGAGCCAAGGAAAAAGAAACCCTTGGGTAGATGAGAAGCCTAAACTTCTTGTAATGTAAATGGTATAAAAAAGTATGTTCTCAAAGATAGGGAGGAGCTAGGTTGTGTAAGGTTTTACATGTTAAAACATTAAAACAAGAAGCTTGTACTAAATCCAAGAAGGAATGGGTAAGTAATGAAGATATATCAAAAGTGGGGTAACATGATCAAAACAACATACCAGAAAGATAATCTTAGCAGCAGAATATTGAATAGAAACCAGAGGACTAAGGTGAGATAATGGAAAACCAGTCAAAGGAAGATTACAATAATCAAGATGGAAAATAACCGAGGCATGTACTGTACTGCTATTCTGTCTTTTCTGCCTTAGTTGATTTTTTCTTAGTCTGATATGGGGAAAAATGAAAGTGAGAAAACACCAGACAGTTACAAACTGAAGAAGGCATCATTTAGACCTCTAATAAAAAAAAATCCACAAACAATACAGGGTGGTTACAATATAACAGACTCAATTGGAAGCACCTTCTATTTCTCTTATCACAATGTCCTTCCCTATGCATGTATGTGGCATAATGTTGCCATCACTGGCTCCTAAATTCATAAATGATTTGAGTCTTGAAGGATTTTTCAACACTGAAGAACATGGAAAGCAATCAGTAATCTGACCCATGGCAGTTCATTATTTTCATAAGGAATGGATTCCACAGGAGTGATTAAATCAATTAATTGATTCTCTATATCTAAAAAAGTCAAATAACATTTCCATCAACTTGCTATCAGCAAATGCCAGGCTAAAGCCTGGAGGGATGTTAATGGACCTTTTATGCTCTTTTATTAAACCTTTACACACTGATATTCAACATCTTTGCATAAATGCTGTGGATGAAATGAACTTTCTGAAATGAAATATACATTTGTGGGGTTGTAGCTTCCAAATCAAAGAAGTGTTTAAAGATGTGGTTTATGTTGCTGGTATACAGTAGTCACAAATGTTGTTATCCTTGTTAAAAAAAAAAAGAAGAAGAATTAACTGTGAGATTTGGGGAGGGCATGTCAGGACTTCTTTCTCTCAAAATAAATGGAGGAAAAGCCATTGTAGTTATGCAGCCCATGTGCAAAAGACAAAAACAAACCCCCAAGTGGAACTTCCCCAGTGTGGAGAAATCTTTTAAAATTCTTCATTCTTCCATGGGAAAAAAATAAATAAAAATGAAGCAAAACTTTACCTCTATACACAGAAAGCAATTGTACTGTTTGAGAAAGCAGTCATTTACTCTGTTGCATGCCTGGTTCAGTGCCTGTTCAGAAAAAAAATACCTTCCAGTACTAGGAGTAAGCTAATGTTAGGAATTAATGAATGAAATTAATTTCTGTTAAAGTGACTGCGGGTGTAGCCACACTGCAGAAACAAAGCAGTTTAACACCACTTTAACTGCCATGGCTCCATTCTGTGGAATCCTGGAATTTGTAGTTTGGTGAGATAATTAGCTTGCTCTGCAAGAGAGGTCTGATGCCTCACCAAACTACAATTCTGTTGGATAGAGTCATTGCATCATTCCCATCAACCCTTGGCATCATTGCCAATAGTGAGGCCTTGTATGAGATAAAATCATAAATATTTGGTGAACCATTACTATCTACTTGGTTTACTTCCAATACTTTGGACTTGGCATACTAACCTTAGTGCACAATTTGGAGATGTGATGGAACTTCTGCTAATCATGGGTTTCTTCTCTCTTAAGTGGCTCTGGGTTCTGGGGTGGCATAAGAGTTATAACTTTTCTTAGTGTCTTAAAAACAATACTAAGAAGCAGTACCAATGGTATCTGAAATTCATCATTATCATGGTGGTTTTGAGACCAATGGGAACTGAGGTCATGAGTATATTCTAAATCCTGACACCCACCCCCCCTCCAGATGCCAGCAGAACCTGCAGAAGCTGAACTGGTCATGGAACAACATTGTCTCCTTTGTTCTCAGGTGGAACTGCTGTATAAAACACACAAGGGGGATGTTCTTGCATACTCTTAATTACTCTGCTTCTGGAAAATGCAAAGGAATGATTTTCTGCTCTCAAATTTCTGGTTCATGATATAATTTGGAAATGCTGCTTTTCACTAAGGTAGTAAATTTGCAGAGGTATGATGTTGGTGAAGGTCACCCCTCTGGTCCAGTGCTGAGTTTAGATTACAACAGAAAGTATGAGGAGTTTCATCTTAATAATCCACAGAGGCACACTGGTAGGGATGCGGTGGACTGTTAAAAAGCAGTCTAGTTCACCACTGCATGTAGATTTACATTGGGTTTGGGTTTTGTGCCAGTTCAGTTCAGATAGCCAATCTTTGAAACAAAACTGGGTTCATTGGGGAGAGCCCTTCAGTGTGCTTCACCCATCTTCACTTGAAGGCTCATTATGGAAAAGTCTGAACATTGTTTTTAAGAATCCGTTAAACCTAAACCCAGTTGTTTGTCCCAACTAGAGTAAACCAATTGAATCAATAGAAACTTGGTAAGTAAACATTTAAGTAAATTCCATGGACTCAACAGACTTATTCTAGTTGGGGATTAACAGCTGGATTTCGTTGCAACCTTATGTAAGTTTACCTAGCAGGTAAACAGAAATGAATGCAGTAGAGCTTGCTTCTAAGTAAACGTGCAGAGTTACACCAATACATGGTCTATCTTTCAGAGGAGACATACATAATTTTATGTGGCTATTGGCACACTTCATTTGAACACATGTTGCTATGGCAGCCATGATGAACACATGGTTATGGAGCCCTGGCCTTTTTGAAGTATCATGAAATGTGATATTTCATAGAACTCATAAGCACAGGCTTCATAAAATGTGAAGGACAGTGTTTCAGTGTAGAATGTCATGTTGTATGTCATAATAGATAATAGCTAAATTGACAGAACCTGTTCTGACAGACTGAGTTCTTCTAATGGAGTAAAGGGGTCATTTGGGAATTTACGGGTTGTGTGAATTCCTAACTTTGATAGATCTTAACATCTCCTGAGAAGAAAATTGACAAATTTTATGCAAAAGTTCTGATTCCTTTATATTCTATTTACACTTTGTTAACAGAGATTGTCTATTGTACATTGGGTGGACTGTAGTTTTTGTGTGGACTGTGACAAATACTGTGATTTTTCATCCTTCCCTTTGTAGAGGCCCCTGTTCATTCAGTTGTAGTGCAGCTAATATGTTTGAAGAACACTCATCAGAGAGGCATAAAGTTGAGAAACCATGTGTATGTGTGTGTGAGAGAAAGCAGACGTAGCATTCCCCAAGTGAGAGTGGAGCCGGAGAGGTAATGTTCTTTACAACAGTTCTACTCAAAATGGTGGGAGATTATTAGATGGGAAAAGGATGTCCCTGTCCTGTACTTTCCCCATCCTTCCCACATGATTTCGGGAAGGACTTTCATATGATGTCGCACTTATCCAGACATTGTCCCGCCCAGGCAGCTCAAGTGACAGCGATCACGTGAAAGCCTTTCATATGATGTCACGCTGATCCTGTCATTGTCCCGCCATTGAAGTGGAATTGTTCTGGCATTTTGTATTAACGGGAGTTTGTGTTAATACAATTTCACTTCAATGACAGGATAATGACAGGTTTGGTGCTATGTTACAAAAGGCTTTTGTAAAACTGCTGTCACAGACAGGATAAGGACAGGAGAGTGATTCCGACCTTGTCCTGTCCCTGTCTGATAATCACCATGGTTTGTGGACTAGTGTGAGCTGCCATTTCACAGCAGGTTTCCAGAAAAGAAAGAAAGAAAAGAAATAAAGAGTTGTAATCAATTAGTGTAAGCATAAATATGGTGCCAATCCCTGGGATATTGGAGGAAAAAAACTTTGCTGTTCTCCCACTTCAGATAGCTTAAGAAGCACTGTTTTATAGAACCTTGTTGGCTTTGGCACTCACCTTCCTGACTTGGCAGTCTGGTGACAAAAGGGCCCACTAGGTGCACTTCAGGGGGCAAGATGATTGAGGGGCAATGGTGCATGTATATCCTGCGACATCAGCTGGGTTCAGAGTTACTGCTGCAGCCCTGATGTCTGCCAGACAAGCAGTGAATAGAGAGAATGGGGAAACAAGAATAGACACACAGAACTGCAGGAGATGAAGGACACATATAAACATATATAAAATAGATAAGGAGACAGAAAAGCAGTGGTTGGAAGGGAGCTTGATGAACCTACATGTTTGTCTGAAAGATGCTAACTCACTCTTTCAAAAGATGGAGGAAATAAATCAGATCTTAAGTTCCTTTTGAATGTGGGCAAAATATTCCCTTTCCTGTATTTATGACTAGGCTATCAGAACTTTAGAAACTTTGAGGATGTTCAGACCGGCCATTAAGGCCGGCCTGGGGGTGGAGGTGGGGCATGGCATCCACACAACACACACCCTGACTCCACCCCCAGGCTGGTGTGACACTGAGTGCTGCACCATACGGCAGGCGGTGTCACAGTGCTCCTCTGATGCTGCGTCTAGATGACTCAGTGCCAAAGGAACACTGAAAAGCTGTGACACTGGTGGCTATGGTGCCCTTTCTGTGACACAGAAAGGAGCTGCTTTTTGCAGCTCCTTTTTGTGCCATGGAAAGGTGATATTGGAGCTGTGGTGTGTGGTTGCTGAGGTTCCAATCTAGCGCTAAAAGGGGTGGCTGCAGGCCACCCCTTTGGGGCAGTCTGTTCAGCCCCTAACTGCAAGAAATAAGTTGGTAGCAGGAGCTTTTGTAGACTTTAATCTACTTCCTCAGATGCATCTCAGACAAACACATAGGTTCATCAAGCTGCCTTCCAACCATTGCTTTTCTGACTCAGTGTATTTTATCTGAGAAAGTAGACTGGTCTACAAAGGTTCATGCTGCCAACTTCTTTCTTTCAGTTAGTCTCTAAGGTGCTACAAGATCTCTTTACATACTGATTTTACAGACTAATACGGCTATATCTTTGAATTCTAGTCCACCAGAAATGTAGTAAAAGAGGAATTAGAAAGGATGTTGCTTTGTTAAGGAAATTAGCTATGGCTACAGGAAGCCTGGGCTTAGTTCTTTATTTTGCCAAAGTCAGTTTTTGGTAGGAACTAAGATGTGATAGTCATAAGACTACATCACAAATTCTTATTGAGAGTGCACACTGTCTCTATAAAGGTCCCCAGATAAAACTGGCCAATATACATCAGGTTTGTTTAAGAATAAAATGAATATGTTTCCAGCATTTTGAGACATTATCTCTCTTGATTTTCGATTGGCAGTGGATGCAATCCATTTCTTACCCATATTAAAAGTATAGATATGTGACCAGCTAGTGCCATAGATATGAACAGTTGCTAAAATTATTTTGGAGATGTGGGAGTGCTTTCATTTTCAAAAATGCTGTCAGCCCCCCCCCCCCCAATGCCTTCAAGGATTTCCTGTCAACAATGCAGTGTACATCAAAACAACCCATGCTAGGGAGAACTGCTTGTTTATAGCTGGTTTAGAAAAATACTGGCCTAGAATTATTCATTTTTAAAATATCATGAATGGAATACAATGTGTGAGTTTAGCATATTTCAATAATTTTAAAGATATTTTTTTTAAAGGTAAATTTTAAAGATATGGCAATAGTTTGAAGGAACAAGTGTTCATTCTTGTGGGGAAATGGCCATGAACAGACATAAAGATTGGGGTAAGACCTAGTGCTAGGATGAGGAAGATTTGACCATCTAGACTTTGATAGACTGCAAATCCCATCACCCCTATCCAGCATAATCATGGGGCTTGCAGCCACACATTCCCCACTCTTGCTCTCAGGGTTTAGTGGCAGGGAATCTTTGGCCCCCAGATGTTTGGACTTTAACTTCCATAAGAACAAGCTTGCATAGCCAATGGTTAAAGAATTATGGGAGCTAAAAGAGTCCATCTAGCCCATCTCTAGATATATGAATTTTAACAAGAACTTCCATGGCACTGAACTTGGGACTGAACCACAGTTCAGCTGGAGTTCCCAGCACATTATAAGTAAGTATTGAAGCATGTAGCAAGAGCATGGGCCATGATAAAACAGTTAAGACAGTGTCTGAGAGTTGCAGGTGAGCAGCACTACTCTAGCATCACTACTGTAGCATCACCTCCACATACAGTGGACCCTTGTTATACGCTGGGGTTTGGTTCCAAGATCCCTCGTGGATAACAAAATCCATGGATACTGAAGTCGCATTAAATATAATGACATAGCAAAATGGTGTCCCTTATAAAAAATGGAAAATCAAGGTTTGATATTTGAAATTTATACTTTTGTTTGATCATTTTCAAACCGTGGATGCTTGAATCTGTGTATAAGAAGGGCTGACGGTATTTAACCACCAAGTAAGACTAGCATTCAAAACCACTGAGCAGTCCTAAAAAACTCATGGCCAAGTCCTAGAGTAGCCGATCTGCCAAAGTCGAATCTTTTGAATATGAGCAAACAGCACTCCAAACTGTTGAATTCAGCTGACATTTAAAACCTTCTACAGCTCAGAGTAATATCTTACTTTAGAAGAGTTGTACAGCGCTAACTGTTTTTTTTTTTTTTGCTAAACAAAAAGGAATCTCTTCTATCCCTTAGTTGTGGCCTTTGGCTTCTGAGGTGTTCTGGGTTTGCCTCTTAAAGAGGCAGCAGCCAACAGTACATCAGAACATGGTAAGTCCTCCCTCTACCCAGC
Source organism: Sceloporus undulatus (assembly GCF_019175285.1). Lineage (NCBI taxonomy): Eukaryota > Metazoa > Chordata > Lepidosauria > Squamata > Phrynosomatidae > Sceloporus > Sceloporus undulatus. The sequence continues at coordinate 135,821,130 of NC_056523.1, read as the reverse complement.
AGTGGCCTAATTGCTGGTCCTTTCAAAACATAGTATAATACCATTCACAAGGGAGGCATTCAGAGTTACCAGTATCTATCTAGCTAAGTCTTCTCTGGCTGCAGTCACAGTCCAGGATAGACAAGACTCAAGAAGCACATTTCTGGCTTCAAACCTGTGAGCATCTTCTTTGCACACCTCAGGATGAAAATAACTGTGAAAGCTGTCACTCAGAATAAGACAAGCAGATGTTGTGGACACACTCCTGGGCCCTGCTCTAAATATCAAATGCCAGATGCTTATGGCTCTGAAGGTTCATGCTTCACAGTAATCCACTTTCTTTTGTTTCAGTTTTAACTAGAACTAAAGTAATTTCTGTTTAACTAGAATTCTGTATTTTGGGCATTGATAGTTCACTATACTGTAGTTTTCAGTTCATTTTTTTTATGCAACCCCCTCTTTTTATCAGTGTATATGTGTGTACTGATTAACATACTACAATTGATAATACCAAACATGATGACCCTGTTTGTAACTTCCAGTTATGCCTGTACATATCTTTTTTTCAGGAGAGGTTATAGTAATGGAAGAAAAGAGAGAGGGCTGGCCAATTTGTGGCACTCCAGATATTGCTGAACTGCAGCTTTCATCAGCCCTATTCCACATAGCCAGTAGTGAGGGATGATGGGAGCTGCAGTTGAATAACACCCAGAGAACTGCACTTCGCCTGTCTGTGAACTACACAGAGCTTGTCTGCTTTTTCCTACATGACTTCTGTCCATGTGTAGGAAATGAATCATCATGCAGCTTGAAGCTGCCCCCAGGGCTGTTTTCTATGTTAAGTGTGCTGTTTCCTATACAGATATTTGTATCCTTATATCTGGCTGCAGGAAGACAGCCGACTGGCTGTCTTTCTGCCCCTCATCCTCCCCTGGCTACTAAAGGCCCTGGCAGAAAGGGGACAGAGAACATGTGAAAAGGGGGAACAAGAGATTCCATACTTGGTGGAGTTTTACAATCTGCCCGTAAAAGACAGGATATTGGCTGATGTTTGACTGTTCAATGCATCCGATCATACATACTATTATATAAAGATCTAGTTCCAGATTCTTGACTCTGTGTACTCCTGTGCAAATCAATAGTGCAGTCCTACATAAGCATCTTGATTATAACCTTTCTCTATCTTCTGACCCACCACTAGTTGGTTACAATCACTGATAGTACAAAGTGTTTCTCTTTCAATTTCTTCCTATGGCCTAATTCTTCTCGTACACCTTCCAGTCACTGTCAAGGGTATCCTCAGATAGATCACAAAGTGATCCCTGAGAATGAAATGAGAAATGTACAGCACTTTTTAAGTAGCATGATGATTGCATGGTTTCTCCCTTTGTAAGAACATTACAAAGGGAAAGTGTTAATCAACTGTTAGTGTATATAGTAGCAAATTGCAGTTTCTGTAGTTGGGTCACAGACCCTTAATTTGTTTTACATATATATCAGATAGGTGGGATCATGTGGCATTTCAGATGTCTGTCTGGGAAAGCTGCCAACAGAGAAACTGATAAGACTGAGACAGGCAAATGCAAACAAATGCAAAACTTTGCAGCAGAAAGGAAGCAGTTCTGAGAGCACAGTACCAGTCCAATATCCAATAGAGCAAAACCAGAAGCCAGTCCAGGGTTCCAGAGAGCAGATCAGTGAGTCCAGTCCAGGGTTAAGCGTTCCAGAGAGCAGGTGAGCGAGTCCAGTCCAGGGTCAAGAGTTCTAGGTCAATCTAAGTCTAGGAAGCAAGGTGTCTGACAACAAAGCCTGAGGGAGTCAGAGAGGGAAGCTTTTGCCAGGGAATGCAGATAGGCTCTGACGGAGAAACTCCGCATCTCACAGCTGTTTATATTAGCCCAGTGCTTAATCACACCTGCTTAGTGATTATTGAGCATTTCTCATATAACCTCTGGGATTGCCTGAGACATGCTCTTTCTGTCCTTCTTTGGCTGAAGGTAGGTACCTGCTGCTCTATGTCTCCCAGGCCTAGAATCTCTGCTGGGCGGAGGCTGGACTGCTGAGGCACAGGCTCTGCTGGAGCTGACAAATCCAAGCTAGGGCCTGACTCAGCTGACTCTGTTGAAGCTGGCAGGGCAGAGCTGGGGCCTCGCTCAACCTCAGGTTTGACTTGCACCTGAGGGACAAACTCATCCTCATCCTCTGAGTCCTCAGCCTGGCTGACCATGACAATGTCATTGGACTACAGAGTTTATCGCCCAGCATTTTAAACTGGCTCCAGCCCCCTGGGCTGTCGCTGGGATGGAGACGGGGATTATCGCACACTAAATAGCTACTGGCTGCCATCCGCCCAGGTCCCAGCTGGGTCCCAACTGCACTCTACCAGCACTTTTTTAGAAGTCAGAAAGCTTTCCGAATTCTAAAAAGTGCTGGTGGAGTGCAGCTGGGACCCAAGCTGATGGAGGCTGGCATTTTGACTGTGATTTAGTGTGTGATAATCCCTGGCTCCATTTCGTGTCCCGGCTCCAGTCTGGGAGGCTGGAGCCAGTTAAAAATGTTGAGCGATAAGCTCCTACAGAGCTCCCAATGTCCCTCACTGGCTGTGCTGGCTAGGGCTGTTAGGAGTTGTAGTCCCACAACATCCAGAAAGCCACATGATCCACACCCCTGAAAATTTGGCACCTACGCATTATTTCTCAAGGGCAAAATGTAATATATGAGATGGAAAATGAGGGTCTTTGAAAATGACAAAATTAATACAGTGTGCCTGTGCAGATTTCCCCTTACGTGGGGGGATCTGGAATGGATCCCCTGCATAACGGAAAGGCCTGCTGTAGATGACATTTCTGGGTTGGACTATCCATCTCTGTCTCAGTCTGTCTATGTTTTTGGAGAGAGAGGGAGAGAGAGAGAGAGGAGAAACCCCAAATCCCCTATAGAGGATTATCTACATATGTCTGTAATTTAAAATGTTTCAAATGAAGTGTGTGTATTGGGAAGCTGTGACAAGCACTGGGAATCTAGATAGTGAAGGAGACTATGCTGAAATATGCAAAGGGATCTTGTAGCAACTTTGAGACTGTGAAATAGACATCTGTAGCATAAATGTATTCATCAACACTTATTCTACATACTTATTTCTCTCATTTAATATCAGAGGTGCTACAAGGTCCCTTTGCACACTTATACAGGGCAATATGGCTGTTTTTTAATATGGTGGAATAATCACATATCTACATTAGTGATGAGCAATTTGTAGCACATCATATGTTTATAATCTGCAATTCTCTTCAGGGCCTATCCAGCATAGCCAAGGGGAGAGATGATGGGATCTATAGTCCAACACTTGGAGGTTTGCACTTGGTCCATCCATGACCTATGTGGACCTTTCCTGCCCCCCTCCCCCCAATACATTAGCTCTCTGCTTGTAGGAAATGAATCATCAGGCAGCTTGAAGCTTACACTAGGGCTGTTTTTAATGTTCACAGTTCAGTTTCCTAGGCAGACATCCATCTCCAAGCAATAGATTATATTGTGCTGAGAATACTTAGTTAAGTGAATCTTATTATTTTCCAGATGTTAAGGATGTTGGATTTCTCTTTTTGGGTCATGCTGGCACACTTCTCTATGAAAGACTAGTTTCTCTCTTCTCTTAATAACTTCCTTTTCTGAGTTCCTTGGTAACAAAGTTTGGGCAAATTACTAGTTTGGATGCTGTCTGGAGCTTCTGTGAATTGTGGTTAAAAAAACCTCAACAACATGTCCATGGAGCTCTGCTAGATAGGCTTGTATGTCTTGCTTAGCTGAGCTACCTTTGAAGCCCTGATAAAGAATACAGTGAGTTATTAGGATATATACTGTACCTTATTTTCTATAAAAATGTATAAGTTGAGTCCAAGTAAAAGGATGTGGGAAATCCAGCTGCCATGCTTTAATTATTTTAATTATCTACAAAGCACACAGTTGACCCCCACACTCCAAGAAACAATAGTCCAGGATACTGTTGTGCTAAACCTTGTGCAATGAGATGTGGCACAAGGAGTCATACATCCACAATCACATTACATAGGCCAAAGGTTCATTTTGGAACAACCATCACCACTTGTACAATGCTAGAACAGACCACCCCACCTAACTACTCTGGCAGGGCTTGTCATTCCTCTGAATTGGCTCTCAGCCCAAGTAAATAGCTAATGATTTATTTCCCTTTTGTGACATCCCAGATATGCTGCTTATTACAGATTTTCTGCAATAAGAAAGCAGCTACGCTCTGAGCCAGAGAAATCCAAGGTTGTCATGATCTGCTCAAAGTTTCCCTGTGCAAATCCCATTAAAAAGAAATGGGGACATATGAGAGTGCCATTCAGTGAAGATTATTCAGAAGAGGTCCCCTGTGCATTGTGCCCCAGGTTCCTTTCAGTAGCCCAAGTTTCAGCTGTAAAAAGTGGATGGAGAGGAATAATGAATAAAAAGAGCAGAGAGCCCTTCTCTTGCCCAACACTAATGAAAACATACACATCTATAATGTAAAAGCCCATTGGCATTGCTTAACTCTCTGACTTTTCTTATTTATATGGAAATATGGCAGGAATGTATGCTCATGTTGAAATGTGGAGCTGAGGTTTCATGTTAAATATGTTTCCATTCAGCCAGAGTCAAAGGAGGTGAAATTTTGTGCTGAGAAGCCAGTGCTTCTCAATTTCTGGTCCTCCACATGTTATGGCCAATGATCACAAATTTTAGGAGTGGAAGTTCCAAACACCCAGAGTATCACAGTATGAGAAGTATTGTCCTAGAGTTATATCACTAGAACTGTCTTAATTTATCAGGGACAGTGCCAATTAATCCTCTGTCATCCTATTTTTAAAGCTGCTTTTAAAAAGTTCCAATTTCTGTCTTTTCTTCCCATTTTTCTCCTTTGTCCTTTCTCCTCAGCTTACTTAAAATGTTGCAAAGTGAATTCAAAGTACAAAAGTACTCAGTTAACTCAGTAGGAAGAAGAGGAGGAGAGAGGAAGGAGTCTTGCCCTTCCCAATAGGCTCAGGCAAAAGCAAACTACAGTATCCTCTTGTAACTTGTATGCTTTTCCTCATTAATACCTTTTACCATCTTCATCACACTCTGATGTTACTTGGCCACGTATGTCCCAGTGTGCATTTGTGAAATGTTGGAGATACGGACTGAACTGTTAATGGATTCTTTAAAGACTTTGGTGAAATAAGCCTTGGATGTTGGTCAATGCTCACCCTGTCCAACATTATCTATAAAGATTTTTTCAGACTCTGCTGGTAGGGGACACACTGAATTGGGGGAACTCTTCTGTTTTTCCATCCATAAGCTACATTTCAGAGGAAGGAATTGGCAAAATTACCTCTGAGTATTTCTTTCCTTAAAAAAATCCTATGAAATTCATTGGGTTGCTATTAGTTGACTTGAAGACACACACACACACACACATTCTGTGAAAGAAACAACAGAGGGTAGAGGAGGAAATGACTCATTCCCATATACATTTAAACCGGTTTGGGATTCGCCTTCGCTCTGTGTTGGTAAATTGATTCCAAAAGGTCCGTCGTCCCCATTATGAAAGCGAATCTTTTCATTATGTGCTTGTAATTGCTTCTTTTTTGGCATGATTGTCATCCCCACTAGTTTGCACTGCTTCAAAATGCATGTCAATCATCTCTGTGTCATCAGTGACATAAGTGGCAGCCTGGTCTCTGGGTGGGAAGAGGACACTGGCAGGCACTGGGCCGCTTGGTTGGGCATCACTCAAAGGGCTCCATGGCATTGATAGATTTTTTTAAAAAATAAATTGATCAAAGATTCAATTAATTGGTTTTGCAACTACATGCTTTTGCAAGTAGTTGTAAAATCAATAAATCAAATCTTCTATGATTTTTTTTTTAAAATGTACCTATAGGTCACACCACAAACACAAGGACAGCACTGAGAGAGGGGGGATGGTGGATCTACCAAAAACTGAGGAGGGATGGTAAACACCTCTTTGCCATTAGTCCCTCTCCTCCAAAATGGTGCGATTCAGATCTGTCGTTCCCACTTGTTGAACATGTTCCAGAAGCGATTCTTTCCAAAAGAACCACCAAAGAATTAGTGTTGGGAAAGAGTGGGCTTGTTTGCGTTTGCTCACTTCATTGCAATTGAAACTGATCACACTAGGATCAGAACTGGTTTCAAACAGGAATGATGGTCATATAAACCGATCGGCAATTCACTTTAAAGCATAGTGGGAACAAGCCCAAGGTCCAAGATGGGTACATTCTGAAATTTTCAGGAGTTTTATGTGCACTTTGCCTGCCATACTATGTTGGGGGATAGGTTTGATGAATTTTGCAGTAGAAACAGAAATAGCTGAGACGTGGTGATCTCTGACCCAGGTGCTGAGATAATAACAGAAGGGAGGTGAATTTGAGCCAAGACTGTTCAAGATCATTGCTGTGGGAGAATCTAATTGTAAGAACTATAAAAGTATAGGAATGAGGGGGACAAAGTGTGTTTATAAAATAAAATGAATTGGAATTAATCCCGCCGTGAATTTGAATTGTGCACAGTTTAATTAGGCAATGTTAATGCTTGCTATTTAGTTCTGACCATGAAAGTCTCTGGATGGATCTATAGTTTCTTAATAAAGGTTTTATGAATTTTAAATACCTAAGCCTGGATTTCTATACTAGATACCCTGCTGGTTGTGAAAGAAGTTCAAAGCATTGCACTGGCTGTTTTTATTTTTATCCCTCTGGCTCCGTGGGACCATAGCTGTGCTGTTGTGGCTGCCATTTTACTGAAATGAAGTAAACTGGTTGCCTTTTCAATTGCAAGGGGAGATCATTTTCTTGCATTTCAGGATGGGAGATATTATGCTGTTTTATAGCACTCTGAAGGGAACTTGTAGTTGAAAAAAATGGAGAAATCTCAGGGAATGGGAGGCTGCTTGACCCTGCAACCCTATGAAGTATAGGCATTTATTTTTGAGTTCCTCACAAGAAATGTAAACAGCAAAGTAAAACTAAACTTTATTTCCTTATATTTCATATTAGCTGCACCTGGCCATGCGTTGTTGTGGCTCAGTCTGGTTAAATGGAAAAGGAAGAAAAGATAAAGTGCACGTTTCTGAAATATTTAATTTCACAATGCTTGTGGGTATACAGTATTTTTTGTTGTTCCATTGTCTGTGTAAAGATTGTCTGGTTTGCCGACTCTACAACACGCAACATATAATTGTCCATGTGAGAAGCAATCCGTGTCTAGATCAGCTCTTGCCACTGGCTCCTGTCCTCCAAGGCCCAAAAAGACCCCCAGGGGCCGGCAAACTCTGCAGAATGGCGACCAGTGGCTCAAGTGACCAGCGGCACACAGTGACTTATAGCGGAAACATTGAAATAGAATCGTAAAATATTTAGTATACCGTGTTTTGCTGTTAGGTCCAACAGATGGCACTGTTTTTTGTAAAAAAACATATTTTTACCTGTCACAGGTGTGACATCTATATAATAGTAGGTATATAAAACATATTAGGTATATAAAAACGTGTGTATTCAAAGGGAATGTTGTGTCAAAATTTCAAAGCAATCGATGAAGAACTTTCAGAGATTGAAGATTTTGAACAAGTGAACATTTACATTTTTATTTATATAGACCTTAACTTTGAGGTACTCAGGTATATTTGGAGAGAAATTATCAGTTCAAAGAGGAAAGGAAAGGAGAACACAACAAATAACAAGATTAATTACTCATGGCAACATATATTCATGGACAAATGAATAACCAGACAGTGTATAGTAATATATACACTCATCCCTCCACATTTGGGGCTTTGACTTGTGCGGATTTGATTATTCATAGATTTTATTAATATGTTCTCTCTAGGAATATCTAGGTCCTCCAGCACAACCCTGTGGTCAACTTTAACCAAAAGTCACACTGAAGGACATAGAGATTCCTAGAGAGAACACTCTACTAGGCATTTATAGCTCCTCCAGTACATTTCTATGGACAGTGTCTGGCAGATGTTGACCACAGAGTTGTACTGGAGGGCCTAGAGATTCCTAGAGAGGTAAAAACTGTTTTTGTTATTTGCAGTTTTTCCACATTTACGGGGTCCTGTGCCCCTAACCCCAGTGAATGTGGAGGGACAAGTGTACTTTCTTTTCAGTGTATTTGACCTAATAGTTGTTGTCCCTTACTTTATTATTGTTTCAATAAATAAATACATAAAGAAGAAATGCAAACAACCTGATTGCTTTAAATACAACCACTACCCAATCTTTGTGCGATGATCAGCAAAGGTCTTTCAAATGACTTCTCAAAATGGTTTGATATTTCTAACAAAGTACCATAGCTACACCAATGCACACAATATACTTCTATACATTTATCTCCCGGTAGAAGAGTGTGTGAAACAGCCCAAATGAGTATGTGGATTATTGCAAATAATGATTTTCTTCACACTCACCTCTGATTTTTTTTAATTTATGGGATTTATATCCCACCTTTCTCCCAAAATGGGATTCAGCCTCTGAAGGTAGGAGTTGGACTTTTCTAGAGAACTAAATATATGACTGATAGGAAAGACCTCTTATTGTTAATGCTGATCTCTGAAAAGAACCAACCCTCAGGTCTAAAAGGTGTAAAAATAAAAATGGTCCAAATATAATTTTAAATAAAATAAAATTAATGCTAGGTCAAGACTGCTGTTGATGCTACCACTGCAGGAAACAGCATGAGTGGGTTGTGAGCCATCTTGTGAGGACATTGCTGAAAAGTGACATCCTCTCTCTTTCTCTTGTCCACAGCCAAATGCGTCAGAGCCAGAATGAACAATTTGCATTGATTCTACTGGAGGGCAAGAAAAGGGCAACAAATAGATTAGCTAGATAGATGGAGCATAACCCACCTCATCAGCCTCGCTGACAGAAGGTTTAAGTTAAATCTGCTTCTTTTTTGCCATTTGCAAGGGAGCAGACTCATTGCCGGTACATTTCTCCCATGTTCAGCAATAGATTAATGGTGCATCCATAGCAGTTGTGAAATGCCAATTTAAAAACCAGGCCTGCAAGCTGATTCACAGGCATTTACAGGTGTGAATCGATGTTGTTGGCACAAAGGCCCTGCAGCTGAGCTATTTGATTCACACACCCCTCCCTGTCTGCTTTATCACAGCTACTAAACAGGTCATCCTCTTCCCCTTCCGTGTAGTTAAAGAAATACAAAATCAGTGGTGATGAAGTTCAGAAGGCTCTGAGGGCACAAACACTTCTCTTTCATTCTCTCCAAAATCAACCATACACAAATGTACACTGCTGTTTCTTTGTTTGCCTTTGCAGAACACTGTTATGGCTCAAATAAAGATTCAGCCAAGAGCCAAATTCTTCTTACTGCCAGAAGAGAAAGTTACTTAGAAATGTAGATCAACTAACCAGTCAAAGCAAAAAAAATCCAGAAGAGAAAATTGTCCTCTATGCTATGGCACTTTCAGAGTTTGGGTTTTATGCCATGGTACTTTCAAAGTTTGGGGATGCTGGTTTTTAGACTGCAGTTCCCAGAATCCCCTACCCAGCATGGTCAATGACCATATTGTCTGATGCATTATGGGACTTCCAACTTTTAAAAAATTCCTTTCCTCAGCTCTGAGTACCTCTCCTTCACAACCTTTGTTTTGGTTGTATCTGCCTATTGAACCCACACTCTCTTACCTCCATTGCATAACTAGCCTCAGTTTATAAATCTTGTTATTCTGCTCTACAGAAGAAAGAGGTACAGAAGTGGCACAACCTGAGTGAGGAACTAGAGAAACAGACTGAGATGCTGTAAAGGAGACATCAGAAAATTAAATTTTCACATATTAAAGCATAGGCAACATGATCTTTCTGAGGAATTTCTGAAGAGTGGTGTAGGGACTGTTGGAAGGATTAAAACATCATGAAAGGAATTTTCCATGGCTAAGGGACACCCAATAGATGAGTTCCTCCAGTTTCAGTGACCTTCAGCCAAACTCCCTTTCTATTAAATGTTAGGTGGCACCACTAGGCTCCTTCCACAGTTGGATCATCTCCTGGACTTGGATTGTGGGACAGCAGGAGATGGTATACTGAGTGATTAAAAAAGAATGGTTAAAAAATGGAATAAGAACAGCTTTTCTCCCCCCCCCCCCCAATTCTGTTTGCATCACCCTGTATTTCAGAGAGGTACTATACTGAAGAGAGCACTCCTGTTCTTAGAAGGTAATTGGTTGAATACAGGGGTGGAGATAAAATTCTAGGTGGCAAAGTAGAGGTTACATAAATTGTGTGGATTCATTCCACATCACCTCAGTTGTGGTTGCAAAAATAGAAGCTGATAGTTGGGTTCCTCCAAAATTGCCACACTGAAAACCCGAGACAGCTGCTGTAGCTTTAATGGATCTGTAGAAGAGGGAATTTCAGCATATGTTGCTTGTCAGCCAACCAGTTAACAAGCAATACCTGGAGCTGTATAGAAACCGTCTCCAGTTTTCATTCTGGCTACCTTATCTAGAACAGAAGCTACTATTGTTATCATGGCAGCTTGAGGAGATATTTTTGTGTATGTGCATGCAATTTTGATGAGGATTGTAGTGTGATTCCTACTAATCCTCTTGAACTCATTTGTCTGTAATTTGACAGGCTTTGTATTTTCTGAAGGAGCTGCTTTCATCTAATTCCGTCACATTACAGAAAAAGTACAAAGGCTATAGCTGTTTGTTGATTTCCCCATCATATTCAGTGAGGAGGAGACATCCAAAGCTTTACAAATGAAACCAGAATGCAGTACTTTTCCAGAGCTCCAAGATGAATCCAGCCATTATCCAGTGCTCCAAAATAGGTTCTAGATTAAGACTCCCCTCCTTCTGTAGTCATAGCTACACTTCGAAATGAGAACCATTCTGGACTCTGCTAAAACACCCATATTCTCCAAATGAAAAAAGAAACAAAGAAGCTGTGTCTATAGTTTGAAAAAAAATGGAGATAGGTGGTCAATTAAAAGAAAAGATCACGGAAGCATTAACAAACTGGAACAGAAGTGGATTTTAAGTGGTGTTGGGAGATGTGGATTTCTCTAGCCTAAAGAAAGGTAATCCATGTGCTCTCAAGTCACCTGTTGACTTATGGTGATTTCATGGGTTTCCTATGGTTTTCTTAGGCCCCATTCAGACTGGCATCAAAAGTCTGGAAGGAACTGGGCTGATTTGGATGCCCCTCCCCTGAATCTCTCCGTTAGCAAGTGCCCACTACAAAAGAGGGGCATTTTAAATCGAATGCATTCTGTGCCTGCTGTGAAGGTGCCTGCTGTCAATCAAGCGATCGTCATGGTGACGTTTTTGCAGAGGCATCGGAAGTGTCTTCTCCCCCCCCCTTTTTTTAAAGAGCCATGCACAAAATGCCCCTGTCCCCATTTTCAGTCCCATGCAAACTAATGCATCCCCCACTCCTTGCCCCCCAGAATGCCTCTTACACATGAAATAATAATAATGATGATGAAGATGATGATGATGATGATGATGATGATGATGATAATAATAATAATTTATTCTTCACCTCAGAAATGCCAGTAAAGGATGCAATTGCCATGCATTCTATTTTTTGCTTTTAAAAGCAATTCAGGGCTGCCTCTGAATTCAGTAGCAAGAGCATGTATCATTTTGTCTAATTGACAAGAGCAAAAAATGTAACATTCCAATTGTAAGTCTAGCCCTTTGCAACATTTGTAACATTTCCCCTTTGCTTGAAGTGAGCAGATGAAAGGGAAAGTGCACAAGCTGCTAGCCCTGCTCTATCTGCCCCAAGAAAACAAACCATGTGCATATTTGGTCAAAAATAATTTTTAAAAAATATGAAAAGGGGGGGTGCCTGATGTGAGCTCCGTTCATGCCCTGCCTTTGACCTGACCTGACCTGACCCTGTTCCTCCTGCTAGAGGAGCTTTGCCATTGCCTTCCACTGAGGCTGAGAGAGTGTGACCTGTCAGTTCCAACTAAAGTAGACCCATGGAATCAATTGGGAATAAAATGGAAATGCAGCGCAGGCATTCCTGTAGCATCCTCATATAACACAAATAATTAGAATAATAATAATCCAGGAGCAAGAGGAAAGTAGAATAAGCAAGCACCCAAAAAATAATGCTCATAAGTTGTCAAAAGAGGCTGATTTCCCTATATGCCCCATCTTGGACCCACAGCCCTACTTCCCTGGGCAATCCTCCTTCCTTCCGACCCTCACCTCCCTTTCAGCTTTCTCCACCACCCCCCACCTCCCTCTGACAATAATCCAGGAGCAAGAGGGAATGAAAGTAGAACAAGCAGCCTGATTTCCCTACATGCCCCAGCGTAGCCCCACAACCCAATTCCCCCTGGAAATTCTCCTCCTCCTTCCTTCAGACCCTCTCCTTCCTCGGGGATGCCCATTGACCCTTTCCCCCAGCTCCTTCATCCTCCTCCTCCTCCTGCTCCGTTTTAGGATCCCCTCCATGGCTCCCTTCCTCCCACGGCCCCTTTCTCCTCCTCCTCCTCCTCCTTCATCACTTTCTCCACCCCCACCTCTCCCTGACAACCTTCTGCAGCCCAAAAGTCACCCCTGATTTCCCCCTTTCTCCTGTCACCCTTTGCATCCAGATTCCCCTTTTTTTTGGCTCTTTCCTCCTCCTCCTCCTCCTCCTCCTCCCTCCTCCCTTCTGATGATGGGAGGGAATGCTCCAACCTTTGCCCGCCCCTGACCCTAATCCCTCCCTAATTTGCCCCGATCATGATCGAGGGCAAGTTCAAATTTGGCACAACCCAAGTCTTTTGAGAAAAGATGGATTTTAGCCCGAATCTGGATACCATGGGGTAAGGGGCATTTCCTTGTGCAAGCCCCGACATGGATTGTGATGGAATTGGATCCAATATGAACTTCACATGCAAGAATCGCTTTCAAACCCGGTTTTTTTCTGTAGTCTGAATGGCCCCTTAGAAGTAAGGAATTGCCTTACTCTCAAATGTAGCCTAAAGAACCTAATAGGTGGTCTCCCTTCAGATCTTAGCTTCTGAGACCAGGTACTGTCTGGTGACTTCAGCATATTTGGTACTCAAATTGGCAAGACTGAAGCTGAACAACTGTTAGTCTAGTCTGGTGGGGGGAGGGGTCACAAAGGTCTCAAACAGATGGGCCAAAGGGCCACTGTTGGGACCACAGTGGGGGGGGTGGCATTTACATGATGCAGGCCCCCGACACGGCTGAAGCCACACTGAGTCTGCCCCAATCTGGAAGAGCCGAGCCAAAAAGGAGCAGGAAAAACATGCTCTTTTTCAATGTTCAGGACCATGGTGGCAGCCCAGATCGAGGCCAGATGTGTGTGGTCACAACAGTCCCACAGCACCTGGGGTGGAAGCAGCCCCTGGTTGCTCCTTTTGCTTCATCTGCTTGAGGCCAAAGTCTTAGTAAAAGCATAAAAAGTAGCTTTACTTACTAAAACCTTTTCATAATCAAACACATGATCTTAAAGAGGAAGAGAAAGAGAGAACAGTCTTAAAGAGAAAGAGAGAACAGGAAATATGTCTGCAAGTTAGAGTGATGCAGAAAGAGAGGGGGCATGGGAAAGCAAATAAACAGAAACTCTAGAAATCATCAATGAGTATAGGCATACAAAGGTTAATAACACTACCAAGTGGAGGAGCATTGAAGTTCTCCAGAGTTCGTCATCAGGCTTCATGATAGAGCAATTAAAAAGGAAAGAGATTCTACCTCAACATTAGGAAGAACTTCCTGACAGCAAGAGCTGTTTGACAGTGGAACATGCTACCTTGAAGTGTGGTGGAGTCTCCTTCTTCGGGGTTTTTTAACTAGCAGCTGGATGGCCATCAGTTGGGAGTTCTTTGATTTTGTGTTGCTGCATGGCAGGGGATTGGACTGGATGGCCCTTGAAGTCTCTTACAACTCTTATGATTCTGTAATTCTAAGTAGGCCATACGTCTTCCCATAAGGGAGGAGAGAAGAAATTCTACTACCTGGACTGGTGGGTTGGCCATTGTTTGTGTCTACTTGTACAAGGTGATTACTGCAGGCTCTACATTCTGCAAAACAACATTGTGGTCTTGACCTAGTGGTGATATGTGCTGCATAGGACTTTTTAGTCCAAATGGAAACATAACAGTGCTTTCAATGGGGACTGGATGAATGCAGCATTGCTGGTGATCACATCAATTCTGTGTGCTGCAGACCTCCCTGTTCTGATTAAATTAAACCTAGGTGTTTTGCAGAAACACCTATGCCATTTCCAAAAAGTAGTGGAGTATCTGTTGCTTACAGAATTCTTTACTTCAATTTTTCAGAAGAATGAGTTCCACATTTATCAAAACAGTTTTGCTAAGTAAAGATGCCAAAGTATAGACTGAGCCTTCTGAGCCAAACAAGGATCTGCCTTGAAGAAAAGAAGACCTTCAGATTCCTGTTGTGCCTCCAGATGCCTTCAAGCACCTTTAATACATCAATATCTCATGTGAAGAATTCAGTGGTGCAGATCCTGACTAAGAACATGTCAGGGGATCACAGAGGGGTGCTAATTGCCTCTCCAAATGGACAAGGGCAGAGCAAGGTAATGGGGCTGGAAGAAGGAAGACTCTTTTAAATCTAGCTATATTTACTCCCCACCCTCCAATCTCCAGCATCGCATCATTGTCAGTGTACCCCTGAGAGGTTGACAGCAGCCAGGTGAACGGAGAGCAGCCAGCTCAGTGATCAGAGATAAACGGACAGGGATGAGTAATAGCCATTATCATCATGAAGGCTGGAGAGTGAGACCCCTGTTATAGCCATAGTCTTCCAAGCTTCTCTTTTCAACGCTTTTGGTACTTAAAGTGTCTGTAGAACATGTCACCCAGGCAGAGAGAAGCCATTTATATGACTGGCATGTCAAATCAATGTTGCCCTAATGTCAGGTGAGAGTTTCTTTTCTCCCCTCTTATATTCTCATGTGGAGGGTTTTCTATCCTGCGTTCCCTGTGAAATATGAATGCTCAAGTGCAAGTATTGGATGGTTTCCTGAGGGGGGGAAACTGGAATTTCCATTTTTAGTCATGCTTCCATATCTCTAGTCACAGGATAATGTGTTTCCTGAATTGCATTTCCATTAATGGGTACTGTATGGTACCATGGATAAAGCATTTTGGGGGCTTAAACTCTGTCTTTATTATAGTGTAATTTAGACACAAGAATTGCTATGTCTCTGACCTGAGTTTCCTATCTATGAAGAGTGAACAAGATAAGGCCAGCACGGCTACAAACACAAAAGAAAGTCTATGGTTCTATGATTCTATGAAACACAGGAGAATCTCAAAAAGAAAACGATTCCTAACAAACTCAGGGAAAACCATGCAAGGTACCAAATATAATATGAAAAAGAACAAAAAAGTAACTAAAGAATACACACGGAATAACTACTAATAATATAATGGACTAAAATTACACACACACACACACAAATAAAATAAAAAAAATCAGGAAACTAACAAACCAACTCCTATCACAACAACTTCAAGTCTTGTATACTACTTGATGAAAAATCATTACTGTCAGTTCTACTCATGGATGAGTCTTGAAATCTGGAATGTATTATGGAAAGTAATTGAAAAAAAGTACCAGTTTATCTTTACTGAGGAAGATATTTTTGAAACAACTTCAGAGCTCCACATCAGAACTCTGGAGGTAGTTGTAAACTGCCACAGTTTTTGAAAATATATTATTGTTCTTTATGCAAGCGCATACAATGTCCTATTGAAACTACTAAACTACATTATGAAGATTTATTCAATTTTTGACACCTGAGGAAGTAAAGTAGTGTTTATTTCAGGATACAAGACTTTAAGTTGTTGTGATATAGATAATTCTCTGTGAAGCTGGTTTGTTTATTATGCCACTACTACAGATTGAAACTTGAGGAAGTGAAGTAGTGATTACTCCAGGACACAAGATTTGAAGTTGTTGTGATACAGTTAGTATTTTTCATGGACGTTTGCTTAACACTTTAGCAATTCAGTCAAGTAGTGGTGCTGTAAGTACTATTCATTAGTAAAGTCAGTCATGCAAAACACTGTTTGTTACTTTCTGTATGTGATTATATAATTGTTAGTAACTTTTTTGATTTTTTGGTTTATGTAATTTTAGTTCATTATATTAATATTATTAGTTATTTTCTGTATGTTCTTTAGTTATTTTTTGTTATTTTTAATATTATATTTGGCACCATGTATGGATTTCTCATGTTTGAAACAGCTACAAGCTCTATTAAATTAAGTTAGCATCTGTAAAATCCCTAGGGATCTATTCTCAGGGGGGTTGGAAAAAGGAAACACTGCCAATCGGCTGACCATTGTAGCCCCTTTTTATATCTGTCGCTTTCAAGAGTTCAAAAGCAGCATTATCCCCTCTGGACCTTTAAATCCTTTTGAAGGGGTCTGAGCAGCTTAGGGTAAATAAATAAATAATAAAATAAAACTTTTATTTATATCCCGCTTTTCTGTTACAGGACAATTAAAGTGGCTCACAACATATTAAAATCCACATTCACAAAACTATGTCCCAAATTCCCCCCCTTAAAACAGGATTAAACATGTACAATTAAAATATCTATTAAAACACAATAAAATACAATTATAATAATACAGGAACAGAGTGGTGGGCTAATACATGATGTGGGGGCAGTCATTCTGTGACCGGGCACTTTTATTCAGGAAAAGCCTGCCGGAAGAGATCCGTCTTGACAGCTTTTTTAAAGCTGTCTAAGATGGCAATTTGATGGATCTCGTCCGGTAGACCGTTCCATAGTTTGGGAGCAATTGCAGAGAAGGCCCTCTGGGAGGTAGCAGTTAGTCTGGTTTTAAAGGCTGCAATAGATTCCTCCCAGAGGACCTGAGGGTGCGGGGTGGATTATATGGAAGCAGGCGATCCCTCAAATAGGTTGGACCCAAGCCATGTAGGGCTTTAAAGGTGATAACCAACACCTTGTACTGTGCCCGGAAACTAATGGGCAGCCAGTGAAGAGATTTTAGGACAGGTGTTATTCGGTCACTCCTAGTTTTTCCAGCGACCAACCTGGCTGTCATATTTTGCACTAGTTGAAGTTTCTGGACTAGGCACAAGGGTAGCCCCATGTAGAGCACATTACAGAAATCAAGTTGTGAGGTTACCAGTGAATGTACAACAGTTTCTAGGTCCTTTACTTCCAGGAAAGGGCGCAGCTGGCGTATCAGCTGGAGCTGATAGCAGGCACTCCTGATTGTCGCATTCACTATCTGCTTGGTCCCAACAACCAATACATCTGAAGGATATATTATCCCCTTTAGAGTTGTTGGGAAAGTAGAATTTTCCTTCTTCTTGTTCAGTCTTCCGTGTTCTGTAAATCCAGCTGGGCCAGCTTCTACTTACCAACTTGGTTTAAATACTGCCTGTGGCCATGGTCCAAAACAAATTGCAGAAATAATCCAGTTTGAGACCACTTTAACTGCCCTGGCTCAATGCTAGAGAATTGTGGGAACTGTAGTTTTGTGAGACATTTAGCCTTCTCAGTCAGAGATCTCTAGTGCCACAATAAAGTACAATTCTCAAGATTCCTAGCAATGAGCCAGGGCAGTTAAGGCAGTCTCAACCTGGATTATTTCTGCAGTATGTTTTGGACCTACGTTGGACACATCTCCATGAGATACGCAGGCACACATATAAATATTCATTTTCCACATAGTGATTCCTATACTTTTTCTGTGATCCATAAATGACTCACTCATGAAAATTCACGTAGCACTTCACCAGGAGGGAAGCATGTCTGTATGTTTGTTTGTTCAATTTATATCTCACCTTTCTTTAAAAATGTGCTTTAACACATCAGTTGAAGAAACATGTGTTACCTACTTGGTAAAATGCCCTTTCCCAAACATCTAATCTGTTGCTACAAGTCTGGCTGAACAGAAAGGTCTCCAGGAGAAGGACAACAGAGAGGGGGCCAGGCAAGCTTCCCTTGACAGGGAGTTTCTCTTAATGGTTCCATGGAACTTAAAAAAGTTGTTGTTTTTTGAACTGCCACTCATAGAATCTCTTCACATGGCCAGGCTGGTGGGATATATTAGAAACTGTTCCCTCCCCCCAAGTATCTTGTTAAAATTAATGGATGGGTTCTAACTCTCTCTCTCTCTCTCTCTCTCTCTCTCTCACACACACACACACACACACACACCCTGCCATTGCTACAGGAGTGAGGAGGGGAAGTTATGTGCATTGTTGGGTCTCCACACATGATATAGACCAGAAGTAGACAAATGTGACAGATCTAGAGGCCAGTTTTCCACTCCTGAGCACCCTGGGTATCTTCATGGGCTGTGAAAAAGGATGCAAACAAACAAAAAGCAAAATTGGCAGTGACCAGAAGTCTATAGCTGGTTTTGAAAAATTGGCAGTTTTTGACATTAAAATGGGAAGGGGATTTCAACCAATTTAAAAGTCCAACTGGTGCTCCCAGGGACTTCCAGGAAAGGCAATTCACTTTTTTTTGGGGGGGGGGGGGGGGCAGAAAATGGGTGGTTCAGGGTAGGGTTGTAAGTTCTTGGGCACTTCTCCTCTCATGTGGGGATGGATAATTATAGAAACTTTCTACCCACTATGCGAGAATAGCCAGCATAGAGTAGTGGTTTGAGCATTAGACTAGGACCCCAGAGACCAGGGTTCGAATTCCTGTCCCACCATGGAAACCCACTGAGTGACCTTGGGCAAGTCACATTCAGTCACTCTCAGAGGAAAGCAAAGGCAAAACCTCTCTGAAGAACTCTTTCAAAGAAAGCCCCATGATTCGGTCACCATAAGTCGAAAACATCTCCAAGGCACAAATCAATGACAACAATGGGAGAAAAAGAACATTTCTCTGCAGTATTTTCCCTGTACTGAAACATCTTGAAAAACTGTTGAAGAATTGTTCTGTGTTTTAAAAATGTGTGTCCGCAGAATAATTCCTCTGCAACACTTCAGGACATTTGGATACTAAGAGAAAATTGCTCAAGATTGTTGCCACTTTATACTTTCTCCTGATAAGGTTTCCTGGCTTTAGGGAGCCCCATTTTTAAATCTGGGAACAAATCATGTATAGTGCAGGGGAAAAAAAATTCACACTCTGTCCACCTCTGATCAAGACTTCGGTGTGATTTTTATCTCTTTGGAAGAGCAGATAATGGACACCCAATGCAAGTTAGGCTAACTTTTGAAGAGCTCTCCTACTATAAGCAAGAGGCTTATCAAACAGTTGAAGACTTGGGACCAAATGCCTCTGTCTTCTCTTTAAGCAAGTAGTACATTTACACAGATTAACTTTTATGGATGATTTCATGAACTGGGCTGTAATGTGGAAGCAGGATGGAAATCAGTACCCCTGCCTCCCCTACACTAACATTTTGAACAAGAGTGAGATCCACTGCTAGAACAAATAATAACACCTCCCTTCTTCCACACAGCATCTGACTGTTACAAGACAGGTAAACAGGAACAGAAACAAGAACAAGCTATCCATGCTAAGAACAACAGCAAACTATTGAATAATTACACTGTACATGTCAGTGGCAATGGTCTGATGCTTGCAAATCGCTCTAGACAGTTCTGTGCAGACAGAAGGAGAGCAAGAGTTTCTGATAGTTTTTGAGCTGCTTCTTTTGCCTAGAACAGCCTACTGACCCCTCTCCTATAGCACCCAATACCTGAATCTCCCCGGATGGTTCTCAAAAGAACAAAACCCAGCCTAGTGATGTGATGAACTGGTTTCCATATAGAAGATCCCAGGTTCAGTCTCAGGCAACTCCAATAGACAAGAGCGAATGTGGTGTAGTGGTTCGAGTGTTGGCCTATGATTCTGGAGACGAGGGTTTAAACCTTCACTCAGCCATTGAAACCTATTGGATGACATTTGGCAAGTCTCACTATCTCAGCCTCAGAGGATGGTAAAAACACCTCCCCCACCTGAACAAATTGTATCAAGAAAACCCTATGATGGGTTTTCCTTAGGGTCACCATAAGTCAGGAACAACTTGAAGGCACACAAAAACAAAAGCCCACGGATGGGCTACTGTGAACACTACCATTTTTGCCTATAATTCCCACCAGTCCAAACTAGCAAATTAAGTCATAGTCAATAGGAGATATGATGGGACTTGAAGTCAAAAAACACCAGGAGAGCCAAAATTGCCTCACCACCCCACAGTTAGCAGGGAGATGCCCTCTGCAGGGGAGCAACCTTTCTCTATCCCACTGGCAGCAATGCTCCCGTACTTTGGAGCTCCCTCCCTCTGGAAATTAGGAAGGCTTCTTCTTCATTTTTTTTTTTTTTTTTTTGGTGGAATGTTAAGATCTTCCTTTTCCAGCAAATCTTTGGAAACTGATTTTAGCAACAACAACAATAACAAGGGGCTTTTATAGCACTTTGCTATTTTTAATCTGTTTTAAAGTAAGCTTTTAACTGGTTTTAATTATGTTGGTTTTTTAATGCTGTTTTAATTTTGTTGTTTTTAATTTTGTTCTCTGCCTCTTTGTAAGCCCCAGCTTGGGAGAAAGGCAAGATATAAATAAAGGGATGGATGGATGGATGGATGGACGGACATGAAAGACTTGAGGTCTCCAAAAGCTGCTACCCACCAGAGTAGACAATACTGGACTAGATACTGAGTGGGCAGGATTAGTCTGCTAGCCTAGTTTGACATAGCTTAAGGCAGCTTTCTGTGCCACAAAGGAGCATGGGAAACTCTGAGGAAGATATGAAAACTAACTGGCTGCACCAGTTTCTGCCTCATGCATGACAGCAGTGCTTGCACAGGCAGCCTGCTTGTCTGAGCTCATAAATCCACAAGCAAGTTTGGAAGGGGGAACAACAACAACAACATTTTTTCTGCTTCTCCTCAAGGCTCAAGGTGGGGTACAGCATATTAAAATACAAAACACAATTAAAAACACATAAACCCACAGTTAAAATACAATACTCTAAAATCATTTACACTCATAAAAGTGCATACACAGATTTTAAAGTCATGATTTAAAATGGATTGGACAGGCCTGCTGGAAGAGATATATCTTTAATGCTGGCCTCATTCACACTAGCATTTTTGTGCCGAGTAGATCCAGGGAGATTTGATTTGCGTCCCTTCCTAGACCGAAAGGACCTAGAGGCGGTGGTACACGCCCTGGTAACCTCTCGTACTGATTTCTGTAATGTGCTCTACATCGGGCTACCCTTGTACCAAGTTCAGAAGCTTCAATTAGTTCAAAATATGGCAGCCAGATTGGTCACCAGCTCCTCAAGGTCTGACCACATAACACCAATCTTAAAAGATCTTCATTGGCTCCCGATGTGCTTCCGGGTGCAATACAAGGTGTTGGTTATCACCTTTAAAGCCCTACATAGCTTGGGCCCGAGTTACTTATGGGACCGTATCTCCTTATACAATCCACCCCGCACTCTTAGAACAACGGGGAAGAATCTGTTGGTTGTAACAACTAAATATGCTTCAACTTCACAAAGAGCCTTCACAATGGCTGCTCCAAGATTGTGGAACAGTCTCCCGGAAGAGATCTGTCTTACTACCTCGCTGGAAACTTTCCGGAAGGCAGTTAAGACGGAGCTCTTCCAGTGAGCATACCCACCTGATTTTATGTAAGACACGTATCTACCTCCTGAATAGGATGAGTACATCCTTACTTTTTATCCCAACGTCGCCTTGTGATATTAAATTTGTATTATTAATTGTTATGTAATCTGCTGTTTTTAGTGAATTGTTGTGTTTTATTCTGGATTGTATTTTAAACTAGGTTGTGATCCCACCTCGATCCAACTGGGAGAGGCGGGAAAATGAAAAATAAATTATTATTATTATTATTATTATTATTATTATTATTATTATTATCAATACCAAATCAAAGTTCCCACTACATTTACTCCACTTGAATCTCTCCATGGCAAGTTAACCCTGTTGAAATTCAGATTACTGTTTGTATCAATTTAAAATGGAACCGAATTTCAGTTGTTCTTGGGCTTTTTTTAAAAAACTGTCAACCAAATGATGCACATCTACGTCACACTGTTTGGGCTAATCTCTCTCCCCCCCCCCCAGTTAGCCTCGGAGGATGGCAATGGCAAACCCCTCAGAACAATCCTCAGCAACAAACACTGGGATAGGTTAGTCTTGGGGGGAGTCACACTCCCTCAACCAAGAAACCCTCTCAGGTTTAAATGTTGGGTATAAGTGCAATATAATATGTGTGCAAGATATTTAGTTTGCACCAGCTTGGGAGCAGAATCTGATGTGGTTTTATCTCTTGGGAAAGAGGAAAAAAACAACCCCTAACCCCCAGCCCCACTGATAGTTTTTTTTAATGTCAAGTAAATCACGCACATCTTTGTCATACCGATGATATGAGTATTTAAAAGTGCTGTGTACTGTGGCCATACAATGCCAAAGATGTGCATAAATTGTCATTTTTAAAAAAGTACACTGTTTAATGATGTTCCCAGGAGAACCCCTTCCCTGGCTATGGCTTTGGCTGATGGGGAGAGGGCAAAGGGGTGGGTATGATCTGCCCCCTGCACATTAACCCCTCCCTTCCTGTGTTCCAAATTGAATCGACAGCAAGTTCCCATTGGCGGCTGGTAAAACAAAAGACTTGTTCTTTTGAAAAGACACACTGAAATCCCCAGTTCCAGAAGAACTGGGTTAAGGGGGATTTGCACTGCCCCCCCCCCCCCCCCAAATTCGAGTCAGGAAAATCTGGCACAAGTGTGAACTGATTTATAATGTAGACTGAACGGCCATGCTGTTTTAAATGGAGGGTGACAATATGGATTAGATAATCCTTTGCACATTTGGAGAAGTGAAATAAGTGTCTGCACAGGTGATTTGGGCAGCTCACCTACAGGAGAGACAGGCAATTTCCACCTTTGCTAGTTCTCTGCAAGCCTGAAAAGCATCAAACTCACTCCAGCAACTTCTGCTCTCCTCACAATGTGCAGTGTTGCCCAGAGAAAAGGTCACTTTTTGCAGCTCTTGTGGGGTTGTCTCAGTTCACTTGTCTCAACAAAAGACCTCTTTCAAAGATCTGGCTTGGAAGGAGGGTCCATCAGAGTCTAGGTGATCATCCTGCAGTGTTTCTAAAGATATTGAAAACTTGCCATAGTTAGCAGCTTTTTTAGGATTAAGAAGACTTGTTTTATTCCCCCACTGAAAGATTAGTTGTAGCTGTATTTCTCTGAAGCCCCAAAGATGGCCACAACTGGCAATGAGTGGAATCATCTTGTGCTAAAGAGCTATTCCTACTTTAAAGAAGCACAGCGGGAGCATTTTTCATTGCCATTGCTTCATTTTACAAGGATTTTTTCCTCAAGTAAGTAAGCCTGAGCAGAGAGTAGAGCTTTTTGTCTCTCCCTCCTCATGTCATTTGCTGAAAGCTTGTCCTTTGGTGGGGAAATAATCCAATTATTTGTGTTGTTTAAGAGTGAAGATAAGCAAGTGCTGTATTTGTTTAATTGTGGGTGGCTTTATTATTGATTATTGATTATTATTATTATTGTGGGTGGCTTTATTATTGTTTATTATTGTCTCCATCTTGGGGAGAGAGAGGCAGGCTAGCTCCACCTGCCTGCCTGAAAGAAGTAAAGCCCTTCCTTCAGCCACCATCTTGAGGGAGAGAGAGGCAGGCTAGCTCCAAGAAACCAAGTCCTCCCTCCAGTCCATCTGCCTTGGTCCAGGCCTCGGAGGTTGAGAAGAACTGCTGGACTTCATCCCCTTCCCCACCACCTTTCCCTTCTCCTTTTGTGTCGTGTCTTTTAGATTGTAAGCCTGAGGGCAGGGAACCGTCTGATTAAAAAGATTGTATGTACAGCGCTGTGTAAATTTACAGCACTTTATAAATAAAGGTTAATAATAATAATAGTTGCTGGTGGCCTTCCACTTCCATGGAGTCTGCATCCACAGATTCAACCATCCATGGCTTGAAAATATATATATTTCAAATTCCAAAATTGGAAACCTTGATTTTACCGTTTTATATAAGGGATACCATTTTCACTATTTGCTTTTTGTTTATTTGCATGATTTATCACAGTCCACAAGAACCCCAAGATGCTTAGGGGCAGAAAGTTGGCCTCCAGATCTGTCACCTCTGATCTATATTGTGTGCAGAGAACTAACTACATACACAGCTTCCATATCAAATCTGTGGCTTCATCTTTTCACTCCAGCATCAATGGGGGTAGGGGGAAGAAAAGCCTTCCATTAAATTCAACAGGCTACCTTCTGGGAAACAATTTCCAGTATATTCCACCAGCATGGCTATGCTAAGAGATTCTGGGAAAGCAAAAGAATCTCCAAAACAAAGCAACTTATTTAAGCTCCATGGAACCATTAAGAGAAACTCCCTACAAAAGGAGAAGCCCTCTCTCCATTATCCTTCCACCGGAGACCTTTCTGTTCAGCCAGGCTTGTAGCAACAGCTTAGATGTTGGGGAAGGAGCTTTTTACCAAGTTGGTACTGATGTTTTTTCAACTGACATGTTTTAAACTACCTTTTAAATCTAGTTGTGTGTTAATATTTGGATTTTCTATATATCTTAATTATACAGTCAACACTCTCTATCCACAGATTCTATATCCATGGATTCAACCATCCAAGGTTTGAAAATATTTTTTAAAATTATAAATTCCTAAAAGCAAACCTTGATTTTTGCCATTTTATACAAGGGGCACCATTTTACTTTGCCGCTGTATTTAATGGAACTTGAAGATCCATTGATTGTGGTATCCACGTATGGACCTGGAATCAAACCCCAGAGGATACCAAGGACCCACTGCATCCATTTGTGAGGAAGGCTGCCTTTCTAAGCACCTCTCCCCACCCACCCACCTTCAACTCTCTGTCCCCTTTTTTTGTGTTCAGGATCAGGTTAACATGATCATGTGAGGATATAGAGTAGGCCGGCCCCATTTGTCTCTGTTGTTGCACTCCACAAGTATGAAATATCACTGTATTGAGAAGAGCAGTTGCCATAGAAAATGTTGGTCCCCACCTCAGCCTCGGTCCCAATTGCATGGAGTGTGGAGAGCCATCATGGGCAGTGGAGGCTCTTCAGACTGTCACTCTCCTTTTCAAGAGGAAGGCAAGGGAAGAGGCAGGGCTCCTATTCTCACACACTTAGGTTAAATCTAAGATGAATGCCCATGAAGGGCTACTATCATCCAGTTTTTGCGGGAAAGAATGGAGTTTGTCTGTGTGGAACTTTCACCTACAGCTGTGCTGTCTAT
Organism: Sceloporus undulatus; assembly: GCF_019175285.1. Classification (NCBI taxonomy): domain Eukaryota; kingdom Metazoa; phylum Chordata; class Lepidosauria; order Squamata; family Phrynosomatidae; genus Sceloporus; species Sceloporus undulatus. The sequence goes on along the minus strand of NC_056523.1, from coordinate 135,795,831 downwards.
TCCAACTATGGATGCAAAGAACACGCAAGACCATTACATGAACATTTCACTCCGTATATATTTATTTAACTCTGTGTATATGTATATATATATATATATATATTTATATTTTCACAAGCTCATAATTGTTTTCATAATTGTTACAAATGTTATAGTTATTGGTTGTGCTCCCTTGTGTGTCATTTGCATTTGTAGTTGAGACCCTGCCCTTTTGTTGGTGCTTATAACAACTTTGTTACTCTGTGCCTTCAAGTCGTTTCTGACTTATGGTGACCCTAAGGTGAACCCATCACAGTGTTTTATTGGCAAGATTTGTTCAGAGGGGACTTGCCCTTGCCTTCCTCTGAGTTTAAGTGAGTGTGATTTGCCCAAGGTCACCCAGTGGATTTCCCTGGCTGAGTGGGGATTCGAACTCTGGTCTCCAGTCATAGTCCAACACTCAAACCACTACATCTCACTGGCTCTCTTTCCCAACTACAAACTTTAAACAGAGACTGAATAGCTATCTCTTGGGGATGCTTGTGAGTTCCTGCATGGCAGGGGTTGGACTGCATGGCCCTTGTGGTCTCTTCCAACTCTATGATTCTGTGAGTCTAAGTAAGGAAAGAACAACTATGAAACTTAAATATATTTTGAATAAATGCATTATCTTCACATATAACCTAAACATTTAGGAGTTAGCAATATTTATCTGACCACAGATGCTTTAAAGCAAGTAACCCATTTTCATTATAAGAAATTAAAAATATCTTCAGTAGATGGTCTTCAAGTGGGAGCACCCACTGAGATGGAGGAGTCACACCCTGATCAAGCACAGTTGGCTCACAAACCCTGGACCTGTTTTTCAGATTGTCCTCTGAAGAAGGCAGTGTATTCTTTCCTTGATACTTTAGTCCTGAAAATAGAAAGCCAGTTTAATATTTGCAGGCCATGTTGATCTTTCTACTTGTTCTAGAATAGCCTCCTTCTTTTTGTTACAAGCTGAAATGATGGAATTCTCGCAGAGGAGTCAATTATTTGACATGTTAACATATGCATAAAGAGCCCATTCAAATGTTTGTGTATTAAGCATAAATATGTTACAGTGAGAGCCAGCATGTCATAATGGTTTGATTGCTGGACTAGGACTCTGGGAGATCAGGATTTTAATCTCTTCTCAGCTTGTTGGGTGACCTTGGATGAGTCACACTCTCTCAGTGTCAGAGTAAGGCAAAAGGCAAAGCCTCTCTGAACAAATCTTGCCAAGAAAACATCATGATAGAGTCACCTTAGCGTTAGAAATGACTTAAGATGCACAACATCTTGCAGTACTTATGGATAACTGTAAAATTGAATAAGGTTTTACAACAAAGCAGCAGTAATTTTAACCAAAAATATAAAATAACTAGCCAAGTCATCTCCACTCTCAGGACTGGCTTTAGGTATTTGGCCACCCTAGGCGAGAAATAGTTTGGCACCCCCTGTCGCCCCTCATAATTATTATCACCACTTGATTTCCACTGTTTTCTTTGTTAAAGCTAAACATGGCATAAAACTTAGGTTCCAATCTCTCATCATAGTATTGAGAATTAGTAAAAAAGCCAATTAGTTTTTTACCTAATAAAAAGCCTAATTTATTGCCTTTTATAGAACAACATTCTTTTTTCTGATTTCTGATTACGTAATGATAAAAGACATAGGATACAGGGCGGTGTGCGTCCCCCTATCCCCTAGGGTCCTTAATTCATATTTGGTGGTCCTGCCCAAAAGCCAAACAATTTTGGAATGTAATCCATGAAATAATTGAGGAAATTACACAAATTAAACTAAAGAAAAATTCGAAAACATTTCTGTTAGGGATGTTTGAAAAAGAACTTGAAAAAAAAACATGGAAAGATTCTGGTTTATATGCTGACTGCAGCTAGGCAGGTTTATTCTAGACAATGGAAAGGGGACCAGATCCCATCAGCTTTAGATTGGATTGGAAAATGTATGACTTAGTGGAAATGGATAAACTAACTTACTTAATTTAACTCCTTAGGAAAATTTGAAGATGAATGGAAACCGGTTTTGAACTTCTTTGATAAGTTTTTGACAAGTTTTGACACCTGAGAATCTCTCTTTGAGGATATATGAAACTTCTCTTATTTCGCCTAGTATGATTTAAATACAAACTTGTTTAAGAATATGAAATTATATGTTCCTGAGATACTGAAATGATCAACTCAGTTGGAAATGACACTGTGTGAGAAATTATGGAATTGATTATCAGAATAGGAAATTTTTGGTGTACCAACTCTCTGACTTGGGTTGAGTCTCAGATGTGGAATAAATAGAAGATAAGTTACACAGAACATTATATAAATTTTATATATTTAAAAGAGTTAAAATTTGAATAGGAAAATAATCTCCAGTACATCAGGTTTAGGAAGTCTTTATTTTAATCTTTATTGAAAGTGCAGTTTGTACATTTTGTAGATACGCAGGCTGTACTTTTATTGGGCATAGATATTGTATACTGTTAAATAAGCACTACTACTATTGTTTTACTCTGTATATTTTGTACAATTTTGTTGTGCTCTCTTTTTTTCTTTAATAAAGTGTATTTTAAAAAATATCCCCTAAGATCATAGAATCATAGAATCGTAGAGTTGGAAGAGACCGCAAGGGCCATCCAGTCCAACCCTATTCTGCCATGCAGGAAATCTCAATCAAGCATCCCCAACAGATGGCCATCCAGCCTCTGCTTAAAGACCTGCAAGGAAGGAGACTCCACTACACTCCGAGGAAAGATTGTGTTCCACTGTCGGACAGCCCTTACTGTCAGGAAGTTCCTCCTAATGTTGATTGAGGTGAAATCTCTTTTCCTGGAGCTTGCATCCATTGTTCCGGGTCCTGTTCTCTGGAGCAGCAGAAAACTAGCTTGCTCTCGCCTCAAGATAATGTAATAATAAACAGAGTACTCACCTAAACAACTAAAACTTCCTCTTTATTTAGTTTAAAACTTGTCTTAAGAATGCAACACAGTATTAAACATACTAGGCAAACATTCAAAATCAAATCAGTTTGTTTGTTGTAAAGAGTAAACTCAAGACGACTGGCAAGTGACATTATGTGTTGTGGCACCAAGGGTAAGGTGGGTGGGTGGTGAGAGGAGAGGGGTCTGTTGACCTTGAGGTTACATTCAAGGCAGATGCAGAAGGCGGATGATGTACCACGTGATTGTACCACAGACACAGGGGGGCGCACATTTATGTTTTGGCCATTATACAAAGAAACCGTCATATGGTAGCTTGCTTTTACATTGCTTGCTGTAATGAGTTTTCACTTTAATATTGTCTAATTATTTAAGAAATTATACAAAAAAGCTGCCAAGCTGCCCCTAAATTTTGCCACCCTAGGCGGCTGCCTAGTTCGCCTATATGGATGAGCCAGCGCTGTTCACTCTGTCCTCCACTATTGCATCCTAATAGTGATAACCAATATTCTGAAATACCTTGAAATCAAGACCCAAAATACTGTTCCTGAACAGCACCTTTCAGTGCAAATAACTGAAAGGATGTCCCATAGATGATGCGATGTTTTTTCCTGCTACTCCAGAAACTAGGGATACATCTGCACTGAAGCATTAATGCAGTTTGACACTGCTTTAACTGTCATGGCTCCATCTTATGGAATACTGGGATTTGTAGTTCATTGTAGCACCAAGGTTCTCTGATTAAACAGGTTAGATATCTCACAAAAGTACAAATCCCAGACTTCCATAGCATAGAGCCATGACAGTTAAAGTGATGTCAGACTGCATTGTTTCTGCAGTGCAGATTAGACCTTTCTTTCTGTGAAAGAGGGAGTCAGATCCTGGAAAGGTTAAAATCAAATGCAATGGTTGCTTGGATTTGAAGTCCAAAACAAAACCAACCAACAAGAATGTTTCTGAGCTGTGGGTTTATTCTGGCCCTGGGTCACATTTTTATAGTGGCACTGCGGTATCTGAGATTAGGCACTGTGTTCCTTGAGACAGGAATGCATCTGGAATTCAGAAGATTTTGGCACAGAGGGACTCTCTTTTTCCCCAGTGGAGCTGTAAGATGCCAGTATCTCTTCTCTGTCATGCACCTGCTGTCTGTAGATATTCTGGTGTGAAAAGCTGAATGCTGTTAATTCCTCCCAATGTCTTTGTATGGATATCTTCAGGCACCGTGTGCTGATTCTGTGAAAATAACGGGATCCAAAGCCTTGTGAGCTGCAATCTTAGCTGCTCAGCCATCAAGTCCCCTTAGAGCAGGTGGGGACAAACTCAGTAAATCAACCAGAGTTTTGTTTTGTTTTCGGAAGAGGGAATGCAAGAAAAACAATTCCTAGCTTTAAAAAAACCCTTGGAATGGGGTGAAGGGAATACTAAAGTATAGGATGGTTCTGCGCCTTTTTTTTTTGAAATGGGGAATCATTCCTTACAGAGGCTTTTGGGAGTGGAAACTGACCTTTATCTATCTATTTATTTATTTATTTGCAGCAAAGCATGGGGAGCTAAGCTAGTTAAGCACCCGAAGCTGCAAAAATGGTTTTAAGGACTTTATGTGGCTGAATGGGATGCACAATGTCTCACTGGCTTGTGGATGGTCCATGGATTGGGTTCTCAGATCTCAGGGCCTGGCCCTGAGTTTCAAGGCCTGCCCCCTACATCTTTAGTCTTAAGGACAAGAGGGAGGAATCTCTGGGCAAGAGCACTACCTTAAAATGTATGTAGAATTCAAAGATATAGCCATTTCAGGCCCTTTATAGACTGACCTGAAAGGCTGGCCTGGGGGCAGAGTTGGGGTGCAGCATCCTGATGAGGCACACCCAACTCGCCCCCCCCCCCCGGGCTCCCTAACGCTGCACACTGCTCTATACAGTGCACAGCATCATGGCGCTCCTCTGGCACTGCATCCAGATGACACAGTGCTGAAGGGTCTGTGGAGGCCCTCATTCTGTAGAATCAGTATGTAGAGAGATCTTGTAGCACCTTTGAAACTAAGAAAGAAGTTGGCAGCATGAGTTTTCCTAGACTTCAGTCTACCTCCTCATCAAAAGCATCTGAAAGCATATTGAAAAGTGTGTGTGTGTGTGTGTGTGTGTGTGTGTGTTTTTCCTCATTTATTAGATTTGGTGGTTTTTGTTTGAATGGTGTGCTTTGTGTTGCTGTGGTTGATGCTTCAGTTATCATACTTCCTGTGACTTCTCAAAGGATTGTCCCTAAGTTTGAGGTTTTGGCCTTGAAAACTCAGGGCCTGACAACTCTGCCCATGGAAGTGTGCATGACTGGCTTAAGGTAAGCAGCGAGTTTCCTAGCTGAGAAATTAAAACCTGGATCTCTCAACTCTTCTAGGTATGGGGAATTTTCTACAAGCATAAAAGCTATATATGAAGGAGAGAATCAGGTTCCTTCCACCCTTAAAATTCTGCCAACTCCTTAACTAGATTGGCACTTATTTTCTTCCCTGGGGAAAATGTCACATATTTCAACAAGCATGAGGTTTTTCTTCATCCACTTTTGCTTTCATCTGATTACTTCTAATTACTTAGCTCCATGCTCCTTTGCGGCACTGTAAGTAGTTCCTTCAAACCTCTTCCATGTTTACTGTCACATCTCTTGAGACAGTGTAAGGTGATTGATTACGGTCATTATTTCAAAGCACCATATGAAAATCTCTCCACCCTATTCATTAATTGTTTTAAAAAGTATCTGCCTTTTAAGGAGGGAGGGACACAAAACCCTGTCATTCTCCAGCAAATTTCAATTAATTTCATGCATGGTGGTTGTTATTTTTTACTTGTACTTTCTTGTTTGCCCTTGTTTATTAGCAAGACTCATTTGAGCTTTTCCCACCTATGCTCCTGTATCATTAGTATTTTCTCTGAGATGTCTGATTTGGTTTTTGATTTCTCCATTATTGAATCAAGTAGGCTAAAGCCCTGCCCTAGTCTGCATTTTTTTCTGGCTGGCTGATATAATTTTCTCTACCTGTTCTGTGTTGAGATCAGAGTATACATTTTGTGCCCCCCCCCCCGAAATCTCAGTTTGGGACTATTCTGGTTCTTCTGTTTTGGTTCTTCTGAACTAGATTCTTCCAGATTACAATTTATCTCAGGATGAGAAACGTATAGCCCTACAGATATTGCTGGGCTGCTGCTTCAAACAGCCCTAGCTGACTGTAAGGGATGACAGAAGAACATCTAACAACATCTACAAGGCTACATGTTCCTCACCCGCAAGCTAGTTTCATTAGCTTCATCAGCTAACAAAGTTATGATATTTCAGGGAGAATTGATCTCTAGTACTTTCTGTATCAGTAGTTAAATACCACTCACTATATTGTTGCTGATGTTCTCATTTGGGAGAGCTTAGTGCCACTTCAAGTACACTCATATGTGTGAGACAAATACATTTGGAAACATAAAGACATACAGGGAGCCAGGAGTAGTAGTTGTTAATCTTGTCACTGGTTGTAAACATAGGTTTCTTATCATGTATTTGTTGGAAAAGCACCATCAGAGCTGACCAGGAGCCATATTTGTAGCTGTTTAAAGGTGTTACGTATGGTACCAATAACCATATGTGGAGCTAACTGGACCACCTTCAATGGCCACGTGGATGAATCCCACTCAGCCTTTCCTTCACAGCTCTTTAGAGATCTGTGAAATACACCTATGCTAATACTAGTCTTGACTACAAGGTTCCTTGTTTCCCTGCAGGAGTGATCAACATGTGGTTATCATATAAGGCTTCAGATTTTTACCACATGGCTCCCAGTTTTCTCTAATCCGAACATCAATGGGGTGTTATGAAGGGCCCTCAAAAAGGGCTGCACTATACTTTTTCTGCTACCCTGTGGTGCTGCTAGAGGCCATTCTTGGTTTTACAACCTTGTGAAAAAAGTCTAGGGAATTGTGGAATTGTGCCTTGGCCCACTTGGATGTGTGCTACGATTTAAAACAAACAAACAAACAAACAAAAAAACAACCTAGTAATGGTACCCTGCCTGAGCGTAGCAAGAGGGAGAAGAGGGAATCAGAGCATATTTGTTTGTTTGTTTGTTTGTTTGTTTGTTTGTTTTCTATGCTGCCTTTCTGCCAGAAAAGGACCCAAGGCGATTCACAAATAAAAACACATTAAAAACTTATTATAAACATTAAAATCACAAAAAAGCATGATACTCACCCCATATAATAACCACCCCATATAAAAAGGAGCCCTATGGTCACACATTAAAAGCCTGACTGCATAAAACTGTTTTTGCTTGGTGACAGAAGGCAAGCAAGGACAGGGCCAGCCTTGTTTCTCGTGGAAGAGCATTCCAGAGGGCAGGAGCAGCCATGAAGAAGGCTCGCTCTCGTGTCCTCACCAGGCGAGCCTGTGATGGGAGTGGGACCAAGAGAAAGCCTTCTCCTAAAGATCTTATAATAAATAATAATAAATAATAAATACTTTATTTATAGCCCGCCCAATCACTAGGAATCCGGGCGGGTTACAACAGTAAAAATACATTACAATAAAATACTAAATGGTCCCTTCCCAATCCCCCTCCCCAATATTAAAACTAGAATTAAAAAATCAGAGTTTAAAAACAATAAAATGCAATACAACATTAGGTTAAAATTAAAAACAATTTGGTGGGCAGAGAGACATACATCAGAAAATTGAGATCATATTCATAAACATACACAAGGGAGGAAGTTAGAGTTAGTGAGGTTGGGAAGGCCTGCCGGAAGAGATCTTTTTGAAGTCTGTAAGAGTGGGGATATGGCGGATCTCTTCCGGCAGGTTGTTCCACAACTTCGGCGCAGCAGTAGAGAAGGCCCTTTGAGTGACAGACATTAGCCTAGCTATTTTTGGCTGAAGTAAGTACTTACTTTAGGACCTCAATGTGCAGGACAGACAGTATGGAAGAAGGCGGTCCCTTAACTGTTCTGGACCCAAGCCATGTAGGGCTTTAAAGGTAATCACCAACACTTTGTACCTTGCCCAGAAACTGATTGGCAGCCAATGAAGGGACTTCAGAACAGGTGTTATATGATCGTTCCGGGAAGTATCTGTGATTAGTCTTGCTGCCATGTTTTGTACCATCTGGAGTGTCCAAACTTGGCACAGAGGTAGCCCCAAGTAAAGCACATTACAGAAGTCCAATAAACAGGTTACTAGTGCATGTACCACTGTTTCAAGGTCCCCTGGCTCCAGGAAGGGGCGCAGCTGGCATATCAGCCAAAGCTGGTAACAAGTGCTCTTGACTGTCGCATCCACCTGTGCTGACAGCTGGAGTGATGAGTCAAGGAGCACCCCCAAGCTGCAGACAGAGTGCCTCAGGGGAAGTGTGACCCCATCTAGATCTGGCTGACATAACTCCATTCCCGAGTTAGGGTTTCCAGTAACAAGTACCTCCATCTTACCTGGATTCTGCTTGAGTCTGTTTTCCCTCATCCAGTCCATTACTGCCCCAAGACAGGCAGTAGTCACTGCATCAGTTGGAGACAAAGAGAAATATATTTCAGTGTCATCGGTAGACTGATAACACCCCACCCCATGACTCCGGATGATCTCGCCCAGCTGCTTCATGTAAATGTTAAACAGCATGGGAAACAGAATGGCGCCCTGGGGGACTCCAAATTTTAGCTCTCTTTTAGAGGAGCAACTGTCTCCCAGCGCCACCATCTGGAATCTTCCCGAGAGCTAGGAAGGATACCATGGTCGATGGTATCGAAGGCTGCTGAGAGGTCCAAGAGCACCAACAGGGTCACACTTCCCCTATCGATGCCCAGACGGAGATCGTCAACTAAGGCGACCCTGGCAGTCTCAACTCCGTATCCTGTCCTGAACCCAGTTTGAAATGGATCCAGAAAATCAGTTTCCTCCAAGACAGCTTGTAGTTGATTGGCGACTGCCCTCTCAATCACTTTGCTCAAGAATGATAGCGAAGAGACTGGCCTATAGTTGTTTGTATTGAGGAGGTCTAGGGAAACTTTCTTTAACAATGTCCTAAACACCGCCTCTTTAAAGCAAGAGGGTAGGGTGCCCTCCCTGAAAGATGTATTAATTATATTTGCCTAGATCAGCTTGATTGTGTCCCCCCCTTGAATGGCCAGCCAAGTTGGGCAAGGGTCGAGAGGGCAGGTTGTCTTTTTCATACTACTAAGGAGCTTGTCCACATCATCAGTACTTACCGACTCAAATTGATCCAGTCTAACAGTAATGGCAGAGGCAGTGGATGCCTTTCTAATTGCTTCAGTCTCGAGGTAGGCATCCAAGTCAGGTCTTATTCGAGTGATTTTATCTCTGAAATACTCATTAAAGGCATCACAGCTGGCTTTAGTTGAATCTAATAGAGGGTTCTGGGTGGGGGATGGTTGAGTTAATTTCCTCACCACCCTGAACAGCTCAGCTGGATGAGATTTCACAGACGCGATAGATGCAGAATAGAAAGATTTCTTAACTGCATCTATCGCCACTTGATAGGACCTAAGGAAGGTCCAATGAAGTGTCTTATCAGATATGAGTTGAGATCTCTGCCAATCGTGCTCTAGTCATTGTCCAACCCGCTTCATTTGTTTAAGATCTTTGGTGTACCAAGGTTTTGAGCGATTGTGTCTATGGCTCTGGTAAGATTGTTATTCTGCGTATTAATCAGTGCTTCGACAGTATCGCCGGCATTGCCAACCATAAGACCCCCTAGGGTCTTCAGCCTTTGAGGGCGGACCATTCTAATTGGTCCTCCACCCCCAGAGAGAGGGATAATGGCCATCTGTCCAACCTTAACCAGGAAATGATCCGTCCATGACAAAGCAGAGATACTAATTATCTCCGTCCATGGAAACACCTGCTCTGTGCAGAAGACCACATCGAGGGCATGACCTGCACAATGTGTGGGCTCAGAGACTAACTGGGAGAGGCCCATGTTCGTCATGCAAAGCATGAACACTCGGGCTGTGCCAGTAAGGTTGGTCAACCCAGCCTCTAGGGGGATGTTGAGGTCGCCCAGAACTAGCAATCTAGGTGACTCCACAGCAGCTCCGAGACTAGTTGCATCAGCTCGGCTAGGGAGTCTTAGGTTACGGGGTGGATGGTAAACCAACAGAATCCCCAGACTTTCCCTGGTCTTCAAGCTAAGGTAAATGCACTCAATGTGGCCTAATGCACAGATAGGTATCCTGATTAAGGTGAGGTTGTGTTTGTGGACCATGGCCACACCCCCTCCCCACCTGCTTTCCCTCATCAAATCAAGTCAATCAATAAATCTGCTGCATTAGATTATTATTATTACCATTAATGGGGCAGGGAGAGTGTTTTGCTTGTTCCCACAACCCAGAAATGGAGAGAGAGAGAGAGTTTTGAAACAGACCATATAAGCATTTCAGAAATGATATTGATGAAATATGCAGTTAAAAAGTATATAAATAAATGTATATTTCAAAAGTACATACTATAGTCAATGATTGAATGTGTGCAAACAGTGTGTACAATTTAAACCATGCACAGAAAAGTACACATTTTAAAAAGAAGCACACACAGGAAGGCTGGCTGGCTGGCTGGCTGGCTGGCTGGCTGGCTGGCTGGCTGGCTGGCTGGCTGTTGTACCTTAAAACAAAAATCCACATAGAAATAGCAAGGCCAAATGTAGGGGAATAGATAGGCTGATTTCTCTACCATTCAAGGCACATCCAAATCTAGTAGGAAGATGCAAATGGCCACACACAGGTTTTAGACTACTTTTAAAATTCTAAATACACCTCTGGTGATACCAGATGATTCCGTCTCTATCTCATAGCTGCCTTGCTGTCCAAGTGTGGTTAGAATTCATCTTGTCATTGATGGGAAAATCCACAAAGCCCCAAATATGCAGCTGTCCCATTAGTCCTCAGGTGTGAAATGTTCTTTTGGTGGCAGTTCCAGTGCTGGGCACTCACATGGTGCCAGTGTCTCCTGCTCTCCCCCTGTCCCCCATCCCACTACCTATACCAGTGATGATGAACTTTTTGCAGACCGAGTGCCCAAAGTGTAACCCAAAACCCACTTATTTATTGCAAAGTGCCATGTCCCTCTGGCTTTCTAGTAACAAACTCTGTGCTGGGGCAACAGCACATGTGCCCACAGAGATTGCTATGAGTGCCACCTTTGGCATGCGTGCCATAGGTTCGCCATCACTGACCTATACCCAAGCAGACTCCTCTCCCCCCTTTAACCTTTCTCTTCTCTTCTTTTCTATTTACTAAAAAAACCAAAAAACAAAACAAACAAAAAAAACCCCAAAACAAAACAACAACAACAACAACTTATTATGGTAGTATAGTTCTGGAATTGCATTAAAAATTAAAAAAACCCACCAAAAATAAAACAAAAAAGCTCTGAAAGGGATGTTAGTTAGACCATAGGGTAAGGAGGTGGGGAGAATGATTGCAGAAGAGAGTGTGAAGCCTGATTTGCACTTTTGTGAAGATGTGTAAGAGGGATGCTTCAAAACTGGTATGTATCCGGTTACCCTTACTAGCATGATCATTCAAATCAAATCTTACTTGTCAGACAGATCTTTTACAGTGATCTTGGGTGGTCAGATTTCGTCCTCTGTCCCCTTATCTGTTGGAGTTCCTCAGGGCTCTGTTTTGTACCCCCTCTTGTTCTCTCTATACACACTGTCCCTTGGTAAACATATTAGTTCATTTGATTTCTCCTATCATCTGTACGCTGATGACACTCAGCTGTATAATTCCATCCCTGACCTTTGGCCAAGGCTTGAACAGCAAATTTCATCTTGCCCGACAGCTGTCTCTCACTGGATGCAGCATCGGCACTTGAAGCTCAACATGTCCAAGACAGAGCTTCTTGTTTTCCACCTAAACCCACTTTTCAATACTCCTTTTCTATTTCTGTTGACAACATCTCTATTCAGCCGGTCCAGGAAGCCTGCAGTCTTGGTTTCATTTTTTTACTCTTCTTTGTCATTTATCCCCCAGATCCAGACCACAATCAAGGCCTGTAGATTTTTTCTTTACAATATTGCCAAAATCCATCCATATCTCTCGGCTTCTACTGCAAAGACTCTGGGCCATGCCCTAGGGGTCCCGCAACTAGATTACTGTAACCTTCTCCTGGTAGGGCTTCCTCTCTCTCACCTCCGCCCATTAATTTCTGTCCAGCATTCAGCTGCACGTATTATTTCACTCGCTTGCCGTTTTGACCATGTTTCTCCAGCCCTGAAGCCAGAGCCAGCAGCTAGCTTCCCCACACCATTGGGACTTTAAGCAAAGGCAAAGGCAGCAGCAGCTGAGGGAAGGGGGTGTGGTTTTGGGTGAGACATTTATACCCTCCCCAAACACTCCCTTCAGGAACACCACTCCAGCCCTGAAGCCAGCAGCTAGCTTCCCCACACCATTGGGACTTTAAGCAGAAGCAGAAGCAGAGGCAAAGGCAAAGGCAAAGGCAAAGGCAAAGGCAGAGGCAGAGGCAGAGGCAGAGGCAGAGGCAGCTGAGGAAAGGGGGCGTGGTTTTGGGTGAGACATTTATACCCTCCCCAAATACTCCCTTCAGGAACATCACCCCAGCCCTGAAGCCAGAGCCAGCAGCTAGCTTCCCCATACCATTGGGACTCCTCAAGCAGAGCTCGGCGGTTGTGGTGGAGGGAGAGTTGCGGATGCAATGGGTTCCCTTGAGGGCCCAGGGAACACCACCACCTTCCCAATTCAGTGGGCTTTGACCTCTCACCATCTCACCTGAGGCCGGGAATGTGGCGGGGGCGGCCATTGGAGTTGTGCTGGGGAATGGGAGGTATGGTTGGGATAGAGGGAACAGATGTATTCGCTTCCGGGCACAATACAAGGTGTTGGTCGTTACCTATAAAGCCCTAAATGTCTTGGGCCCAGGGTATCTGATAGACCGCCTCTCCCCATATAATCCGCCCCGCACTCTCAGATCATCTGGGCAGCAACTTTTAAGAGTTCCGGTGGCTAGGCTAGCTTCTACCTCTAGGAGGGCATTTACGATCTCGGCCCCCAGCCTCTGGAACTCGCTGCCCACAGAGCTCCGCGCAATCACCTCCCTACCCCAATTCAAGAAGGCGCTGAAAACCTATTTAATTGAGCAGGCCTACCCCTGAATATTCCCCCCCAGAATGTTTATTCACCTCCCCACCCCCTTCGTCTGCCAGCACAATAGATTGGCATGAGTTTGTAATGTTTTTAATAAGTTTAGGCTTTTTACTGTGATATGGTTTTTTGTATATTGTAATTGCCTTGGTGTATATTGTATCGTATAATCTTGTTGTGCACCGCCCTGATTTGAAGAAGGGCGGTATAAAAATAAAACTTTTATTTATTTATTTATTTATTATGTTACAAAAGAAGATGGGATCACTGTCTGAAAGCTATCCCGTCTTCAGTTCCCTCTGTTTCCCAGAATGGCTTGAAGAGCAGACCAACCATTCCACAGAACCTCACTCTGCTCCTTTGCAATGCCAGGTCGGTAAAAAACAAGACCCATATCATCCAGGACCTCCTCCTGGATGAAGATGCCGACCTGGCTTGCTTCACAGAGACCTGGCTGGGAGTGGATAGCACTGCTATATGGGCGCAGGCCCTCCCAGCTGGGTACTCTGTCAGTGAGCAGGTGAGGGGAAGTGGGCAGGGGGGTGGAGTGGCTCTAGTCTATAAGAACCATCTGACCTTGGCCAAGATACCTGTCCGGAACACAGTCCATTTCGAGTGTATGTACCTTAGCCTGAAGACCAGGGATAGTTTGGGGATTTTGCTAGTCTACCGGCCACCCCGTTGTCTAGCAGACTCCCTGACCGAGCTGACACAGTTGGTCTCTGAGCTGTTGTTGGAGACCCCCAGACTCTTAGTTTTGGGGGACTTCAACATCCCGCTTGAGACCAGTTTAACAGGTGCGGCTCGGGAGTTCATGGAGACCATGACAAACATGGGCCTATCCCAATTGGTCAAAGGGCCCCACATTGTGCAGGTCATACACTTGATGTGGTCTTCAGTACGGAACAGGAATATCCGTGGGCGGAGGTGGTAAGTACCTCCGCATTGTCATGGACGGATCATTTCCTGGTCAAGACGAAACTTAGAGCCAATATCTGCCCCACCGGGGGTGGCGGACCCATTAGAATGGTCCGCCCTCGAAGGCTGATGGAGCCCATTGGATTTAATGGTTGCAAATGCCGGTGATCCTGTCGATGCTCTGGTCAATACCTGGAACACCGATCTTACCAGGGCTATCAACACGATCGCTCCCAAGCGCCCTTGCCATCCCGCCCCAAATTGGAGGCCCTGGTTCACGCCAGAGCTGAGGAAGATGAAGCGGTTTGGACAACGGCTAGAGCTCAGGTGGCGGAAGACTCGACTCTTATCCGACAGAACTCGCCATAGGAACTTTCTTCTCCTCTGCACGTATTGCGTCTGCAGAGTCCCGTCCAGCAGAGCTGTTTAAGGTGGTGAGGGAAATGATACAGGTGCCCCCTGCGCCAAATCCCTTACTTAACCCGACGACGGCCTGCTGTGACGTGTTTAACAACTTCTTTGCAGACAAAATCTCTCAGATAAGAGCCGACTTAGATGCCACCGTTGAAACAGAGTCGACAGGCGAGTCGTCCAGTGACTCCGCTGATGTAGTCATACTGGATCAGCTCCAATCTGTGAGTACTGATGATGTGGACAAGCTGCTTGGTAAGGTGAGGAAGACAACTTACCCTCTCGACCCTTGCCCATCATGGCTGGCCGTCCGGGGGGGATGCATTGATGAGATTCCTCACGGATATCATCGGTGCATCCTTCAGGGAAGGATATATTCAATCTTGTTTAAAGGAAGCGGCGGTTAGGCCACTCCTGAAAAAACCTTCCCTAGACCCCCTGGATATGAGGAATTATAGGCCGGTGTCATTGCTGCCATTTTTGAGCAAGGTGATCGAGAGGGCGGTTGCCCTTCAGCTCCAAGCTGTCTTGGATGAAACCGATTATCTAGACCCATTTCAAACCGGCTTTAGGACAGGCTTTGGGGTTGAGACTGCCATGGTTGCCTTGACCGACGATCTGCGTCTGAGCATTGTCAGGGGGAGTGTGACCCTGTTGGTGCTCTTAGACCTCTCAGCGGCTTTTGATACTATAGATCATGGCATCCTCTTGGACCGCCTGATGGGGTTAAGTATCGGGGGCACTGCTTTGCAGTGGTTCCGGTCCTTCCTCTCGGGCAGGTCTCAGAGGGTGCTACTCGGGGACTGTAGCTCCAGTAAGAGGTACCTCACTTGTGGGGTTCCTCAGGGGGCTATTTTGTCCCCGATGTTATTTAACATCTATATGAATCCGCTGGGTGAGATAATACAGAGTCATGGTGCTGGGTGTTATCAGTACGCTGATGACACCCAAATCTATTTCTCCGTATCTCGTTCGTCGGCCTTGAATTCTGATGGCATCTCTTCTCTCAATGAATGTCTTCAGGCGGTAATGGGCTGAATGAGGAAAAACAGATTGAAACTGAATCCAGACAAGACGGAGGAGCTCTTGGTAGCGGCTGTGTTTGCAGTCTGGGGGTGCTCCTTGACTCGTCGCTCCTGATGACAAATCAGGTACATGCGACGGTCAGGAGTGCCAGTTATCAGCTTTGGCCGATACGCCAGCTGCGCCCTTTTCTGGAAGTAAGGGATCTCGAGACGGTTGTGCACGCGCTGGTAACCTCACGCTTTGACTTCTGTAATGCACTCTACATGGGGCTACCCCTGTGCTTGACTCGGAAATTACAGCTGGTTCAAAACATGGCAGCCAGGCTTGTCTCAGGAACATCTAGGAGGGACCACATTACTCTGGTTTTGAGGTCCCTCCACTGGCTGCCTATCAGCTTCTAGGCCCAGTACAAGGTGTTGGTTATCACCTTTAAAGCCCTAAATAGCTTGGGTCCAAGCTATCTCAGGGACCGCCTCCTCCCGTACAATCCTCCCCGCGGTCTCCGGTCCTCTGGGAGGAACTTACTGAAGCCTCTAAAATCTAGGCTTGCGGTGACCTCCCAGAGGGCGTTCTCTGCTGTAGCCCCCAAACTCTGGAACGACCTGCCGGATGAGATCCGTCAGATAACATCATTAGACAGCTTTAAAAAAGCGGTCAAGACGGATCTCTTCCAGCAGGCCTTTCCAGATTAACCATCCCGGCCCAGGTTCCCTGATTCCCTCATTCCTCCCGTGGCCCCATCTTAGTGATGGTTGAGGATCAACAGAGGGATATCAGGGTTTTTAGTTTTTAATTGTTGTTTTTATGCTTTGATATTGTGTTTTTAATATGTTATACTGTTTAATGCTGTCTTAAGGGGGGGAGGGATAAAGTGTTTTTAGTTGTTATATTTTATATTTTACTGTTGTCAACCACCCGGATTGGTTTGCCATAGGGCGGTATACAAATAAATATTATTATTATTATTATTGTCATCCCTTCACTGGCTCCCCTTTCCCTTCTGCATTCAGTACAAACTTCTGTTGCTGACTTTTAAAGCCCTGCATGGGCTGGCCCCTCCTTATTTAGCTGAACTTCTTTCTCCTTATATCCCCACTCATGCCCCCCACTCTGGTAGTCAAGGTCTCCTGTCCCAGCCTAGGATTTCCACTGCCCCATCCCAGATTCGTCCCTTCTCACTTGCTGCCCCTCACTCCTGGAACCTCCTTCCCTCACAAGCATGGCTCATCATTTCCCTAACCAGTTTTAAAACTGAGTTAAAGACCATATTGTTAAACTGTATAGGGTTAATTCATGGATTGCTACAAATAAGAAATTACCAAGAGACATTAATGTCCACTTTGTACGTAGCAGAGTCAGAGATTTAATTCTAGATATAAATTATTAGAAAAAGTTCTATGTAGAGGATCAGGAACAAGAGTTATTGATATTTAAAGATCTCTCACAACAAGTGTTAAGGAAAAGGAAGGATTATTCTTAACTGATAGAATTTCTTAAAGAAAACAAGATACAATTTAGATGGGGAAGAATGGAAGGAGTTATATTCAATTTGGACAGGAAAAAACTCATACTTGACAATCTAATGAAGGCAAAAGAATTTCTGAGCAAATATAAAATAGAGGGACTAGGAAGTACTGAGGAAGTTAACCTAAACCATACTAAAGAAACAGGAAAGACAGAGAAGAATGGACAAGAAAAAGGTATAAAAAACAGAGAAAAAAGAGAACGAAATTGCTGATCAGACAAATCTCAAGAAAAGGTATAATAAAAATTTAATTCAGCTAGCCTCCAATTCTGAAAGTTCGCAAGAGGGCGAAATTTCGGAGGAAGAAGACAGAGACAGACTAATCACAGAAAGAGAGGTTATAAATCAAAAGTTAAGAAGATACAGGGCAGTAACAAGGGAAGAGAAACAAGACAGACCTGAGACTGAGGAAGTAGAAACAGGCAAGAAATCTCAAAACAGAAGTAAAAAAAAGAGAGGCAGAAGAATTAAAACAAGATAAACTGATAAAGAATTAACACAACTGTTGTAGTTTTTTTCTTTTTTTTTCTTTTCTCTTATAATCATAATGCAAAATAAAATAATTTCATGGAATGTTAACAGTCTTAACTCCAAGTTCAAAAGAAACAAAGTTTTCCATTATTTGTTTAAACTAAAGGCTAACATAATCTGTCTGCAGGAAACACACATGAGAAGTAAGGATTTAAAGTTGCTAGAAAACAAAAAATTCGGAACAATGTACGCAGCTTCAGGTACTCAAGGTAAAAAAAGGGGTTGCCACTTATGTATCATCCCAATTAAAATCCAAAGAAATTTTCAAAGATTCCAAGGGCTTATATTTGGCAGTAGAATTAGAATCTCAATCAGAAAAAATGCTCTTGGTTAATATATATGTACCTCAAGAAAACAAACCTTTATTTTTTGAAACTTTAAGGAAAAAACTAAAAGACTATTCTTATGGAACCATAATGATCATAGGTGATTGGAACGGAGTTGTTAATCTGCAACTTGATAGACTCTCTCAAACTAAAGGCAAGGGTAATACGGGAAAACTGCCTAAGTCAGCTTTCAATATGATTTACTCTCTCAGTCTGATAGATATTTGGAGAATACAGCACACCAATATTAAAGACTTCTCCTTTCTCTCAGGAAGATTTGGCTCCTTGTCCAGAATAGATATGGCATTTGTATCCAAAACATTCTGTAAACATTTGACCAAAACCGAAATACTACCAAGAGTAATCTCTGATCACAGCCCCCTCATACTTCTTGTAAACCTAGAAAAAGAGAATTCTTGTGGAAATTACATGATTACCTTTTAACTGATGAGAGAGTGTTAAAAAAACTAAAAGAAGAGATCAAATTATATTTCAATGACAACATAAACAAAGAGACACCGATGGCAGTGGTATGGGATGCTGGGAAAGCGGTGATAAGGGGACACTTAATTCAACAACAGGAAAGACTAAGAAAGGAAAAAAAGAAAAAGAAATGGAGCATCTAAATAAACTTAAAAATATAGAACAGAGTCTTAGGAACCACCCCCAAGATAAGAAATTGAAACAAGAAATCCTATCAATTAAAAGACAAATAAATGATATTCTTGCAGATGAAATAACAAAGAATATAGAATACACAAAACATTACCACTTTGAGAATGCTAATAAGGTCGGGAAGTGGCTAGCGGATAAACTACGAAAGGAAAAAGGAAGGGAAACAATATTAAAACTAACATCAAATGGGAAAGAATACACAACACAAAAAGATCTGTCAAAAATAATAAAATAATTCTATGAAAAACTCTTCTCAGCAACACAAATCAATAAATCTAAAATCAAAGAATTAATCGAAGAATGCCAAATAATGAAAATAACCAAATTGCAACTCGAAGCTTTAGAGTCTCCAATAACATTAGCAGAGGTAGATATGGCTATTATGAATCTAAAAGAAAATAAAGCGCCAGGGCCGGATGGCTTCACAGCTAAATATTATAAGAGATTTAAAGAGGAACTGGCAACCATGTTACATAGAACAATAAAACAAATAGAAGATGGAAATTTACCTCAAACGTGGAGACAATCTCTAACCACATTAATCCCTAAAGAAGGCAAAAACGCACAGGATATAAATAATTATCGTCCTATTACTTTACTCAAATTAGACTATAAAATCTATGCATCTATACTAGCATCTAGATTAAAAAACTTCCTGAAAACATGGATAGGCAATGAACAAGCTGGATTTTTACCTGGCAGGTATCTTAAAACAAATATCCGCACCTTGTTGAACATGTTAGAATATCATGATATCTACAAAGAACACAAACTAGGGATAGTTTTTTTAGACCTCGAAAAGGCCTTTGATAATATCAACTGGGATTATACGTTAACTATTTTGGAAGAAAGTGGAATTAAGGGTACATTTTTAATAGGATCCGAAATATTTATAAAACTCAAACCACATAAATATTGATAAATGGACAAAAAACACAAAACTTCAAAATAAACAAAGGTACCAGACAAGGATGCCCTCTATCTCCCCTTCTCTTCATTATGTCAATAGAGTTGCTAATCAAAAGAATTCAAAATGATCAAACACTTAAAAGTGCCAAAAATTAACAAAGTTATCATTTAAGGGCTTACGCTGATGATATTGTGGTGTTCTTAGACGACCCAATAAATAGTATAACAAAATTAGAAAAGATTATAGAGGAATTTGGAAATATCACAGGAATTACAATAAATAAAAAAGTGTGGAATAATAACGAAAAATCTAACAAAAGAATTAATAGTATTACAAGGAAAGACTGAAATTCAGATAGTGAAAAGAATCAAGTATTTAGGAATAGAGATTTCAGAAAAGAAAGACTGGATCCTGCTTGAAAATATCGAGATAATAACACTTGAAGGTGCTGGAATAAAACAAGGATGTCACAAGTATCTATGTTACAAACCACTAATTGTTGAAAAGGAATTTAATCGGCATATTATAAGAAAATCACTATAAGATCTGGAACCAATATAATAAACTTCTTTATTCTAAAATACCCAGATGGGTTTCCACACAAGAAGCTTTCCATAAGAAAGAATATGCACACAATACCCACTGGATTAATTACTCAGACTTACTAATTACAATAAAAGGAGATCTTAAAATCAAAACCAAAGAGCAATTAGGGCAAGAAGGGAAAACAATAGGCTGGCTCCAATATCTTCAAATAAAAAAAAGAATTCAACAAGGATATGAAAGAAAGAGGAATAGACTCAGAATGGCAACCTGCTGATAAGATTTTATTAGGAGGCAATAAAGGATTCATAAGAAAAATGTATAAATATTTGTTGGATGTTGAAATGGAGGAAGAAATAGTTAAGGAAAGCATGATTAAATGGATGGGGAACATAGGTCATACAATTCCATTATCTATGTGGGAGCAATCCTGGAAATTTAATCAGAAATTCACTAAAGGTAACACACTGAAAGAAAATTATATAAAAGTATTTCACAGGTGGTACATAACTCCAGCTAGATTATCTCAAATGAAACCGGATTATGATAATAGATGCTGGAAATGCAAGGAGAAGGTTGGAACCTACTTCCACCTGTGGTGGCAATGCGACCGAGTAAAAATTTTTTGATTGCAATACATAGAAAGATGCAAGAAACATTAAATATAAAACTCCCTCTTCTTCCTGAAATATTCCTGCACAACATACTAGACATAACACAATTAAAACTGTCACCAAACACGATGAGTGTAATCCTGTACATGGTAACAGCTGCCCGTATCTGCCTAGCAAAAAACTGGAGATCCAAGATCAGGGGTAGGCAACCTGCGGCCCGCGGGCCGGATGCGGCCCGGTGAGACCTTGGGACCGGCCCCAGCCCGGTCCTGCCGCCGATTGCCGCCAGGGCCTTTGGGAGGCAATTGTCTATAGAAGCCTCAGAAACATGCATTTATATTAACATTTTTTTAAAAATCAGCAAATTTTTTTGCATGTCCTCCATTTTTTTTAAAAAAGTGTCTTCCATTTGAAAATTTTGTCCTACATTTGTCCTGATTTTTTTATATATTTAATTTTTTAAAAAATTATTTAATTATTTATTTTTTGGCTTCGGCCCCCCCAGTTGTCTGAGGGACAGCAACCCGGCCCCCGGCTCAAAAAGGTTGCCTACCCCTGTCCAAGATAATGCCATCTCTAGAGGAATGGATCTGAAGAATATATGACTATTATGTAATGGACAGACTGACGATGCTATCAGCAAATAGAACGGTACAAGAACATGTAAATAAATGGGAAAATATAACTATACTTTGGCAAATAAAATAGAAGCTTCTTAATAAGGAGATACTGGAAAACGACGTCTACTAAGTTGATGAGTAATGTAATGGCATATGTCGCTCCAAATTGTAAAGCTTATATGTATATTGTATATGTATATTGTATATACTTTTCCTTTTCTCTTTCCTCTCTCTTTCTTCTTCTTCTTCTTCTTTTTTTCTTTTTTCTTTTTTTTTTCTTATCTGTTGATGTATATATGAAAATCTCAATAAAAATATTTTTTAAAAAAGACCCTATTGTTTAGGGAAGCATTCCCAGGGACTCTGTGATTGTTACCTGGTTGGTTTTAACATTTGATTCAATATTTTATATTTGAGGTTTTTAACTTGCTTCCTTTTTACTCAGTTCTATCTTACAATATTTATCTATTGTTTTATCTATTTGTTATTATCCTTTAGATTGTATGCCATGGGCAGGCTTTATATACAGTATTCTTTGATTTTATTGACTTTTTGTACAGCGCTGTGTACATCTACAACGCTTCATAAAGTTCAATAATAATAATAATAATAATTCAAAGATATAGCTGTGTTAGTCTGTAGAATCAGTATTTAGAGAGATTATGTAGCACCTTTGTTCCACTCCACTATATGCATCTGAGGAAGTAGACTGAAGTCTACGAAAGCTCATGCTGCCAACTTCTTTATTTCAGTTAGGCTCAAAGGTGCTAGAAGATCTCTCTAGCATGATCATGGTGAGAAAGGGGCTTGTGTGATAAGCTCCTGAATCTGTCATGATTTGGGTGGATCTGATAGTTTCAAAACAATGACTAAATAAATGAATGAAAGATAGAGGCAAAGGAGCTTACTAAAGCAGAGGTGTGTGCTCTTCTCAGCACCAAGCATTTGCAAATGTTGTACGTGTACAGTAATACTCAACCAGAATGAAGAAAGTGTTAATAACAGTTTTGCATCCCAATCTGCATTATGCAAATCTGCACAACCAATTAGATACCAATTTTCCAGGGAAGGTTCAGTTCAGCTTCTGTAACTTCTACTCATTAGTCTGACAACTAACTTGTGTCATTTTTATGGTGTTATCAGACGGAGCTTGGAAAAGTTCATTTTTTGGATCTGTAACTATGCTGGCTGGGGGTTGGGTTGGGAATTGTAGTCACCTCCCCAACGTGACTTTTCTACTGCCCACCTTTTTTTTCTTGTCCAGATGACTACTTCAGCCCTTCCCTCTCCCTTCGAGTGTGTGTTAAAACTCACAGCAGAATTTTTGGCACATCTGAAACTTTAATAAAATGCAGTGTCAGAGGTCAGTCTCAAATACTCAGATGCAGGTTCATTCTTTTTCTATGTGCTTTCCTTTTCAAATATTCTGCCTGCCTGTAGCTATTATTCTCCTTTCTCAATACCTGGGAAAGGGTCCAGTTTCTGTGGTTATAATGCAGACACAAAAGCAAGACAGTGCACAGAGTGTGGCTTTATTTAGACTTAACAGGCAAGCAATCACCTTTTTCAGTGGAATAAATGTTTATGGTATAATGAATAGATGGTTTCTTTTTCTCCTTCTGGAATCCAGCATAGTCTGCTGTGCCAATTCCAATTCTCAAAGCAGGAGAACGAAGGACTTTAGGAAGAGATCCATCACACCCTGAGTATGTAGCTTTGTACTCCAGTTCTGAATGTTGTCATTGACTTTGACTTATGGTGACCCTATCATATGGTTTCCCATTGCATTTGGTTTGTCATTGCCTTCAAAAGTGATCCAGAGGATTTCCTTAGCTAAATGGGAATTTGGACTTTGGTTTCTCAGAATCCTAGCCCAAACCATTCAAACCACAACACCACACTGCCTCTCTTATTCTGAAATTCCACAATGAAAACACCAGTGACTAAGAATTTGAATTGTGATCCCAAATGAGCAGTTTTGTAGGTTGATGTTACTCATATGATTGGTTGATTTTATTCACTTATATCCTACTTGTTTCCTCAAACTGGGACATAAGATGGCTGACATGATTGAAAACAAATACAGATAAAAGCACATTGCAAAGCACATTAGAAAGATATAGGTGAAATATATCAAGAGTTAAAATACAATTAAATTATATATACAATAAGTTACTAGGGTGTTATCACATGGGGAAAATCAGGGGTTTAAACAGACATTTTACAGTGATAGTCATGGAGGTAAAACGGTCTCAACCTGAATTAATTCTGCAGTGTGTTTTAACCTAAAATAACATAAAATAAATTACCCCAACCACCCTAGTCTCCCCCACCCCCCCCCCATAAAGATTATAACACTATTCAACAAAACCCAAATATCACACCTAACACAAACTAAAAATTGACTTCCCACTTCCCTGACCTAAGAATATTGATGCTCAATATGTATATTTTTTTCAAAATACTAACAGTAGTTTGTTGTGGCATCCAAGCTCTCTGACACAGAAGGCTAAATGTCTCACAAAACTACAGTTCCCAGAATTCCCTAGCATTGAGCCAGGATGGTTAAAGCGGTCTCAAACTGGATTATTTCTGCAATATGTTTTGGACCTTCGTTAGAGTAAGATAGGTTGGAGGGTTGTGTGTGTGTGAAGAATTTTGTTATGTGTGTATTTTTTCTAATTTTGTATGGTTTTTGTTTTAGTATTTTTAAAATTTAATTTAAAAGGATTTTAAAAATTATATAGAGAGTTAAAATCATTCAAAAACTCAACAAGACAAAAGAGAAAATGTAATAGAATAGCACACAGTTCATTTCATCTTGCACCATTGACGATGTTGGTTGGGCTTATGCATTTTGGACGACATCAACATCTGGGGGACCACAGGTTTTGATGCTAGCTGGAGTTGATGGAGTTTGGAGTCCACGATTAGCCCAGGAGCCAATGCTGAAATATATAATGTGCCAAACCTTTAGATTCCTTATAGATGGAGCCTTCCCTCCATTGGCATATATTCAGTTTTGTCAGCAAAATAATAGAAATTTCATTGTAAGCAAGATCCATGTACCCTTGTTAGCAGAACTGAGATTTAAGAGGGGCATGGACAAGAAATGGAAAAGGGAAATCACCAGAGAAAAATTCAAACAAATAGCATACGTAGGGAGAAAGTCAGGAAAATGAAAGCACAACAAGAAGCTCAGGCTTTCTAGAGAGATTAAAAACATTAAAAAAGAATTTTTTCATTATGTCCGCAGAAAAAGGAAGAACAAGGAAATGGTAGGGCTGATGTGTAGGGGGAAAAGTGAGGAAATGCTTCCAGGGAACAGAGAAAAAGCAGAACTATAGGACTCCTTCTTTGCCTTGGTCTTCTCTAAAAAGGAAAACAGTGCTCAGCCTGGGGAAAATGGAACAGATGATGCAGTAGGGGAAACGCAGCACAGAACAGGCAAAGAGGTAGTGCAGGAATACCTGTTATTCTGAATGAATGCAAATCCCCAGGGCCAGATGAACTTCATCCAAGGGCATTAAAAACTGGCAGAAGTGATCTCTGAACCACTTTCAATAATCTTTGAGAATTCCTAGAGAACAAGAGATCCCAGCAGACTAGAAGAGGGCAAATGTTGTCCCCTTTCTTCAAAAAGGGGTTAAAAGAAGACCCAAACAAATACTGCTTAGATAGCCTGACAGCAATACCGGGAAATTTTTTTAGAGTATGTAATGAAACAGACAATCTGTTAGCACTGTAAGGAATGCTCTGATCACTAAAAGTCAACATAGGTTTCTCAAAAACTAGTCAGGCCAAACTAATCTGATCTCTTATTTTTGACAGAGTTACAAACTTGGTAGATGAAGGGAATGGTGTGGATATAGTTTATCTTGATTTCAGTAAGGCCCTTGACAAGATCCCTCATAATATCCTTGCAAAAAAGCTAGTAAAATGTGGGCTAGGCAATGCAACTGTTAGGTACATTTGTAATTGTTGGCCCAAAGGGTGCTCACCAATGGCTCTTTTTCATCCTGGAGACAAGTGACTAGTGGAATGCCACAGGATTCTGATCTGGGCCTAGTGCTATTAAACATCTTTATCAATAACTTGAATGGTGGAATAGAGGACATTCTTATCAAATTTGCAAGTGATATCAGATTAAGAGGTAGAGTTAATACCCCAGAGGGCAGGATCAGAATTCAAAATGGCCTTAACAGGTTAGAAAGTTGGACCAAAACTAAAAACATGAATTTCAGCAGGGAGAAATATAAGGTACTATATTTAGGTGGAAACAATGAAATGCACAGATATAGGATGGGTAACACCAGGCTTGACAATAGTACATGTGAAAGGGAATTAGGAATCTTAGTGGACCAGAAGCTGAACATGAGTCAGCAGTGTTATGCGGCAGCTAGAAAAGCCAATATAATTCTAGGCTACGTTAATAGAAGTCTAGTTTCTAGTCTAGATGGAGGGAAGTAATAGTTTCACACTATTTTGCTTTGGTCAGACATAACCTGGAATACTGTGTCCAGTTTTGAGCCCCATAATTCAAGAAGGATGTTGACAAGCTGGGGTGTATCCAAAAAAGGGTGACCAAAATGGTGAAGGGTCTGGAAACCATGCCCTGTGAGAATCGGCTTAAGGAGCTGGATGTGTTTAAGATGGGGAAGAGCGGTTTAAGAGGGGACATGATAGCCCTGTTTAAATATCTGAGGCAATGTCATAGTGAAAGTGAGTAAGCTTATTTTCTTTTGCCCTAGAGACTAGAACACAGAGCAATGGATTCAAGCTATAGTATCTGCCCAAACATTAGGAAGAATTACCTAACAGTAAGAACTGTTTTGACTGCCTCTTCCCCATGGTATTACTCCTTATTCTGTCATAGCTTCTGCCTCCCATGACAGTGAGGTGGTCCAAATGTAAAATAAGCTATCCAGGTTCCTGAAGCCATTTTGGGAATAGGGCTCAGTCTCTTTAAAGTTTGGACTAAAATCCAGTCTGGATTCCTTACGTTAACCAAAATGTTAGGGTCCCAAGAAGGCACCCACAAATTAATATGCTTTAGGGGAATTTTAGTAGCTCAAATTATGTTTTGGCCAGGGTAATAGTTGGCCTTGGGATTACAATTCCATGTATAATGGTTCCAAATCACACAGAACTCCAGAGGCAATTCCAAATAGGTTTTGCAGTTATGTTAGGAAAAGAATTAATGTGTGCGTGCGCGCGCGCACACACACACATGCACAGACACAAGAACTAATGAAGCAAAGGTGGGGAAAGGCTAATAGTGGAGGCCTTGCTAATGTTAATACATTACCAGTTTGAAATGTGGTTCAAATAGATGAGCATCTGGAAAGGAGATAACTCAATAGCTGCTGAGGCAAGTGAGATGGCTGTCTTATTGAGGTCTCTAGTCAAACCAACAGAGCATCTGCCTGGTTACAAACTAGGAGCTTATCAAACCCTTTTGTCTCTGTTCTGGGCACGGGCAGGTAATGCGCATGGCCACGTGAAACTGGAGTGTATCGCATGCTAAACTGTCGGTAAGGTGTTCCCATGCCATTGCTGACCCTAACCCATCCCCGAGCCAGGCAAGGCATGTGAATTTTGCTTTCTGGCTGAGCCTTAGGGTCGGCAATGGCATGGGAATGCCTTGCCGACAGTTTAGCAATTTTCACTTGGCCATGTGCATTACCTGTCCGTGCCGAGAACGGAGACAAAAGTGTGTGCGATAAGCTCCATAGACCAAATTGCTAGTGTCTAGGTGATAGTATATATATAATCAAAATCATGTCCTGGGGTAGTATTCTTCAGGATGAATGGATTAACTCTCTGATAAATAGTTTTCCAAGAAAAAAGAATGGTTGAGAGCTGTAGAAAATGTTCAGATGATTGGTGTGAATATCTCAGACAAAGCAAACCCTTTGCTGGCAGAGAAGTGTCTTTTGTCTGTGTATGCTCAACCATCTCCTTCAGCTAGAGTCCCATCATTGTTTTCCATAGACAAAAGAGATTACGTTGATGTCTTGGATGATCTCATTGTGGTGGGTGCCTTGCTTCCTCCCTTGCTGGTACCAACCAGATTATAACCAAAGTTCCACCTTGGAGTTGCCTTTACAGGTCACCCACCCATCACTCACCTCAGTATCCCCTTTAATATTAGATTGATATCAAATATGAGGAGTGATTAGGGGCCTGGTCCTAAGGTAACACTCATCCCAGTGATATGGAATCTACTAGCTGCCACTGCTCTTACTCAACAGGAGTCTGTAACAGGGATGATTAAGGTGCTACTCAAGAAGGTTAATGACTAACACAAAAATCATTGCTATTCTTATTAACCATTTTAAGGTTTTGTTACCACTGCAAACTGTCCTTCATTGCTCCTCCTTTGAATTCCCTCTGTGCATCATGGCCACATTGAGGGAACTGAAAAGTGAAAGGTCTCATAGCTTATATATGCCACACTGCACCTGGTGTGATTTGTTTTGCTATTGAGGGTGAATGTTTTGCCAAACTCTTCCAGCTCTATTGTTTTCATTCAGCACCATCTGAAGCAGTTATTGTTTATATAACATCCAAAAGGTCTATCTGG
Source organism: Sceloporus undulatus (assembly GCF_019175285.1). Taxonomy (NCBI): domain Eukaryota; kingdom Metazoa; phylum Chordata; class Lepidosauria; order Squamata; family Phrynosomatidae; genus Sceloporus; species Sceloporus undulatus. The sequence goes on along the minus strand of NC_056523.1, from coordinate 135,768,057 downwards.
GAGTCAGAGAATTTAATGGTGTGTCCCTTTTCACATCATACATCACTGCCATGCCACCTAAAGAGAAGCTGGAGCTGGAAGTTAATGCTTGATTTTACAAAAGATATATGAACAAGGACATTGCCTCGGGCAGGTGTTTGCAATGCTGAGAACTGCAAGTTACTAGAATGCCTTGGGGAGGGTCTACTGGTGATGGGCTGTTTTTGTACATACTGGAAATACAATATATTAAAGCCTGCATAGGCATGATGGCCTGTTCTCCATGCAAGTCTCCAAGGACTGGTTGGAGGTTGTTTGTCTTTTCTAGCAAAAGCAATTGTTTTGATTAGCTCTGAAGATACAAAATAATGAGAAATCCTCCATCTTGTTGCTAGTTCAGGGTGGGTAAGGATGCTTTGGGAATTTTTCCTTTGTAAATTGTGCTACTGACGGACTTGATTTGTACCTCCCTGGCTGACATGTAGTTCACAACAACATTTTCCTTAGGATTTTGCCCTTTTCTCAGTGATTTCACACAGTTTGGGATCTGTGGCTGTTGTTTTGTTTGTTTGTGGATTGTTGTGTTGTTTTTTGCAAAATGTGTATACAAATGCATATTTTAAAATAAAATAATTTAGAAATTTGTATTTTGAGGTTTAGAAATGCATATTTTGCTGAAGAAGTATATTCATAAATATTGTTGCTATTCTATGTTCAAATATGGGGGGGTTGTTGAGAAAAAGTAATCATAATTACAAATTAATGTGGGATAAAAGGAATTTATGAACAAGCACATGTTTGACTGGTGTTGATCAGTGGTGAGCTGATCTCTTCATGTCTAATAGCAAAGAGAGGGCAATGTGTGGGCTGCAGTTTGAAGGCTGCTTGTCAGGTGTGTTTTGTGGCCTAGAGCCCATTCACACTACACAATTATTGTGCATTCCACTTCAAATGCCATGGTTCCATCCCTTGTATTTTGCTTAGAGGCTCGAGTAGCTCCTTGGCTGAGAATTCTGTGAATGTTCCTCTCACAAATGCCAATCCCAGGATTCCATACTGTGCGACCATGGCAGTTAAAGTGAAAAAATCATAGTGATATAACTCTGTAGTGTGACTGGGTTCCTGGTTTGTGTCAAGTGGATCCCAAACTACAGTTAGGTTGGAGAGCACCATGGAAATGTCTGTCTTGAACTATTCATAAATTAAAATGGCAAGACATGGTCTTCTCCACAGTGTGCAATATTTTTGGGTGTGATGGGTTGTCACTCACCACTACTCTTAACCCACCCTTGCAGGATTAAGTTTCAGAAGGATGCTCAAGGGGAAAAGATGTACTGGAAGATAATCAAATACATTTTAGAAAAGCAAAAAAGATCTTTGTTTCTCTTATTCCACAGCATTTCATTAAAAAAAACTTCTATAATTTTAACAAGTGGGATAAATCCTTTATCTTCCCCAAGGGAGGTGATACACTGACATTGGCTATGCTAAGTAAAACAACTTTCAGCATCATTTTGGGGCTTTGACCTGAATCTGATTAGTACTCTCAGCTAGAATAGATGCATATAATCAATGGAACTTGCATAAGCATTTGCTCACCAGTCAGCAATTGATAGCTGGGGTTACTATATGAATTCAGGCCATCACCTACTGTGACGGAGTGGGGGGAGAGGGGAGGAGGGAAGGAGAGAATGAAAGAGAAATACAGATATTGTAATACTCTTATCCTGATGATTCCCCCTTTTTTCTCTGGTCTTGAAGGGTTCTTCACTTAAGGGGTGGGATGAGAGAGGAGGGTAAGGACCCAGGAGCATGTAGAAATTCACAGATTCCACCATCTCAAAAAGGGAGTCTGTGGCTGCAATTTGCAGCCAAAGCAAACAACAATACCCTCAGCCACATGGATCAATTCCCTGACTTAAATATAGGACAGCTTCACAGTTCACATTCTTTGTTGTGGCATTACTCCAGATAATGAACCTGCAAGTATGCAGTATTCTTGGTACAATGTCAGAATTCCATTGACACTGGATAGCTTAACAATGGCCTGTTTAAAGGAATCGAATGCTGTGGCTTAGGAGCGTTGTGGTATGGAACACAGTGAGCCCAGGGGCTTGGTTTTGCTACCCATAGCGTTTCTTAATTGACTCTGTAAATTTTAGATTACTCCCATTCCTTTCAATAGGAATGGGGGCAATTGCAAGAAACATTCCTGGAATTATGTATGTATGTATGTATTTATTTAAACACATCTATCCTGTCCTTTACCATAGGATCTCAGGGTGCTATACAATATAAACAGTTTAAAACACTTCCAGATTAAAACATAAATGATTTGAACAAGAAGAAAATATATTAAACAAAGGGCTGTTACAGACAGCCAAAATAAAGCTGCTTCAAGTCACTTTGGAGTTATGGTATTTCAATGATACATGTGTCCTAAGAGTCCAAAGGCCACACCAAAGCCACGCTCCACTCCTAAGGACTGGAATGCAGCTTTGGTGAAGCTTCCAGACTTCTAGGACTCATGCATCATTGAAATACCATACCTCCAAAGTGACTCGAAGCAGCTTTATTTTGGCTGTCTGTAACAGGCCATAGCCAAGAGTTAGAACCACTTTAAAAGCACCAGCAGTTTACAACCATGTATATGTATACTTTGAAGTAAATTAGTCCCTGAAGGCTTTAATAACAAGCCATGTTTTGGCTAGGCAATGAAAATAAAGTGGCATTGTTACAGGTGAGTCCTCCAAGGTGAGGGCATTCCACAATCAGGGTTACACAGCTGAGACAGCTTGTTCCAGACTTGGTGGGACACAGACCAAGCAGAAGACCAAGCAGGGAGACTGTTTTTCCTATAATATTCAGTTTTCAAAGGCAATGTGCTTTGATTATTCTTGTGACAGTGTGTACAGGCATAGGCTCTCAAGCAGGGTGTGAAAATCATACAGTCTTCTAGACTCCTAGCATCCTTAGCTATCGTAGCCTCTGGTATGGAATGCTGAGAGTTGTAGTTCAGCAAGGGCCACACAATTCCCACCTCTGCTCTATAGCTTGTATATTCCTGAGTTGATCATCATTCAACAATCGCCTCAGTGAGTCTACTGTGTTTGAGTCTTTAACTGATGTATAGCAGACAGAGATTCCTTTGCCCTGGGCTAGAACAATGAGGGAAATTGTGATTTGTTTATTCAAGACCCAGAGGGTTGCTGTTTACTGACCCCCTCTAAACGGAACCAGTGACACCCAGGGTGGTATAGTGGTTTGAGCACTGGACTTGGACTCTGGAGATCTGGATTCAATTCCCTGCTTGGCCATGGAAACCCACTAGGTGACCTTGTATGCATCACACATTCTCAGCCCCAGAAAACCCTGTGATAGGTTTGCCATAGGGTCGCCATAAATCTAAAATGACTTGAAGGCACACAGCAACAAACAAGTACCAACTCTTGTGCTGAGTAATGACAAATTTATGTGTATTTACACATTCTAGGACACCAAGTGATGTGATACTGTAATGAGATTTGAGGATGAACTAAGGCCCTGTACAGATGGGCCTTTTAGCACATCCTGGTGACGTACTAGGGTTGCCTCAGGGTGTTGCTTATATACGCCCTGCAACCCTAGTACGTCACCAGGATGTCAAAATGGTGGCATCCTGTCTACACCAACGCCTCCATTTTGACGTAATGGCCGCGTTGCATCCAAGTGGCGCAGTGCAGCCGTTATGCCCTGGTGCCGCTGCAGGGCGCCTGTGGCTCCCTTTCAGCAGCGCCAGAAGGAGCTCCAAAACATATCACTGGCGCAGCTTTTACACAGCTGCGCCAGTGATACAAAAGAGAAAGGGGCCAAGCGGCCCTTTTCTCTCTCTCCCTGCCGCTGTCAGGTTGTCCTTGGGGCAGGATATGGGGTGGAGACTGCCATGGTCATCTTAACTGATGACCTTCGTCTAAGCATCGACAGAGGAAGCGTGACCCTGCTGGTGCTCTTAGACCTCTCAGCGGCATTTGACACAATACACCATGACATTCTCTTGGAACGCCTGAGAGAGTTAGGAATTGGAGGCACTGCTTTGCAGTGGTTCCGTTCCTTCCTCTCAGGTAGATTCCAGAGGGTGATGCGCAGGGACAGTTGCTCTTCAAAAACAGAGCTTAATTGTGGTATCCCTCTGGGCGCCATCCTGTCCCCGATGTTATTCAACATCTATATGAAGCCACTGGGAGAAATCATCCGTAGACATGGAGTGGGGTGTTATCAGTATGCTGATGACAACCAAATATACTTCTCCATGTCTCGGTCATCAGCATTGACGACAGATGGGATTTCTCCCCTCAATCAATGTCTTGCAGCAGTAATGGACTGGATGAGGGAAAACAAGCTCAAGCTGAATCCAGATAAAACGGAAGTACTTACGGTAGGGGCCCCCAAACCAGGTATCGGGCCGCAACCTCCAGTTCATGATCACCTCAAAGGACTGTGTTCACAGCTTAGGGGTGCTTCTTGACCCATCGCTTCAGATGAGAAATCAGGTGAATGCAATGGTCAAAGAGTGCCTGTTATCAGCTCCGGCTGATACGTCAGCTGTGCCATTTCCTGGAACGGGGTGTCCTAGAAACTGTAGTACATGCACTGGTAACCTCAAGACTTGATTTTTGCAATGTGTTCTACATGAGGCTACCCTTGTGCCTAGTCTGGAAACTTCAACTGGTACAGAATATGGCAGCCAGACTGATTACAGGAACAACTAGGAGTGACCATATTACACCTATATTGAAATCACTCCACTGGCTGCCTATTTGTTTCCGGGCACCGTACAAGGAATTGGTCATTACATTCAAAGCCCTCCATGGCTTGGGCCCAACCTACTTAAGAGATCGCCTCCTTCTGTATAATCCACCCCGTACCCTCAGAGCCTCTGGGAGGAATTTGTTGCAGTCCACAAAGACCAGATTGACGGCAACCTCCCAGAGGACTTTTTCCGCGATCGCTCCCACTTTATGAAATGGCCTGCTGAACGAGATGCGTCAAATTGCCAACCTAGAGAGCTTCAAGAAAGCTGTCAAGATGGATCTCTTCCGGCAGGCCTTCCCGGAATAGACCGGCCATGTAACACTCCCCCCACAGACATATATAAGCAAAGACTCGACTGTTTTTAGATTTTATCATTTGTAATTTTAATGCATAGAATGGTTTAATCCTTTTTTAAGGGGGGGATTGTATATATTTTATTTTTTTAAAGATTGTACACTGTTTTGATTGTGGTAACAAAAAGCGGGAAATAAATTAAATTTTTATTATTATTTATAAGTATGAAGCCCTAAGGACACCCCTTTCCAGGCCATGGGGAAGCGGCGTTTTGCCGCTTTCCCAAGGCCTGGAAAAGCGGCGGATTGGGGCCTCCGGGGCTGCTGCTGTGGCAGCTCATGCCCCGATCTGTCAGGGAAAGGGGCGCGTGCAGGCCGCCCCATAATCTTTCAGGACACTCCTGAATTTCTTAATGTAAGAATGAAATTTGGTTAGGAAAGAGCAGGTCTTCTTGGAACTCCTAGAATCCACCAGGTAATTTGGGGTCCAAAAAAGGTGGGTAACTTTTATAACTCCTGGTTAAGGGATAGTGGAACATTGGAACAACTGCTGGAAATTGTTTTGACAACCCCAAAGGAATAGTGTAGTGACATGTTTTGATAATGAGACACCTCTAGGTAGGGCTCTTTTACCTAGATGTCAGCCTACCTGACATGAGAGGATGGTAATGATACTGAATGTGATTTTATTCATTTATATCCTGCCTTTTTACAGTAATAGGACTCCAGGTGGCTAAAAATATATTTAAAAACAATACAGATTAAAGACCATAAAAACTTGGATAAAAGTGTAAATATAAAGGTTGTTTTAAAATGATTAAACAATTTGTAAAGTTAAAATATTAAACATTAAAAACATTAAAACAAATTAAAAGACCGTAGAGATGATAAAAAAAAGCACAGTGCATCATTAAAAGCCCATCCCATTCAGTTTCCAAAAGGTCTAGTGGCCCAAGAATGTTTTCAGTTGCCAAGAGAAGTAGAGCAAAGACGGAGCCATCCTGGCCTCTCGAGAAAGTTCCAAAGTGACTGAAAAGAACAGGAACTCTCAATCAAAGCATCCCCGACAGATGGCCATCCAGCCTCTGTTTAAAGACCTCGAAGGAAGAAGACTCCACTACACTCTGAGGGAGTGTGTTCCAATGTCGAACAGCCCTTACTGTCAGGAAGTTGCTGCTAATGTTGAGGCGGAATCTCTTTTCCTGTAGCTTGCATCCATTGCTCCGGGCCCTGTTCTCTGAAGCAGCAGAAAACAAGCTAGCTCCCTCCTCAATATGACATCCCTTCAAGTATTTAAACAGGGCTATCATGTCACCTCTTAACCTTCTCTTCTCCAGGCTAAACATCCCCAGCTTCCTAAGTTGTTCCTTCTAGGGCATGGTTTCCAGATCCTTCACCATTTTAGTCGCCCTCCTTTGGATACACTCCAGTTTTTCAACATCCTTTTTAAATTGTGGTGCCCAGAACTGGACACAATATTCCAGGTGGGGCCTGACCAGAGCAGAATAGAGTGACATTATCACTTCCCTTGATCTAGACACTATACTTCTATTGATGCAGCCTAAAACACATCACACTGTTGCTCATGTGCATCTTGTGGGCTACTGGTGGGGCTCCTAGATCCCTTTCAACGATGTAGTTTCGTTGGTATCACCCATCCTATATCTGTTCATTTCATTTTTCCACCCTAACTGCAGTACCTTACATTTCTTCGTGTTGAATTTCATTTTGTTAGCTTTGGCCCAGCTTTCTAATCTATTAAGGTCATACTGAATTTTGATCCTGTCCTCTGGAGTATTAGCTGCTACTCCTAATTTGGGGTCATCTGCAAGTTTGAGAAGTATGTCCCCAATTCTGTCATCCAAGTCATTGATAAAGATGTTGAACGGCACTGGGCCTAGGACAGAGCCCTGTGGGACCCCACTGGTCACTTCTCTCCAGGATGAAAAGGAGCCATTGTTGAGCACCCTTTGGGTTCGGCCAGTCAACCAATTACAAATCCATGCAACAGCTATCTTGTCTAGCCGACATTTCACTAGCTTGTTTGCAAGAATGTCATGGGGAAACCTGTCAAAAACCTTACTGAAATCAAGATATACTATATCCACAGCATTCCCTTCATCTAACAAGCTAGTAATTTTATCAAAAAAAGAGATGAGGTTTGTCTGGCATGATTTCTTTCTCTGAAACCCGTGTTGACTTTTTGTGATTATGGAATTGCCTTCTAGATGTTCACAGACTCTCTGTTTAATGATCTGCTCTAGAATCTTTCTTGGTATCGATGTCAGACTGACTGGACAATAATTGTTGGGATCCTCTTTTTTTCCCTTTTTGAAGATGAGGACAATGTTTGCCCTCCTCCAGTCTGCAGGGACTTCTGTTCTCCAGGAGTTTTCAAAGATTATTGCCAATGGCTCCAATATTACATTTGCCAGTTCTTTTAATACCCTTGGATGTATTTCGTCTGGTCCTGGGGATTTATATTCGTTTAGATTAACCAGATATTCCTGTACTATCTCTTTACTTATTCTGTGTTGAAATTCGCCTATTCTGTCCTCTGAACAACTATCCTCAGATTGAGCACCCTTTGCCTTCTCTGAGAACACAGAGGCAAAGAAGGTGTTGAGTAATTCTGCCTTTTCTCTGTCCCCTGTTAGCATTTTTCCATCTTCTCCATGCAGTGACCCTACCATTTCCTTCTTCTTCCTTTTGGTGCGGACATATCCAAAAAAGCCCTTTTCGTTGTTCTTAACGTCTCTAGCAAGCCTGAGTTCATTCTATGCTTTCATTCTGGCCTGGGAGAAAATGAAAGGACAGGCCCAATGCCATCAGGCCTGAAGAAAAAGAGCCCTCCCTCCAGTCCATCTTCCTTAGTCCAGGCCTCTGAGGGAGAGAAGAACTGCTGGACCTGATCCCCTCCCCCCCACCATTCCCTTCTCCTTTTGTGTCATGTCTTTTTAGATTGTAAGCCTGAGAGCAGGGAACCGTCTAATATCCCCTCTATTGTAAGCCGCCCGGATTCCCAGTGATTGGGCGGCATATAAATAAATCCTATTATTATTATTATTATTATTATTATTATTATTATTATTATTTAGCTTTTCTGGCTTTTCTGGCTACATGTGCTCACTATTTGTTTGAATTCTTCTTTGTTGTTTTCCCTATTTTTCTATTTCTTATACATGTTCCATTTAAATGTTAGCTCAGTTAAATAATAATAATAATAATAATAATAATAAATTTTTATTCATATACCGCCCTGTGGCGAACCAATCTGGGCGGTTTACAACATTAAAATAACATACAGCATAAAAACAACATATTTCCCTCCCTCCTTAAAAAGTTATTAAACTACATATCTAATTTAAAACCACAATAACTAGTTAAAATAACAATAAATTAAACAAAATAATACCAACCAACAAACCACTGCAACTTCAGTTCTAAAGAAAAGAAAAGGAGGCTTTGGAGACATTACTGAGGAGGTGGGAGATCCTGAGATCCTGAGGCCAGGATATTTCAGTCTGGGAAGGCCTGTCTGAAGAGATCTGTCTTGACAGCCTTTTTGAAGCTGTCCAAAGATGTTAATTGACGGATCTCGTCCGGCAGGTCGTTCCAGAGCCTGGGGGCGACAGCAGAAAAAGCCCTCCGGGAGGTCGCTGCAAGCCTCGATTTTTGAGGCTGCAACAAGTTCCTCCCAGAGGACCAGAGAGCACGGGGAGGATTGTATGGGAAGAGGCAGTCTCTGAGATAGCTTGGACCCAAGCCATTTAGGACTTTAAAGGTAATAACCAACACCTTGTACTGGGCTCGGAAACCAACAGGCAGCCAGTGGAGGGACCTCAGAACCGGGGTGATAGGTCCCTTCTAGATGTTCCTGACACAAGCCTGGCTGCCATGTTTTGAACCAACTGTAGTTTCCGAACCAGGCACAAGGGTAGCTCCATGTAGAGCACATTACAGAAGTCAAGGCGTGAGGTTACCAGCGCGTGCACAACAGTCTCGAGATTCCTTACTTCCAGAAAAGGGCACAGCTGGCGTATCAGCCGAAGCTGATAACAGGCACTCCTGACAGTCGCATTCACCTGATTTGTCATCAGGAGCGACGAGTCAAGGAGCACTCCCAGACTGCGAACACAGTCACTGGAGGAGAGTGTGATACCATCCAGGACTGGTGGTTACAACCCAATTCTTGGTTTCGGCGCCGCTACCGTGAGCACCTCCGTCTTGTTCGGATTCAGCTTCAATCTGTTTTTCCTCATCCAGCCCATTACCGCCTGAAGACATTCATTGAGAGAAGAGATGCCATTAGAATTCGAGGCCAACGAATGAGACATGGAGAAATAGATTTGGGTGTCATCAGCGTACTGATAGCACCCAGCACCATAACTCCGTATAATCTCACCCAGCGGCTTCATATAGATGTTAAATAACATCGGGGACAAAATAGCTCCCTGAGGGACCCCACAAAGGAGCTCCCTCTTTCTTGAGCTACTGTCCCCGAGCAGCACCCTCAAAGTTCCTTAGTGATCCATCCTGATTTCTTGAGACGTTTCCCATTTTTTTTTCCTCATTGGAACTGTTTGAAATTGTGCCCCCCTTGAGAAACTCCCATCCATCTTGAACTCCCTTCTTTTTTAGTATTCCTGACCATGGGATCATCCCCAGTATTTCTCTAAGTTTACTGAAATCTGCTCTCCTAAAGTCTAGAATGCGTGTCTGACTATGCCTGGCTTCTCCTTTCCACTGTATAACAAACTCCAGGAGAACATGGTCACTTCCACCTAAGGATCCCACTGCTTGCACCCCATTAACCAAGCCATCCTTGTTGGTTAGGATCAGATCTAAAATAGCTGATCCCCTTGTTGCCTCTTCCACCTTTTGGACAGTGAAATTGTTTCCAAGGCAAGTGAGGAATTTGCTAGACCTTGAGGATTTGGCTGAGTTTGACTTCCAGCAAATATCAGGATAGTTGAATTCACCCATCACTACTACATCTCTCCTTTCTGAGTGTATAGTCATCAGTTCTAGAAAGGCATCATCCAATGACTTGGGGGGTCTGTAGTAGACTCCCACTATAACATTCTTGTTGTTTCCCTGCCCTTTAATTTTTATCCAGATGCTCTCCACCTGGGTTCCAAGATTGATGTCCTGGATCTCTTCACTGGTGTAAATGTCCCTGACATATAGTGCTATTCCCCCTCCTTTCCTGTTTGGCCTATTTCTCTTGAAAAGGTTATACCCCTCTATTTCTACATTCCATTCATGAGACTCATCCCACCACGTTTCAGTGAGGCCTATTATATCATATTTGCTTTGTTTTGTTAGGATTTCAAGTTCATCTTGCTTATTTCCCATGCTCTGTGCATTAGTGTAGAGACATTGCAGACCATGGGTCCTCTTTACTTGCTGCCTGTGCAAATTCTTTTGCCTCCTACTTTTGGGTCTTTGCACTGTTTGTCTTGTTCCCTCTATAACAGTTTGACTATTTTCTCCAGCCCTTTTGTCTTCCAGAATACTGTCTCCCCCCCCCCCCCAATAATTCAGTTTAAAGCCCTCCTGAACATTTTTGCCAACTGGCATGAGATGCAACCCATCCCTTGCCAGAAGTCCCTCCTCATGGAACCTCAGATCATGATCCAAAAATCCAAATCGTTCTTGGTGGCACCATCTGCAGAGCCAGTTATTCACCTCTGCTATTTTCTTCTCCCTTCCTGGGCCATGCCCTTCGACTGGGAGAAGAGATGAGATGACAACCTGTGCATCCATCTCTTTCAACTTCCTACCTAAAGCCTCATACTCCCTTATGATATTCTGAAGGCTGTGCCTTGCAGTATCATTGGTGCCCACATGAACCAAAAGAAAGGGGGTAACGGTCAGTAGGCTTGACAAGTCTTGGCAGCCTTGCTGTCACATCATGGATCTTTACCCCAGGGAGACAACACACCACCCGAGACATCTCCCTTGCCTCCACCAAAATGAGCCTGAAAAGTTGGTGATGGGACAGAGATAAGGGCCTCTCCAGAAGATCTTAGTGCTCTAATGGACTCATTAGTTCAGGCTACTTTTCAAATAGCCTGAACTCAAGCTGCATAGGGGTTTTCAGATCACCATCAACACTTTGACTTGTGCACAGAAACAGGCCACCAACCAGTGTTGCAACAAGGGAATACAGTACTGTGCTCCCTGTATCAGCCACAGTTAGCCCCAATCCCTTTTGTTTCTGCTGGACCTCTCAGGGATTTTCAGTATTATCAACAATGGGCCACCTTGCTGGATTGGGGCTTGGAGGTCCTGTTCTATAGTGACTCTGTTCTTTCTGCTTGCAGCTCAGAAATTGAAATTTCTGAGAACTTTTCAATGGTAGCACCATATATAGCACATTGCAGTAATCCAAACAGAATGTAATTAAGGCATGTGTTAGTGTGGCTAGATCCAGTTTCTGCAGGAATGGGTGTGGTTGGTGCACTAGCTTTAACTATGCAGATACACTCTGGGTCACATCCATGCCCCTCAAACTGTGAACTATTGTTTTTTTTTTTTGGGGGGGGTAACCTCATCAAGTACAGGCTGAATCCCTTTTCCCAGAGCTGCCTTTCTATTGACCAAGAGTACCTCTGCCTTGTCTAGATTAAACTTCAGTTTATTCACCTTCATCCAGTCCATTACAGCTGCCAGGCATTGGTTTTACATGGAAAGGAGTGACGGAGCTGGGTATTATCAGCATATTGGTGAACAACATGACCCCATATTCTGGACAACTGCTTCCAGCAGTTTCATGTAGATGTTAAATAGCATAAGGGACAAGACAGAACCTTGGGGAAATCCAGAGGTCAGTGGTCAGAGAGTCAATTAGGAATCCCCCAGCACCATCCTCTGAAAGGGCCACTCCAGGAAAGAACAGATCAACTGCAGAACAGGACCTCCAAGCTCCAACCCAGCAACGTGACCCATTGTTGGTAATATTGGAAATCCCTGAGAGGTCCAGCAGAAACAACAAGGACACAGTCCCCCTGTCCAGTTCCCAGCACAGGTTGTCTGCCAAAGCAACCAAAGCTGTCCCTGTCCCATAACCAGGCCTGAAATCATACTGAAATGAATCTAAATAACCTTTCTCACCCAAGAATCCAAGACATCATCATGTTGGATGTATCAGTGATTGCAAGAAAATCAAATCATTGGTGGGTAAAATATTTCAGCCCCCAAAGTTCTCATCAGTTAGTGGACTGGAATACAGTGGATGTTATAATATATATCTGATGGGATTTTGAAAATTAAATATGTATTTAATTTGCTGATATTTCTAATAAACCCCCTTTTCTGGCCTTGCTTCTGCTTTTCTTTATGCAACAACTTGTTTGAACTGCAAGCATTCATTGAACTGTATTTTATTTAGTATCAAATTGTGAGGCATTCACTACAATTTCTCTGAATGTCTGGGATAGCTTGAGGCAAGCTAAAAATAAAAATTAACTTATCCCAAGTTCTTAGGAGACCTGAGGGCTATTTATGTGAAAGGCTGTCCAGAGAATTCACTTCCATTTTTGATTTGTTTACACATTCAAGAGGTGAATCAGAGGTTCATCTCTCAAGTCTAGGGTGGAGGGTAAATTCTTTGCTCCCAACTCCTGGGGAAGCAGGAGAATGAGGGATAAGACTTGGCTGGGCCTAGGCCTAAGCATCATATCATTCAGTCAAGTGACTGTGTACCATATCCACCTTTCAGGCTTCCACTTACCCCTCAACAGTGTATTTGGGACTACCTTAGCTGCTTGTCACATTGAGACAGCCAGGTGTCCATTAGGACCTCCATGGGTCTTTCCTACCTTGTCCCAGTTGCCTTTGAAAGCAATAAATTTTGCCTACTTTGCCTTATTGATGAGGTCAGGATGCTTTGTGAGATGTAAGGCTTGTCATGATCCCTGTATATTCTTTATAGTAGAGGAAGTATAAGTGAGCAGGAAGGAATTACTGCTCCTCAGCCCTGCTTTCCATTAGACTATACAGTTGGCTACTGTGGGAACAGAATATTTCTTCTTATGCCCTTGTTTCCTTGCTAGAATTTAGCCTGTTTGGCTTTATTTTGCTTCCAGATAATTAGGTTACAGCAGGCAGGTTCAGCTAATGTGAGGAGGGTAGAGGAGGACCAAAGTGGTGAAGAATGGCTTACTTCAATGGCCTATCACCAGCCCAGAAGTCTTATGGGCCTGGAATAGGACCACATAGGCACACTCTTGAGTGATGGTGGACTTGCTGACTGCTCACAAGTTTACCGCCTGGAGGACTGAGGGCTCCATCAGCAGTGGCAAGCGGTGGCTTCCATGTTAGTGGGACAGCAAATCTAGTCAGGGCTTTAGCTGAACTTTAAAGGAGTTGTCCAAGGCACCGAACCTATTGGCGGTGGGGGGAGGGTAGAATCTGGAGAGGTGGCTGGTGATATAGGAGCCATTAGTTACCCTTGCTGAGCAGAACCCCCTGAATAGAAATTTCAAGATGTGTGGGCAGGAGGAAAAAAGATGAGTAAGGAGAAACACAATAGACATGATGCATGGTGCAGAGAAAGTAGAAATGTAAAGCACTTTCTCAAATTATGTCATTCCCAATGAGAATATTGATTCATTAAGATACCTTCTTGGGAAAAATGTGTGACCACCATGTTCCCCCCCCCTTCATTTTGGATCTTTTGTGAAAAATCCATTTATGAATATATTGGCTGGCATTTAGTAGTAGTTTCAGATTTGTAGCCTAAAGTTGTAGAACTGATCTGTATTTAGTAAGACTACAGAGTATTACTGTAAACTAAAGCTATATAAATGCCATCTTATCCCACCTTAAGAGCCAGCCACTGGATTGGTCAAAGCAGGTCCATTCACCTTCTGATCAGACTGCAAGGAGGAGGATGTTTCCATCTCCCTGCCACCAGCAAGCAAGGCTACAACAAACAAAAGAGGAGACCCTGTCTCAAGTCCTTTTCACAAACCTCATTCACTGATGGCAGGGGTGGAAACATCATTCTGCTTGTACCCCAATTGGAAGTTCAAGGGACCTCCTTTACCCAATCCATTGTCTGGCTTTTAAGGTTGGTTTGGAGGCCTTGGCCAGGAGATGTTACTCAATTACACATACGTAATAAGTAACCAGTGAAGAATATTGGTGATTGTTTATAATACTAGAAGGATTTTTATTGCAGAAAATATTTTCCCCATGCACATGGATTTTTCTTTCCAAAAATCTATTCTGAAGTGCAAAAAGTTATTGAAAGCAAATGTGCAAAAGCTCCTATGATCTCATGCACCCAAACCTATTACTTCTTGAAAGCAAAAAATGTTGATACAGACAGAGAAAAGAATAGAACCTGGAGTCATCTACTGATGATGTGGGACGGGAGATTCTAGAAAAATGCAGGGAAATACTTCTTGACACAAGACATACCTAAACTGTGCAGCTCATTGCCACAATGGGGTTTAATGGGGGAACTGAAAAAAATAATGGAGGTTAGGGCTCATGATGGCTACTGGTCAGGAAGGTTTGGTATCACCTCTAGAATCAGGGGCAGTATGTTGCTGTAGATCAGTTGCTGGGGAGCATGTGATGGAGGTTGCAGGCATGTCCAGCTGGGGAGCTTTGTATCAGCAACAAATTGGTTGCTGTGTGGACAGAATGTTGGAATTAGAATTACCAGGTTGAATATGGAACAGGGCTCTGGTATCTTTAATAGTTATCAAATCCCGGTGCAGGAAAATGTAGTTTAAAATTCCACCAGGTGGAACTATGCACCATCTCCTCCCTTACACCCCTAAACCCACCTTTTTGCTGCTGTCTCTACCCCCCACCCCACCTCCCATGAGCCACTTAGCAATTTACCATCCAGTTGAGAGCTGGGAGGGTGGTGGAGAATCTACTCCATGTTCTGTTAACTATTAAAGATACAGGTGCCTTGTCCAGTATTGAGCCTGACAGCCCAAGTTGGACTGGCTAGGTCTTTGGTCTTATTGATTGTGGCTCTTATGTCTGATAGAGCGTGGGGCAATTGTTTGAAGCAGGATGGAGCTGCTGCACCAAAAAAAGTAGCAGGTCATATTGCTTCGCATTTCCCCATGGTGAGAGATAGATTGCCCATCCAAAAGAAGATTGATCAGCAGTTAAATAGAACATTATGATTTGTATCTTTCTGAATTGGGTTGCATTTCATCCCACTCCCACAATTTGTAAAAAAGCTTTATACCTGAGCACTTATTATCACTTATTGTCATGGATCCAAAGAAGTGAGTTTATATCCATGATGTTCATGTGAAAATTAATATTTTTTTTAATGGTGCCGCCACATTTCTTTTTCTCCCCCCACCCCATTATTCTTCCTTTTTACTCTGCAAGAGACTAACATGGCTACTTCTTTGAGATCATTATGATGCAGATCATCCCCTGTAATTAACAGCACTGAAATGGTGCAGCCCTCCAGCTATTGTTGGACTGCAACTCCCAATATCCCCATCCTTGTCCTAATTCAAAACTTGTCTTGTGTCTTTAGTTTGTTTGTGGGAACAACTGTCTTTAGCAGCATCCTTAAAGACAGTTATTCTACATGTCAGCTTAGTTTTAAAGCCAGAGCAGCAGAGCTAATTGGAAATACTGGTAATCTAAATAAAACCACAGACCCAATTAAACCCCATCCCCCAGCACAGGAAAAATAATCATTAAACATTGTAAAAACACTGCTGTCCTTAGTAAGTGGAATTCCAAGGTGCATCTACACTGTAGAAATAAGGCAACTTGACACCACTTTAACTGCCATGACATTATCCTATAGAATCCTAGGAC
This sequence comes from Sceloporus undulatus, assembly GCF_019175285.1. Taxonomy (NCBI): domain Eukaryota; kingdom Metazoa; phylum Chordata; class Lepidosauria; order Squamata; family Phrynosomatidae; genus Sceloporus; species Sceloporus undulatus. Next base: position 135,752,176 of record NC_056523.1, on the reverse strand, counting down.
ATTAGTTTTGTGAGGCACCAGCACCCTTTGGCCGAGAAGGCTAAAGACCTTGAAAAATGACAAAGACTAGGATTCCGTAGGATGGAACTACAGCACTTAAAGTGGTGTCAAACTGCATTATTTCTACATTGTAGATGCACTCCCAGTTTGAAGCAAGACTTTTTTGAATTATTTAAAATACTGAGCAAGAAGGTTTAGCTGAATGACATCGTAATACTTTGTTAAGATGGGGGAATACAGACTGGCACTTTGTGCTGGCCTATGGGCGAAGTCATGGCATAGCGTCCGCATGCTTGATGCCATGTCTCTGCTCCATCGTGCCATTACATGGCATGTGACCTCATGGCATGACTCTACCGCAGCACCCAAATGGACCAGCACAGAAGGGGCGTCATCATGCTGCCCCATCACAGCTATGATGCCTCTTCCAGGGAATGAAGAAGAAGCCCTTTTTTGGGGCTTCTTTTTGCTCCCTGCAGAGGCTGCGGTGTGTGGTTGCAGTGATCCCAATTCAGTGCAAAAAGGGGCAGCGTCATGGTGCGATGGGCCCCATAGCTGAGATGTATCTGACACAGTTGCTGTATTGCATGTTCTTCTTCTTCTTCTTCTTCTTCTTCTTCTTGGCTTTACTTTGCGAACGAAGATTCAAGAAGGACTCATCCGTGCTTTCTACAAGCGCGTTGATGACGTTGGATGTATCCTTCGAGCCTGCATAATGGATTTTTCTGGTGAAGCACAGCGTGCACAGAACTGGCCTCACCCTTTAAACCAGAGGTTCGACTGCTGAGGCCTTGACAAGCATGGATGGTGGCAGCGAGGTCCTCCAGTCTTAGGTTTGGTTAGAGTTTCCTTCTCTTAGATGGTTGACCTTACAGGGTTAGACGAGCACCATCTGCCTGGGTTTGGGATTAAAGTTTTCCTTCTCCTAGGATGGTTGCCATAAGGCTAGAGAGGCCATCCTGCCCTTTGGCGCTCTTGGTCAGACCCTTCGATTGTGACCTGTTTGGCATGGGAGGCCCTACCGATGGCTATTATACCACCGCCAGCATAGCTCACAACTTCATTAGGGTATGCAATCCTCTCCCCCAAACAGTCAGAGCATAGCTGGAGGGGAATAGGAGGCCAGAAGATGACAGTTAAGGAGGGAGGAGCCTCTTTCTTCAGGCTAGTACTGCATGTAAACAGGCAGCAAATGAGGAGGCAAAGATCTTTTTGCCAAGGTACCTAGTGTATACTAAGGAGAACTTGATGACTTTTTGCTTTGCTTCTCATATACCTGTTAATGATGGAGGTGCCTTGTCAGGAAATAGGTTACCAAACAAAACTACCCTTTGACTCTCAATTCTGTGAACATATGCCTGAAATAGCCCTTTTATTTAATCTTGGAATGCTGAGGTATTCCCAAAATCAGTTCCTGGTCATAGATTTGTGTTTTTCATGTGTGTGTGTGTGTGTGTGTGTATTACATAACTGTGTTTTCTCTTAGACCCAGATTGCTTCTCTTGTCCTCTAACTTCCTGCTGTTTTGTAAAGGAAAATGTGCTTTAAAGGAGTCAGCAGGAGTGGAATGAAAAAGAGAAGTTAAATTAGTGATTTGGCTAAAAACACACAGGCACACAACTGCATGCAAGTCTTATGCAATCAAACCAATTCTCCACCCTCTGCCTTCACAGAAAGGTCTTCTGGGCATTACCAAAATGGAGACAATAAAAGGCAATCAGTGGAACAACAGGGCGGTCTTTGCCTTGGGTCACTCGGATGCAGGAATTGAATTTTTTAATGTGTGTATAGGACAGGTTAAAAGAAGTGAGGAAAGAAATGAACTTCTTGAGGTGACAGCTTTAAAAAGGGACTGTAGTTTCATGGTAGAATTGTATGCAGATGACCTGAGGCTCAATATGAAAGACTGAAAAAAGTAACTTTTCCATGTTCTTGCTGCCTGCTCAGAAAACTCTTCCCTGCTGACATAGCAATTTTGATGAAGGACTGAAGGTCCATGATTAGGACTCACACTTTGGATTTAGAAGATTCCATGTTCAGTCTCTGCCATTTTCTGTTAAAACTTTCTTGTTTTCCAAAGCCTTTGGAATTTGAGTTTACTATTATATATTTTGATTAGATGAATTTGTCAGTTTGCTTGATATTATCCTCTCCATTGACGCCCCCTTGTCGTGGGGGAGAGGCTTGCACACTCTAATGAAGTTGTGAGCTATGCTGGCGGTGGTATAATAGCCACCGGTAGGGCCTCCCATGCCAAACAGGTCACAATCAAAGGGTCTGACCAAGAGCGCCAAAGGGCAGGATGGGCTCTCTAGCCTTATGGCAACCATCCTAGGAGAAGGAAAACTCTAATCCCAAACCCGGGCAGATGGTGCTCGTCTAACTCTGTAAGGTCAACCATCTAAGAGAAGGAAACTCTAACCAAACCTAAGACCCAAGGACCTCGCTGCCACCATCCATGCTTGTCAAGGCCTCAGCAGACGAACCTCTGGTTTAAAGGGTGAGGCCAGTTCTGTGTACGCTGCGCTCCACCAGAAAAATCCATTGCACAGGCTCGAAGGATACATCCAATCTCCGAAAAAGCCCTGTAGCGATAGGCAAGGGACGAAACGGCAGGTGTAAAGATGCACTGGAAGCCGCAGACCCAACCCTGCATGCAGGCGGTTCAGGACTTTGGTCGCTTGAGACTGACTGGGAATGACAGTCTTGTTTGGCAGAATCCTGAATGACCAAGCAGCCTTTTTTAAGGAGAGCACTGCTTGCTCCATATGGAGAGGGGCCTAGAAAAGGTGGCCTAAAGAAGCTCATCCCCAACAACCAGGTTGGCTAGCCGTGGCCAACGCACATCTTCTGATGCGGTCAAACAAAGACAAAGAGACAAAGGCACACACCAGCCTCCAAAGGTGCAAATAGACTAACGCTTTCATGCTGGAACATCAGAACCATGCAAGATTCTGCAGATAGTGGACGTCCTGAGCGCCGTTCTGCTCTAATAGCCCATGAACTGTCACGACTTAACACCGACATCGCTGCTCTTAGTGAAGTTCATCTCCACGAGGAAGGCAGTCTTAAAGAAAAAACATGGAGCCGGCTACACACTCTACTGGTCTGGCAAACCCAAAACTGAAAAACATCTTTCAGGTGTAGGCTTCATGATCAAAAACTCCATTGCCTCCAAACTCGAAACCTTGCCAACAGGACCCTCTGATCTCATTATCTCCTTACGCCTCCCACATGTTGTTCTCTTCAGTATATATGCCCCAACTATGCAAGCCGACCCTGCGGAGAAAGACAAATTCTACTCAGACCTACACCACCTTATACAAAAAGTCCCTGCAGAAGACAAAATCATTATCCTTGGTGACTTCAATGCCAGAGTAGGAAAGAACTTCGAAGCCTGGAAAGGTGTTTTAGGCAAGCATGGTGTTGGAAACTGTAATGATAACAGACGCCTCCTGCTAGAGTTTTGTGCAGAACAGCAGCTGACTATTACAAACACCATCTTTCAGCAGAAAGATAGCTTGAAGACAACCTGAATGCATCCCCGATCCAAACACTGGCACCTCATTGACTATATCCTAGTGCGCCAGATAAATATTCTCGATGTCCATCATACCCGAGTGATGCCCAGTGCACAATGTCAAACAGATCATCACCTCGTAAGATGCAAACTAAATCTTCATTTTAAGTTGAAACCTAAGAGGGGTGGCATCCTAAAGAGGAGACTCCAAGCCAACAATCTTCAACAAGCTGCCATGAGAGACAACTTCCAGGCAATTTTGCAAACAAAACTTGAAGACCATCCTGTAGACTCTTCTCCTACAGCACTTTGGCAACATATCAAAAACAGCATCATGCAGTCTGCAGAAGAATCCTTAGGATTCTCCCTCAAGAAAAACCAAGACTGGTTTGATGAAGACAACCAAGAGAGCCAGGAGCTGTTGACAAAGAAGAGAACTGCTCACCAGGCACACCTCGCCCAACCATCCTGCCATGTAAAAAAAAAAGCAGCCTTTCGCCTTGCATGTAGTCAACTCCAACAAAAACTCCGAGACATTCAGAACAAGTGGTGGATCAATTTAGCAGAAAAGACACAACGTTGTGCAGATCTGGGTGTTTCCAGAGGATTTTAAGAAGCTCTTAAAGCAGTGTTTGGACCCTCATATCAGATCCAAAGCTCCCTATACAGTACAGATGGTCAAACACTAATCACAGATAAAGCTTCCATTCTGAACCGATGGGCTGAACATTTCCAACGCCTCTTTAGTGCCAACCGAATAGTCCAAGACTCAGCTGTTCAACATATGACACGACAACTGATGAAAAAGGAATTGGACATAGCTCCCACTTTGGAAGAAACCATTAAGGCCATACAGCAGATGAAAAATGGCAAGACTGCCGGGATCGATGGAATTCCACCTGAAGTTTGGAAACATGGAGGTCATGTACTCCATGCTAAACTCCACGAGCTCCTTGTGAGTTGCTGGGAAAAAGGCGAACTGCCATCAGATCTCCAAGATGCAGTCATCATCACCCTGTACAAGAAAAAAGGAGCAAAATTGGATTGCTCAAACTATCGAGGTATAACACTGCTCTCCATCGCTGGAAAAATCCTTGCAAGGATACTGCTGAACAGATTAGTCCCTGCTATTGCAGAAGAGCTTCTTCCTGAAAGCCAGTGTGGCTTTAGAGCTAATAGGAGCACTACAGACATGGTATTTGCCCTTAGACAACTGCAAGAGAAATGTAGAGAGCAGAACAAAGGACTGCATGTAACATTTGTCGACCTCACCAAAGCCTTTGACACTGTGAGTAGAAAAGTTCTGTGGCAGATCCTAAAACGACTAGGATGATAATCCTGCTACATGAAGACCAGCAAGGTCAAGTCAGATATGGTGACGCTCTCTCGGAGTCCTTTCTAATAACTAATGGTGTGAAACAAGGTTGTGTTCTCGCTCCAACTCTATTTACAATCTTCTTCAGCATGATGCTCCAAAGGGCTACGGCAGATCTCAAAGAAGAAGACGGCATTTATATACACTACCGTACTGATGGTAGCCAGTTTAACTTAAGCCGCCTGAGGGCTCGCACTAACACTCTAAACTATCTAGTCCATGAGCTGCTTTTTGCTGACGATGCTGCCCTCGTTGCCCATACGGAAGCAGCTCTGCAGCGCCTAACATCTTGTTTCACAACAGCTGTGGAGCTCTTTGGACTGGAAGTCAGCCTGAAGAAAATGGGAGTTCTCTACCAGCCGGCACCTCAGGAAGAACACTACCATCCTCACATCACTGTAGGCACATCTGTGCTCAAGTCAGTTCAGCAGTTCACCTACCTGGGAAGCATCATCTCCTCAGACGCCAAGATTGATAAAGAGATCGATCACAGACTGGCAAAGGCATATAGTGCATTTGGAAGGCTTCACAAAAGAGTCTGGAGTAACAAACACTTGAGGTGAAGCACAAAAATCAGTGTGTATAGAGCCACTGTACTGTCTATTCTCCTGTACGGGTCTGAAACATGGGTCACCTATCGCCAACACCTACGACTCCTTGAACGCTTTCATCAGCTCTGTTTACGCACAAATCTAAATATACACTGGACTGACTATGTGATTAATGTTGCTGTCTTGAGCAAGCAGGGATCACCAGGATTGAGGCCATGCTATTGAGGACGCAGCTGCGCTGGGCAGGACACGTTTCTAGGATGGAGGACCATCGCCTCCCAAAAATAGTATTCTATGGTGAACTCACCACGGGTCAGCGTAAGAGGGGCGCCCCAAAGAAGAGATACAAGGACTCCCTGAAACAACATCTCAGGCTTGGCCAAATTGATCACCAACATTGGTCCGCCCTGGCCTCGCATCGGGAGGCATGGAGATGCACTATCCACGATGCTGCAGCCTTTTTCGAAAGCTCACGCCGAACGAGTATTGAAGAGAAACGACAACGCAGAAAGAACCGCAACCTGGAAACATCACCCAAGCAGACTTCTTGCTGTGCTTTCTGCAACCAGACCTGTTTGTCCCGGATTGGCCTTTTTAGTCACCAGCGCGCTTGTACAAAGCGCAAGATGAGTCCTTCCTGAATCTTCGTTCGCGAAGCAAAGCCGGAGTGATATTATATTGTATTTTTTGTATTTTAGCTGGATCATTTGTTTTACAATTGTATTACTGTAAACAATTGTAAAATAGTTTTCTATTTTTATTATTCTTTCCTTCCCCCTATGCATGTGTGTATGTACATATAATAATAATAATTTGTTTTATTTATATACCGCTATTCCAAAGATCATAGCGGTGAACAGCAAGTAAGCTAATCAGCAAGTAAGCTAATTTGCCCCAACAGTCTGGGTACTCATTTTAGCGACCTCGGAAGGATGCAAGCCTGAGTCGAGCTTGGGCCCTTTTGCTGGTCTTGAACTCGCAACCAGGGCTCCTTCTCAATACGTATTGGTGAGGATTTTTTATTTTATTTTAGATTGTACACCTTTGAGAGGACCAACTGTTTTTGGTTGTTGCTATATATATATATATATATATATATATATATATATATATATATATGCAGCAGCTTAGTGATGAAGGTCTTCTGGAGGATATGCTGAAGCACATTCCAGCATCAGGTTTTCCAAGTTGAAATTTCTGGGTTGATTTTATCTATTTGAAATTCAGATTTTGATTTAGGAATGGTTGTTGTTATTAAAATTTATTAAGACACTCTTTTCTGACAAGGGCATCTTAAACTAACTGAAACATGCAAAGTTAGAAGCACAAACAAGATCACTGTGTCTATAATAGAAAAGGACACCTTCCTTGAAGAATTATAAATCACAAGAGTAATTAAGTGGATTAAAGATACAATTTAAAAACCAGCAAATTACATCCTGCTATATACCTTCACCTTCACATGATAAGCCACACTTGACAAACCTGATTATTGTATTCAGCTTTTTAAAGTTCAGGAACATTGTCTTCAGTCTCGTGAAATCTCTGTACTTCCCACTTAATGCTCAAAACAAGAGGCTCCAAAGTTGGTATTCACATTTCAGTGCTCATGGTAGAGTTAAGAGTTAATTTAATCACTAAATCTAGATTTGCTACTTTAAATTGAAGATGGTTTACCTTTGTGTGGAGGGGTGATGTCCTTTCTCAGCGTACTTGTTTCTGGATGAGAGTATCAGTGCATTTGCTCCAAACCTGCCCTTGTTTTACTTGATCTCTCTATACAGTCAATCCTCCATATCCATAGATTTTTCATCCATGGATTCAAGCATTCACAGCTTCAAAATATTTTAAATAGATATAAATTCCAAAACACAACTCTTGATTTTGCCATTTTATATAACAGACACCATTGTAGTCTGTTGTTGTATTTAATGGGATTTGCGTATCCATGGATTTTGGTATCAAACCCCAGTGGATACCAAGGGCCACTGTATATCTGATTTTAAGCTATCGTGGTAATTCAGGTTAATGAATCTCAGCACAAACATATGGAACAATGAACCTGATAAAATTTGCAATCCGAATCTTATATACTCAGATATAAGTTCCACTGAGCTTACTGGGGTTTACCATCAGGGAACTGGAACAGGCTGCCTTGGAGCGTGGTGGAGCCTCCTTCTTTGGAGGTTTTTAAACAGAGGCTGGGTGGTCATCTGTCGGGGGCAGTTTGATTGTGTATTCCTGCATAGCAGGGGGTTGGACTGGATCACCCTTGTGGTCTTTCCCAACTCTATGATTCTAAATACAGTATACATAGGGTTACAGCCTAAATGATGGGAATGTTGAATCATTAATATTATTCACATTGAGATTAATGTAATTTTATGCCACAATAATATTTCAAATGTGGGGTGCCAGGAGCAAGCTGGCAAGGAGTGATATACATCAGTTTTAGAAGTCATCAGCCATTTTTTAACAGCTTCCCTATATTCTGCCCTCTCAAAGTAGACATTTTCACAATCTTTAATGCTCTTCCTTCCAGTCTGCCACATTGTCTTCATTTCTGCTCTTTACTGAATAACACTGCACTGCAGCTCTTCCATTGCCTTTCAACCCTCTTTTTTGTTTGTGTGACTACAGTGATGGGTGCTCTGGAGTCCAGAGGGGTGTTGAGGAAAATGAGTGATATGCTGGAGATGATGGTGAAAAGGATGGATGTACTAGCCAGGCTGGAAAATAGCACAGATTTCCGAAAAGGGGAAGAGATGCATTTCCCTATGGACAGGTCAGTACCAATATGTTTTGAAAATACTGAACTGATATTCTCTTCTTCTGAATTCAAGAAATGAACTATGCAAAATTCTGTGTAGAGCAGGACTGGGGGGAAAACACTTTCCTTATATTTTGGCCTTCAAAATACCAGCATTGGTCATGGTAGCTGATTGTAAGAGCTGTGATGCCAAATAACTGAAGAATCAAAGGTTTCCCATCCCTGCCATGCAGAGTCCACCTTTTATACAGAGACCAGCTGGTGCTTGGGCCCATTTCACAGTGCATTGGTTCTGGCCACCATTCTTTGGGCAGCATATGATGGAGTCAAGAGGGTAGGTGAAATCATCAGATGGGTCACTATGCATCTCTGTTCATAAAGTAGGCATGCTAATTGCAACTGAAGGACTGGAGACTACCTATACTTCCAATTGAAGATTGTACCAGCTGTGCTTCCCATTTATTTCTTTGGGATCATTCACACTAGCATTTTTGTGATGAGAAGATCTGTGGGGGGGGGGGGTTAGATGATGCAATACCAAATCAAAGTTCCCACTATGTTTACCCCGATCGAATCTCTCAGTAACAATTTAACCCTGATGAAGTACACATTACCATTTGTATCGATTTAAAATGGAGCCACCATTTTTATGGTTCTTGGTTGTTGTTTTTTTAAAAAAACTGGCAGTCAAATGATGTGCATCTACATCACATTGTTTGGCCAAACACCCCTCCCCTATCAGCCTTGGCGGTTGGCAATGGCAAGCCCTAGCAAGAAACCCTGGGATAGGTTAGCTTTCTAATGATGTTCCCAGGAGAACCCCCTCCCTGGTTTTGGTGAGCTCTGGGAATCAGACATTGGTGCTGATCAGGGGACTAAATCACTGACAGAAAGGGGGGGGGGGGACAGCTTGCACTTTAAAGAGACCACTTTCCAAAGTGCAGGAAATTTGAATCCACTGCCTTTATGGATTTGCTTATTTCACTCTTGCAACCAAGTGCTGAGAAGAAAAAACAATGGCACTTGGCTGGCAGGAAGAGAGCAAAGGGGTGGGCATGATCCACCTCCTGCACATTAACCCTTCCTTCCTGGGTCCCCTGAATGGGATTGGAAGCAAATTCCCACTGGCGGCACTCTGATAAAACCCAGTGTTTTGGAAAAGAAATGGGATAAAACTCAGTCTTGGAAAAACCAGGTTAAGGGGGATTTGTGCTGGTCCCCTTTGAATTCGGGTCAAGAAAAACCGGTGCAAGTGTGGATGACCCCCTTTTAAACCAGTTTGCAAACTGGTTTATAATGTAGTGTGAACGGCCTCAAAGTCTTCATATCTAGTGACCAAGACTTCTACATTATTTAGTGCCTATGAAGGGAGAAGGGTAAAAGGAAGGGCAAAGAGCACAGAGGGAAACTGCAACAGCTATCAACTCATGCTGCATAATGAATATAAAGTATATTTTGTCAGACTGCACATCTACTAGGTATTCACTAGTGCTGGTGAACTGTTCATGCTGGATCTTTCCAGTGTGGTAGATCTCTCCAAGACAAGAGGCTTCTGAGTTTCAATCATAAACATGAACTGGAACAATCCAATAGACATTACCCATAGGATCTGAAGCAAGACTGTGTTGTAGAGATTGTGAGCATCCTTGAATAACGTTCTGTCTTACAGCCTTGAGAAATAGACCAGAATGAGAAATGTTATAGGTATCATACAATGAAGAACAACAATGTAAAAGACTGCGTTTAAAATAATGACTTGAAGTGCAATGTGGCTTTTAGCAAAGCTAAAAATATCAATTAATTTATATGATGGATTGACTATACATTTTTAATGTAGAGTTTTAATTTGATTTCAACTTGATCTAGCTCTTGAGAATGTGGATGATTAATTTCTGATGACTGTGCAATTGTTAACAATGGAAATAACATTTCTTTGGGCATTGTCATGGAAGAAAGTTAATATCCAAAGTAATTAACACCACAGTCATACAAAACTGCTCCGCACCTCATTCTCACTGATTATCCCATTCCTTAATTTACCGTGTGTATTAAGACAATAAATTTGATTTGTTTATTTAGGGCTGATATAGACAATGCCCTGTATTTATTAATCCCAATTACAGCAGGCCTATGGAATCAATGAGAAATTTCTAAGACAGTACTTCTGTAAAAGCTCTTAATTCAGTAGACCTTCTAGCTATATTTAAGACAAGGGTTCCAGTCCTGAGAAAATTAGTTGGGCCTCATTGAGATTAATGGGGCTGTATTTACCAAGATTTTGTGCCAGTGAATTTTAAGTTGAATATATCTGTCATGATTTGAAGGTCGGCAGGCTAGCATACATTATTGTGGAGGTGATCATAGAATCATAGAATTGTGGAGTTGGAAGAGACCACAAGGGCCATCCAGTCCAACCCCCTGCCATGCAGGAACTCACAATCAAAGCATCCCACAATCAAAACTTGATATTTTAGAGCGGATTGTATCCATGATAATATGTGTTAATTTTTTTGTCTTTGTATATTCTCTGGTTAAATTGGTTTTACTGGTTTTTAAATACTTGATAAAGCCTCGGGGTGAGTGCGGGTGGGTGTAGAAGTCCTTCAAACTAGCTCCCAGACATGCGGCTATTAACTGTAGCAAGAAAAATGGGTAAATCCATGTTCATTGGACTGCCAGGGACTAACTGCTTAATATTCATTGAATATATTCCTGCCCTTTATGCCTTGAGGTGATGTGCATATAAATCATGCGAGTATTTAAAAAACAAACATAGGATTGCAATCCTGCATGGCTCAATGCACTGTAGTAATTCTTCATGGAGAACTAAGTAACATGGAGTCATTTACCACCCCCTGTCTTATCACAGAATTGCTGAGCTTCCCTCACAGCTAATTGTATTTAAAAAGGAACGGGGGGGGGGGGGGGGGTCACAAAAAAAAAGGGCAGCCTTCCATCCTTTTGTAGGTTGGTAAAATGAATATCCAACTTGTTGTGGGCAATTGGCTAACACATTGTAAACTGCTTAGAGAGTGTTTAGTTCACTGTGAAGTGGTATAGAACTGTAAAGTGTTATTGCTATAGCTACACTGCAGAAATAAAGCAGTTTGACACTACTTTAACTGCCATGACTCAATGCTATGGAATTCTGCAATTTTTAGTTTGGTGAGATATTTAGCCTTTCCTATCAGAGAGCTCTGGTGCCCCTCCAAACTACAAACCACAGAATTCCATGGCACTGGGTCATGGAAGTTATAGTGGCATCAACTTCTTTATTTCTTCAGTGTGGCAGCAGCCCTAGCCAGGTGTTTCTGTGATCCCTTCCCTTCTGCAGGCACAAAAAAACCATGGTTGTGGGGCTTCAATAGCTCTATGCCAGGTCTAGTGTGAGGAGGGGTTTTGCTTGCTGCCAAGAGAGGTAGGAAATACCATCATCCGCAGCGAACAAAAATAGACATGTATGCATAGGGTTAACATATGTCACAGAATACCAGCCAGAGTGGTTGCCAAAACAACTACACAACCCTACACATACTTGCTCAGAAGTAAACATCATTGATAGGATCAGCCTAAAACATTTTACTTCTAAATGTGAAGGATAAGATGGTACCCATTCCTATATTCTACACAGAACAACAGATTAGACCACAAATGGAATCTTACTTCAATACTGGTAGCAGAGGATTCCCCAGTATACCTGAAGGCAGCAGGCCAGTTTAGGGAGTACAGGACTGTGCAGTGCACACAGAGAAGAATGCCAGAGAGGATGCCCTACCATATTTGCTACCTGAAGGGCCAGCACTGCTCATTGATATAATTAAGACATACCTCTATGTGGTTGTGCCTACAATTCCTGCACAGGTTCCATGTTATTTATGTCTGATGCAGATGTTATTGGGTATAAAATATAAGTTGATAGTGATGAGGGGTAGGGGATCATTTACTACAATCAAATATTTCAAAACAAAATACCTTAGAATGTGAAGTAGCTATTAAATGCTAAATATGATGGCCTCTCAAATATGATTTGTGAAAATTGATCATCATGTGCCAGGCACTGAACATTCAGCAGATTCAGAACATCATCAGTAATTTTTGGGAAGGACTAATGAGGTACATTCCTATCAGCTATAACAGATAACAGGCCCACATGAAAAAAACAATGCTGAGAATGAAATTATTGTGCCCAGTGCCACTCCACAGAGTTTCCAAAGGTGGTAAGCTGCTTACAGTCCCAGACTACATAGTTTAAATCCATGGTGGTGCCCTGTTCTGCCCCTTCACAATTAGCTCACTTTCTTTTTCCTCCAGATATTATAGCGAAGAGAGAAACGTGCTCACTGTTACTTCTTCCAGTGGTCAGGCATACCACTAATCCCCAACAGGAAGGAAAGCACATAATAAGATCTTGGTCTTTGGCTTCCTTCCAGTTCAGTGGCCAAAGCCTACATTTGAAAGAGACAAGGGCTAGTTTCCTTGTTCATGCAGCTGCAGGCAGCTTTGAAGTTCAGCTCTGATTATATTAGGGGCAAGTAATGGGTGATGGAGTCCTAAGTAGACTGATGAAGATGTTGTGCTTTGGCAATCTCTCCTTCTAGCCCCCTCCTCTTGCAGGTTTTTCTGCCTTGAATCTGTTATTCTTTTGATCAAACATCTCCTAGATAGGCTGTTTTCCATGATTTCTTTTAATCTAAGAAAGGAAAACAAAGTGTTATGGTTTTCAGACCAGGATCTTATGCTGAAAACCACATAACGGGTTTGCAATGGCGTGCGTGCCCGTGGCATACATGCCGCACCATGCATCATCCACTAGCCCCATTATTTTCAATGCGGCTTGAACATACGCCCTATTTGCCTTACACGGAGGGGTCCGCAACAGATCCCCTGCTTAAGGCAATGGTGCGCTGTATCACATTAATTCATAGAACAGGTAGATTTGAAGAGACATAGTAGTTGGCATCCTGTTGGAAAGTTACATCATTGTAAACAGACTTTTCATCCTGCAAAGTTGAATTGTGCCATTGGGCAATGCTCATATTCACAAGAGGAAAAAGAGAAATAGCTAGACCATTAAAACCATTGTATTAGCAAAGCTAGAAGTGTGACCATTGCTCCACAGTCCCAATGTGCAGTGTGTCCCATTGTACAACATGAAGCAATGCACAATGTGTCTCATTGTGCAATGGTCCCAGTTCAAAACATGTCCTACTGCACTACAGGCTATCATGCATGATGCCCTATTGGGCATCATTGCAGTTCACTGTCATGGTTGGGTATTGTGTCAGTCACATAGATCTGTCATCATAAAACTTTGAAAAAAATTTGAAATAAAAGTTGTCTGAAGTTTTTGGAATCTGTATGTCAGTATAAGAACTCTGCACCTGGTTGATTTAAAATAAGTTCTTCCTAACCATTTGCTCATTTGTGGGGCAGAATGGAATCTTTAGAAACATTCCACGTTCTCAAAAATATAAATGGATTTCCATATGCAGGCCTTTTCTCCTGAATGTGAAGGTTTTGGTTTTATTTGTTGATTAAATTTTTGTCCTGTCCTTTCCCCAATAAGCTGCTACTTCCTGAAAATAATGCTGGAAGACAGATTAGGGTCAGAGATGGTGATTGTCCCAAATGGCAGCTGTGATAGCTGGCAGATGACCATTAGCAAAGAGTTTTGTTTATTCTAAATATTTATTAGATTTCTGTGCCATCTTTCTCCTTAGCAATGGCCCTCAAGGTGACTAAGGTGCTATACAGACGGGCGCAATGGGGTGCCATCGTAATGTGTGAGGAACGGTACTTCCAAATTCCCCTTGCACTTGACGAGGGCGTCAAAATGGCGGTGCCCTGTACAGATGGGTGCCGCCATTTTGACGCAACGGATGCTTAGCATCTGCACACCCCGATGCCATTGTGATGTTGTGAGTGCGCCATTGGCACACTGCAGCATCACAATGGCACCGCAAAAAGAACCCGCTTTTTGCAGGTTCTTTTTGCTGTGCAAGGAAGCCACGTGGTTTGTTCGCTGCAGCTTCCTCGCCCAGCCAAACAAGGTGCGGGCAGACCGCTCTTTTTGGGCAGTCTGTACCCCGCCCAACTATGATAAAACCATATGGAACAATTACATTCAAACATAAAACATGAAAACACACTTAAAACCATTAAAAGTTCTTTTTTTTACAAATGGAAGGAAGAACAGCATCTGCCAGGACTGAGAGACATTTCTATACCACTTATCAGTGAACTAGCACTCCCTAAGTGGTTTACAGTGTGTAAGCCAATTGCCCCCAACAAGGTGGATACTCATTTTATCAACCTATGAAAAGATGGAAGGCTGAGTGGACCTTGGAGCCCTCTTTTAGAATTGAACTCACAACCTTGTGGCTGTAGTACCAGCATTTAACCACTGTGCCACCAGGGCTCCCCTAGTGGAAGGACAACAAAGGAGGCCAGCACAACTTCCCTTGGTGGAGAACTCTACAGTCTGGGAGCAATCACTGAGAAACTCCAGGAGACAGATAGGGATAGCTATGTTGACAGTACATTCATAGAAATCAGGAATTTCACACCAGTCACTATGGAGATTATTGCACTGCCCTTTTCTGTCCTTCTGTCACAACCTCAGGGTGGGATGAAAACCTTTAAGCATGGATTTTATCACACACTTCCATGCCCAGGCTGGAGGCATCTTGTATCCGATCATATCATCCTGTGCCCAATCCGGACTTCTCCAACACTTTTTGAAAGAATGGGACTTTCCCGTGCCTCTGACCTGGGCACGGGCATGTAATAAAATCCATACTTAAAGGTTTTCATCCTGTGCCGAGGTCAGGATGGAAGGATGGAAAAGGGCAGTGCAATAATCTCTTATGTAATGTCAGGTCTTGTCACCAGAGCAGGAAGATATGGTAACTGGCACTTCAATCTCAGCATCACCATGCCTTCTAGTATAGCTGTTATCAGGGAGCAACTTCTCCAGCCATCGCTATCCAGTCTGTTTAACTGAACACCTGTCTGTTGGGGGAAAAGTTTTCCAGAATCCACTTGGTGACTTCTGCTTGCTTAAAACAGGTGTTACACAAGCATGACTCATTTTTTAAGGTTTACGAGGAGGTATAAAGTGTCTCCTTGTGCTAAGTTTTCCTCTCAGCTGCACAAGGACAGCCAGATTGCTCTCAGGAGCAGCTCCATCCACAACCACCAAGACAGCTGATAGGGCAGGGGTCGGCAACCTCCGGCCCGTGGGCCGGATCCGACCCCTGGAGGCCTTTGTTGCGGCCCCCGGGGGCGGTTGCCGCCGCCGCCGGGCGAAAAAATAACGGCGCCCAGAGCGGCAAAAAGCCGCACTGGGCGTCGCCATTTTTTTGCCCAAAATGGCGGCGCCCAGACGTGAAGTCTTGCACGACCTCAGCCTCCAGGAGGCCCGATGCGGCCGCCGGAGCCCTCGAATAGGGCTCTGATGGCCGCATCGGGCCTCTGGAAGGCCCACTGAAGCCGTCGGAGCCCTGTTCAAGGGCCCCGGC
>NC_056523.1:135701918-135736040 GCF_019175285.1 Sceloporus undulatus | reverse complement strand
CCTGAGGGACAGCAACCTGGCCCCCGGCCCAAAAAGGTTGCCTACCCCTGTGATAGGGCATAGGTGACACTATCAGGATGGGTTATGAGTTCCCTTGTGCCACTATCCAGCTGCTGCCACCACTACCATCTGGTGCCAATACACCATCTCTGGACTCTCAGTGCCATTACAGTAGGGCCAGCTTCAGAGAGGATCTTGGCCTTTGCTTTCTGTTTTGGGTACATACTCTATCTATAAAATACATTATAATTACCACCATCACATCATTCTAATTCTTTGAGGGAAGCATAGCTAACTTCAGTTCAGGAAATAGCCAGAATGTTCCAGGGAGGAAGTTGCCTCTCAAATTCCTTACTATCTTTTGCTTAAAAACTATGCATCCTATTTATCTCCCATCCCAACAAAGCTTTGTTCATTTTCTGCTCTTTATAATTAATACTCAGACTGTTAAGCTGGATGGGTCAGCTTAAAAATTCATTTTCTTTTGGGCTGTTCCCAGTCTTTCCTATATCTCAGCCCTGGAGCTTTGTTTTTTCAGACACTGAAGGGAAAGTCTGACTTTCCCAACATAGTGGGATATTGTGCTGGACATAACCCATTCATGTGTCAGTCATATTTGGTAGGAATATCTGAAGCTACTCTTTAACTTAGTCATTGGGTTTTAGGGAGAAGTCAGCACATTAATGTAATTCTGAGCCAAAGCAGAAAAGTCAATTTTTATTGGCCTGTTACAGACTGCCAAAATAAAGCTGCTTTGGGTCTCTTTGGAGGTATGCTGCTTAGATGATGCCTGCAGCCGAAGAATCCGGAAGCTGCACCAAAGCAGCACTCCGGTGCTTAGGAATGGAGTGTGGCTTTGGCGCGACCTCTGGACTCTTAGGACCCATGCATCATTTAAATAGCATACCTCCAAAGAGACTCAAAGCAGCTTTATTTTGGCAATCTGTAACAGGCCATTGGAATTTATTTCCCCCCTAAATTGTATGTCCTGCTGATATATTTGATTTTGCTGGCTTTCCCAATAAAATACCTTTCAGTTAAAAAAAAACCCAAACCTTTCTAGATTGGTGTGGTATAAGAGCTGAAAAACTATATACAAAGTACTGTGATATTCTTTATTATTAAAGGCCTTACTGGGATGGGTACTGAGAAAGTGCTGTTGTGGTTGTGTGTCTTCAAGTTGTCTCTAACTTACGGTGACCCTAAAGTGAGCCTATTGTGGAGTTTCTTGGAAAGATTTGGAAAGAGGGGGGTTTGCTCTTGCTTTCTTCTGAGGCTGAAAGAGTCTAATTTGCCCAGGGTTCCCCAGTGGAACCCCAGGGTTCCATGGATGACTGTGGATGCAAATTCTGGTTACCCAGATTACTAGCCAACACACAAACCTTTATACCACACTGACTATGTTGAGGAGGTGGGAAGACTCCATTCTAAAATAAAGTGACTATGGTGTTTATGTCATAGACCTGCCCATAGAAGACCCTCCTAAGCAGGGATGGACAACATGTGTTGTTAGATCCCATTAGCCCTTGCCATGATGAGAGAGCATGGGAACTCAAGAACACAGAAGCTAACAATATCTAGCGGGCCACCCTTTCCCTGCCTCTGCTTTTAAGCCTTTACTATGAATCCTTGTATGATATCAGTGGTTGGTAGTATCTAACAGCTACTTGTCTTTGTTAAAGGTTAAGCGCCTACCATGATCTCAATCCATTCTCCTTAGCCTTGTTTCCCCTTTGGGAGCTGTTAGTTAGGTGGGTTCATGCAATGTCTTGGGAAAAATGCATTCAGCTTCAGGACTGGAAAAAGGAAATGGTTGACTGTTTCTCAGACATAAGGAAAGGATAAAACCTAACTCAGTGAAATAACAAAAACAAAAAATGTTTGGGTATAAATATAAAATGTGTGTGTGTGTAAAGGTTTGTAGCAAATATAATAAAGCACTAAAATAATCAATTATTGAAATCTGCAGTCTACAGTCCACTCTATAAATAGCAGTATAGGAGAAGTGAAGGAGAAGAGGCATTGTTATGTTGTATAAATCTATACTCAGCTGTTACCTTTTATTTGGAGGAAATATTGGATAGCACAAGGTTCACATTGGCCACTGATGAAGACTGCTAGCCTAAACACCTCTTGTTTCTGTTTAAATGAAGAATTGGATAAGACTTTGGGCCATCTTTTTTCCTTAAACAAATGATTTAGACATTCTCCTGTACTGCTATTTATAGTGTCTGGACTGTTTAGTGCAATTTGAATAATTGATTATTTTAGTGCTTTACTATATGTGTTATAAACCTTTAAAAGGTAAAGGTAGTCCCTTGACATGAATGTCTAGTCTTAACTGACTCTAGGGGGTAGTGCTCATCTCCATTTCTAAGCCAAAGAACCATCGTTATCCAAGGACTGCTCTGGTGGTCATGTGGCCAGCATGACTGCACTGAACACTGTTACCTTCCCACTGAGAAGTGGTATCTATCTACTTGCATTTGCATGATTTCGAACTGCTAGGTTGACAGAAGCTGGGACTAGTGACAGGAGCCCACCCCATCATGTAGCACTCGGGCCTCAAACTGCCAACCTTCAGATCTTCAGATTGAAGCCGGCAGGCCTTCCCAGAATAGAGAACCTGGCCTTAGAAGAATGTCTGGGAAAGATACTGCTGCTCCCACTGATTGTTTGCGGGTGTGATGTTGCTGACTTTTTGGTCAGTTTTTAACTTGTATGTTTGTTTGTGTATTTTTTGTTTTGTGCTTTTTAAATACTGTATTGGATTTAATACTTTTTTAAGGAGGGGAGGGTATTAGGGATTTTATATGTTCTGTATTTTTAACTTTGTTAGCCGCCCCGATTGTTCTCAGAGGGGCGGGATACAAATAAATATTATTATTATTATTATTATTATTATTATTATTATTATTATTATTATCTTCTGATCATCAGAATTGCAGTCTTCACCACTAAGCCATGTATATATACTTATGTATATATTTTCTATTTATACCCTAACTCTTTTGGTTTACCTTTCAATTCTCAGACTTTGCCAGCAGAGCTGGCAGCTATTTGGCTAGCAGGAGGCTATTACTCTTCCTTCCACTGCCAGCTGGTATGAGGTGCGGAATCTCAGTCAGATCACTCTCTTAGTATGTCCTTAGTTGGGGAATGTGGGGCATAGATGGGGCAGCTTTCTTTAAAATATAAGTTACTTTTGGATAAGATACTTTTTGGACTGCAGCTGCCAGATTCTTTCAGCCTACAGGATCAATGGCCAGGTTGGCTGGGTATTCTGGGAGTTGCAGTCCAAACAGCCTAAATCCAAGTTCTTAAGCTTGCTTCCTTTCCTGGTTTAGCCTCTCTTGTAGCTCTCTTGTTTTCAGGAACCAGGAAAAAAAAAACTAGTCATAGAAGAAACGTGTAATTCTTACATTATTCAGGTGTAATTAAATGGGCTTAATTTTAAGGAAAACTTTTAATGTTTCAAGTTGATAATGCTGGCACACTGTTTTCTTTTTCTGGGCTCTTGAAACAATGCCATTTCAGCCAGATTGGGCTGTTTGAGATTTTTTGTTTTGCTGCTGTCATTTGCAGAAGGCTGCCACTACTTAAATGCAGTTCTGAAATCAAATTACCTTTTCCTGTACACCTTTATGAAAACAAATGAGAATGGTGCCTCAAGGTGCATCTGTAGAATACTTCTACACTCACTTTGCAAGATGCAGCCTTCACCTCCTGGGTGGAGATGTGGTAGTCACCTTAGGGTCAGTCACATGCAGGGCATCACTGAAGTGTATGTGTGGGAAGTGTGGGCCACACCAAGTGACACCCTAAGGGGTGGTGGCATGACTGCTCCCCCCAAAATCTGCTTTTTG
The DNA here is from genome assembly GCF_019175285.1 of Sceloporus undulatus. Lineage (NCBI taxonomy): Eukaryota > Metazoa > Chordata > Lepidosauria > Squamata > Phrynosomatidae > Sceloporus > Sceloporus undulatus. The sequence goes on along the minus strand of NC_056523.1, from coordinate 135,732,174 downwards.
TTAGAATTGAGCTGTGGCATTCAACTGCATCCAAATAAAATGCTGGAGCTCAGTGTAAGAGATGATTTGAGGATGGTGAGGTTCATTGGAAGGAGAAAGAAAAGGCCCTAGGTTGGTTTTCCCCCCCATTTTTTAAAAAAATCAATTGTTTGAATTTAAAATTTTATTTTTTAAAAAATAATTCTTTTTAAATTTTATTTAAAAACATTACATCTTACTGAATTTTCACTTTGACCAATTGAAACTATTTACATGTAAATACATTTAGACTGTGAGTATGATATTGTAATTCAAATGTATAATTTTAATTTTGCTTGTTTGTTTATGTCACAAGTATTGCCATTGCATTCAGTGATATACAGGAATCATGATCTATAAGTAACATTAGTACAAAAACATTACTAAAGATTCTGTATTGTGTAATATGGGACGAGGTCAATGGAATGTGTGTGACACAATGAGTTACTGCACTGGGTGATGCCAACCCTAGTGACACAACATGGTGCAACCTGGGTCTACTGGGCCAGGGAACTGCGAAGACGAATGCCTGTTATTGGATGGGGGAAGCTAGAATAAAAAGCACATGATAAAATGTAGATACAAATTTTTAAAAACAAACATTTTTAACAAGTTAAAAACATCACACAGCAAAAATTAAAATGTATCAAAAACTCTATACAAACCTTAACAATCTAAATTACACAGCATTTAAAGGCCCAATCTGGACCCAAGATGGACTAGGAATGGGAAAGGCCACTATGAAAAAAAATAGACAAGATCCTAAAGTGCAAAGATATAAAACTAAACACTAAAGTTAGGATTGTCCAAACCATTGTATTTCCCATCACCATATACGAGTGTGAGAGCTGGACAGTGAAGAAAGGGGATAGAAAGAAAACCAGTTCATTTGAGATGAAGTGCTAGAGAAGAATGCTGAGGATACCATGAATAATCAAAAAGACAAACAAATGGCTGCTATAAAAGATCAGGCCTAAGTTGAGGCTGTCATACTTTGGTCACATCATGAGAAGACATGATTAACTAGAAAAGATGATAATGATAGGAAAGGTGGAGGGCAGCAGAAAGAGGGGAAGACCACATGCCACATGGTTAGACTCAATCAGGGAGGCCACAGCTCTGAAACTACAGGGCCTTAGCAGAGGGGTTGAAGATAGAGGGACTTGGAAGTGTCCCATTTATGGAGTCACTATGAGTCAAAGTCATCTCAAGGGCAGGTAACAACACAAATAAATTGATAGGTTCTTTAAAGTTCATAATAAAACATGGAACACATTCATTACCCAACTGGCATGGAAGCCCTGGTGACTATTTCATTCTCAGGCTGACACCCTATTAGTGACATTCACCCACCTTAAGCCTGTGTATGTTTTTTTGTGGTCATAGAGAAAGATGTCACTTTTACTCTCTGCAATGACCAAAGTGCACCCTCCCTAATTCACTGTTCAGCCTTTTCATCCATACTATGGTCATTCTGCGGCTGTTGCAGGGGGAGACTGGAAAAGCACCTGTCTATGTTCCTGTAACCAGACACAAAAGCATTATATCATCTGCTGAGACCTCCAGTGACCCCAGTGGGTCTCAAAGGATGATATCATTAGTCTGCATCTGGCTATGGTCCTTTAGCCAGGTGCTTCTTTGATCCCCAGAGTGACGAACACCATGTTATTAAGGCTGGATTGTCTTGCCATAACAATACAGCTCTCCACCAACCATAAAATGGCCGGGGGTGGGGTGGGGGATGCAGCAGCTAAAAAGTGAGTTTGGGTTGTGCTGAGAAGAGATGTGTAGTGTAGTTCCACATGCACAATCGCTGTGCTACCCTGTGCCCTATATGATTGTATCTCCATGCTGACAGACACATCCAACCTGAGTTTGCTATTATGGAGGTTGGAAGGAGGAGGAGGTAGGGCGGATGGAGAAAGAGGTCCTGATAAACTGTGGAGACTTGGCTAAATGACTCCAAGTCCTTCTAAATGCTAATTGCTTGATGTTTTTGTGTGTGTGGGGGTGTGAAGTCTGAAACCAGATGCTTTAAGTATTTGTTTGAGTTAGTGGTCTCCATATAAGAGTCAAATTGCTCTCAAATGAGAGAGCCAGCATGGCATAGTGGTTTGAACTCTGAAGACCAGGGTTTAAATCCTAGCTCTGCAATAAAAACACCCATTCTGTGACCTTGGGCAAGTCACACTCTCTCAGCCTCAGAAGGAGGCAGTGACAAACCTCCTCTCAACAAAGAAAACCCCATGATAGGTTCACCTTAAGATCTCCATAAGTCAGAAACGACTTGAAGGCACACAGCAGCAGCAGCAGCAACAACAACAACATTCTTTAAAAGCTATCAATTATTCAGCTGATTATTCAGCTAGCTATATTTGACTGTAGTAGTTGATGTTCCTAAACTGCATGACAGTGATGGGGAATTGTGGTCCTTCAGAGACTGTTGGAGTGCAGTTCCCATGGGCCCTCACTGACATAGAAAGAGGTAAATGCAGATGGGAATTGTAGTTGAGCATGCCTGGAGGACCACACATTCCCCATCATCACCATAAATGTTTATGGAAAGCTTCTGTGGAAGCTGAAGAGTCAGGCCATATGTCAGTGGCTGCAGAATCCTGGGTAATGTGCATAATTAGACCTGCCATATGTCTGAAGCAGTGCAATTTGCATTGCATATATGTCTTAAATGGAACCTTGTTAATGCAAAAGAACATTGCCTGGAAGTGACAAACACCATGCTATTAAGACTGGATTGCTCTGTTGTAATGATACAGTCACAGTTGTTTGTGGTCCATGCATACAGAAATATAATTGTTTGCTTTTCTTCTAATTGATGGGTTCCAAAAAGCACATTCTCCTGGTCACCAATTAATCTTGACACTTCATTACTTTTCAGAGCTCACTTATTTCCACAAGCTTTAAGCATTCATTTCTGTACAAGTTGACTCTGCGTCCCATTTTGTATGTAATAGCTCACAATGTAACATTTAATGAGACACATTCTTGTACCTATTCTCCTGCCAGCTTAGTGCTGTTCATTTCTAAATTATTGCCAAAGATAGAGCATCTTTAAATAAATTGTTAGGAGGCACTTCTCTGCCCCTGCTTTAGATCTGTTCCAAAGCTCTTAAACATAAAGGCTGAAATCCTGTATCAGGTGGTATAGGGTAAAGCACTACCTGTACAATTGTGCTACATCATCCTTATAGTGGATTCTGATAGCAAGCAACTGATCATGTATCTGAAATAGCACTCGTGCATACTCATGTTGCACAATGGCACATGCAGATTGGGAAGAGACAATCAAAGAAGTTATGGATCAGGGCATTACTCTCTGATCTGTGATGGATTAAGGGTCTGTCCGTATGAGTGATAAGATGTGGTTTTTCTCCATTTTGAATCCTACCTGTTTAAATGATGCATGTGGTCAACACAGGAAGAATCTGGGATGAAGCCGCATTCCAGGGCTAAACAACAGAGCAAAATAATCCCTGGGTTGTCTGAGTCAAGCTGGAAAGTGCAAACTATTGCAACTGTGTGCAGGCTGCCCACTGGTAGAGAGATGAAGAAAAGGGCCAGTGAATCACTGATGCCATTGCTGCCCATTATATTTTTTGTCATCTGTGAATTGATACACACAAGTGGTCAGCTGCACCATTGACCTATCGCACACCTGATGCAGTGAAATGATGACAAACACAGCAGGTCACCAAAAATACAGTGGATTTAATAAGAACATCAACAGACTGCTTGGTCCAACAGGGGCCCATGTGGGAAGGGAGCCCCCATGATCATTCCTATTATTATTATTATTATTAGTAGTAGTAGTAGTAGTAGTAGTAGTAGTAGTATCCTGTCTTTCTCCCAATATAGGGACTCAATGTGTCACTGAGTGCACTGATGTGCCATGCAGGTGGTCAATCACTTGTGCAGTTGATTGGCCAGTCATGTGGCTGGTTGTGTGAGGTGTTAAATGGGCAGGCAGGTGGGCAAGACAAGGGTGGTGATTGGGGACCTCTGGCAGTGCATCTGTGCATTTGTGTGCATGTGTTTCCAGTAGAACAGGAAAATAACAATGGTGCAGCACATCTTGTGCCTACAAATGCCCTATTTTGGAGGGTTCATCCTTGCAGATGAAGCAGGGTAGTGTGGACTGACTATGGGTGTCTGGCCTGTTGTGGGAGCCAGTAGTGTAGTTGGCAGATTTTCCTTGCAAATTTGGAGACACCAGAAGAAAGCTGGCCTTTCCCTTCCATCTGCTCAGCTTCTAAGAAGTGCAGTCACATGTGCAGTGGTTACACATGCAGACCTCTGCTTGTGCAGTTATCATCACCAGTAGGAGGCTGGCCAGTATCAACCTACCTTGGAAACAGCTGTGGAATTCAAAGATATAGTCGTGGTAGTCTGTAGAATCAGTATACAGAGAGATCTTGTAGCACCTTTGAAGAAAGAAAGAAGTTGGCAGCATGAGCTTTCATAGACTTGAGTCTACTTCCTCAGATGCAGTTGGTGGAGTACAAAGCCAGGGACAGACCTACAGTATATATGTCATTAGTGTGTGAGAATGTAAATTCAAATTCAAAACCGTTCGCGTATTGCAAGTCCAATTTCTACTGTTTCTCTTTCCAATTGTCCTTTTTGTTCTTTTGTTCAAGGACCACTGTTCTGAACTGGATTTGCCACTTCATTTCCATATTCAAAGGATTTTGAATTTGAATTGACATTTCCTAGTAATAGAGAGCTTAGGCCAGTACAGATCACTTGGAGTGAGCCAAAGTCCTGTTTTCATCTACCCTTTCCGACAGCATCTGCCTTGATTTTCCCTACCATGACGGGACTCAGTCTGACTCTGCCATATGCTGTGGTTTCTCCTTCAGTCCTCAAGCATCCACTGAGGTGTCCACCAATGATATTGCATCCTGTACAAATATTAACACTCTCTTCAAAGTTACTTTAACTGGATTAGCCAATATTCTGCAATTATATTAAAAGGATTATTCTTGAAGAAAACAAACAGTGCACACTTGGGCACAACTTTCTAAAGTCTTTTCCTCAGTACCTACACATTTTCTAGTTTGTGCAAAAAGATTTGTGAGTTAACATCATCCTTTCCCAAAATCAGAGTAGAGAGCCAGTGTGATGTAGTTTGAATGTTGGACTAGGACTCCAGGAGACCAGGGTTCAAATCTGCTCAGCCATGGAAACCAATGGGTGACCTTGTGCAAGCTACACTCTGGTAGATTCAGAGGAAAACAATGATAAACCTCTGAATAAATCCTACCATGAAAACCCCATGATAGGCTCACCATAGGTTTGTCCTAAGTCATAAATGTCTTGAAGACACACAGCAACATCTGGGTCAGAGTACTGAGAGTATCTGAGAGGTCCTCAAGGAACCAACAGACTGTCTCTTGTTTGCTCTTTGGTGGCCTTTTATTCAAGGACACACTGTCAGTGGCCATCATTATTTCTTGTGGAGAAAAAAGAACTGTCTGGGCAGTGGATGGCTTTTCTGCAGTGGTTAAAGGCTGGACTGTGTATGCAGCTCACTTATTCTCTTTTCTTTACCTCCCACTACATTTAGTCTAGAAGACCACTGTTGTGACTTGCTTGCACAAGTTTCACCTGCTGTCATCCTATTTTGATTTATTCTCCCGCTCTTGCCTTTTCTACGCAGCTCAGTTTTCCTGGCTAATCTGCATTAAGGACTATTATATCTGTTTTTCTCATTTTCACAGAGTTTTTCAGAGTTCCACAGGCAGTCTCATCCTGTCCCAATTTTGATTCAGTGTGTGAGCATTTTGTTTTCATTCTGCTAAAAATACTTATTTTTGTTTGTACTGTAGGTTAATGGGCCAGTGTGGTGTAGTGGTTTGAGCATTGGACTAGAATACTGGGAGACCAGGGCTTGAATCCTGGCTCTGCCTTGAAATCCACTGGGTGACCTTGGGCAAGTCACACTCTTTTGGCCTCATAGGATGGCAATGGCAAACCCCCTCTGAACAAATCTTGCCAAGAAAACCCTGTGTAAGGTTTGTCTTAGGGTCACCATAAGTCGGAAATGACTTGAAGTTATACAACAACAGCAAAACAAACAAACAAACAAAAAACAACCCTGTAGGTTTGTGTATATTTGCTCAAAATATATTCACTGATGCATGTTCATTTTTTGACCATTTTTCAAATATACATAAATATTTTAGTCCTGTATGTTTTTCAGATATCTGAATGGCTGTGTGAACATTTCTTTGCTGAAATGTTCCTTCTTCAGGTTGAGGAGCCTATCTCCTCTACCTCAGGTCCAATTGCAAGCCTTGAAAAGATATGGCTTTCTGAGGCAAGATGCACTGTATCGAACTGCCAGTTTCAGGAGTATGGAATGTATATTTTCAGAGGGAAATGAGAACCCAGTGAATGTCTTTTTCCCTGCAGCTGCTTCAGGGAGAAATTGTGTTAGTAGAAGTACCCATTTTTCTAAAGACATTAAGTTGCTAGATAGCTTTGAAGTACTGCAAATGTTCTGCTATTTTAAAAGTTGTTACTATGTCTATGCCAACATATCATGTCTGGTGATGTTTTTTGCATTAAAGAACCCAGCACAGGATATGCTTGGACATAAGTGATCCCAGCCACCCCCAAAATAAAGTGGCTGTTGATGATGGAAGGTGTGGTAGGGAAGCTGAATCCCCACAAAACCCCCAGCTGTTTGTCTAACCTCCTTCTGCAGGACCTATAGAGTCATTCTGCCTGTAAGGGAGGAGTGAGAAAATGCTGTGAACAATGTGCCACTTGCCTTCTGGTGCTGTTATCATTTCAACTACAGGAAAGAGCTTTCCAGAATTTTGTTTGAAGAAACTGGCAAAGGCGTGGAGAAGTTCTGAGTATATGTGTGAGCACATATGTGTGCATATAGTGTCTGTGTGCCTGCCTGCTGTTTCCACACATTGGTGTTTTGGTAGCACTAATAAACCATTTCTCTTCTGCTGTCAGCTACAAACAGTGCTGCAGTTCAGTTTCTGCACCACTGAGGATATTACATTCTCTCTCTCCCCCTTGCTTTTTCATCCTGCTACTTTCCATCCATGCCAGTGACTATGACATAGCAGCATCTACAGGTGAGAAGATGGGGGGTTCAATTCATCTGAGTGAGCATTAGACGAAAAAATATACAGATGAGGAATACTTAAAACCCAGTCAGTCATTCATTCAGTCAATGAATCCATCAATTGCTTATTTTCTTATTTTTATTTTATTTTTTGCTATTTCTATGCTCTTAAGGCATTTCACAGTTACCTAAGTAATACCCATAAAATCTGAAAAAGGGAAACCTAAAGCTCAAAGTATTCATCACTTTCTTTTGTATTGGAAATTGAGTTTTGAAATGCTCAGTATGGACAAAACCCAGAGGTTGGAGTAGATACTTTTTTGTGTGTGTGTGGAGTACAGTGTCTTCATTGGCCATGTCAGCTGGTGGATTCAGGGTGTTATAGTCCAAAAAAGTAACTTTTCCAAATTTTTGGAAAACAAATAAAATTATGGTGACTGGAAAATGTGTTTTGTATTATATTAGTACACTTCTGTAGCCGTCTTCTATCTGATATGTGTTTTGCTAACATTTTAATATTTTGTTTTGGAATATAAGTGCCAGGGGAAGCATTTTTTGTGTAAATTACAAGGCTAATAATCCATGGAATTATAAAGTGGAGCTCATCCCAAAGATTATAGTAACTGTATGCTGAGCTATGCTAGGGCTATCTGCCTGATATATTACTGCCTATGTCAAGACAGATGGACCAATAGTGCTTTTCACCTATGGAATTTGCATTTTGGCCTGCAGGGGTGTAATAGAAACGGCTGGACAGAATAATTCTGTCCTCTGTAAACCAGTCACTAAAATCTCATTTGTCCATATAAGCCTCCCAGATACTGGTAAGATAAATAGATAAGATTGGGCTGTTTTTACTTTTTTGAAATGCTGTCCTTGTAAACATATGACTTGGATTAGGATCAGGGCTGCTTCATATGTCCCCAATTTGAAACCAGAGATTCCCTTTCCCCATCACATTGGAGCAAGTACATGTTGATCATGAAATGTGTGGAATACCACTTTGCCATGACCGTGTGCCTCAAGAGGTCCATGTGCAGCACGTATGCCCATATAAGAAATGTTTAGGTGTATTGGCTATCCTTAGTAGACACTTGACTGCAAATCCCCTTGAAGGCAACTCCTCTGGCTTTATTGATGTGTGGACTGCAGCCATACAGAGATTTTCTGCTTCTGTGGAACTGCACTGACATTATTGATTCCCTGCCTAGATTATGTTCCAAAGTAGATAATGCTCCAGGGTCTCTGAATATTATTCATCAATCATGTGCACCATGCAAAAATGTATGCATAAATTCTCACTTATAAAAAAAACTTCCATCCACTAAACAATCTTGGCAGAGGAATCACTTTTTGTCATTTCTCCTTTTCACACAAACCCTGAATATGAGCAGCTTTCCCAGTAAGATGAGACAACTTCAGTGCAGAGGCAAAGTGCAGTCTACTGACCACCACATTTTTTAGGGGATGTAATTAGTGTGTCAGGATAAAAATAGTCTTGGGCTTCATCCTGAAAGTGATTGATTGTGGTTGTGTAGCTTTTTCATACTTTATAATGGCTGCTCTATTTTCTATTAGATCCCATCTTCTCTCCCCTTTAGCACTTCCTGCTTACTGAAATTTAATTCCTCAGCATTCCTCCCCCCTTTCTCTCTTTACAGGTTGTCCACAGCATTAAAAACCATCACACTAAGAAGAAAGTGATTAGATGATTAGCTTAGTTTAGGAGGAGGTTAGAATAAAGAGAAGTAGAGTTTTAATGCAGAAAAGAAAAGGGAGAAGGATGAAAGAAGAAGAGCGTAATATATAGATTAGTTAGGTAGATAGATATTTAGATAGGTAGAGTGGGATCAAGTATGAGTAAATAATAGTAATGTATAAAAGAATATTCCACTTATGTACTATGAGCCACGTTGATGTATAAAGATATACGTATGCATGATGTATAAGGTAATATGTGTCTTTTTGTATTGTTTTTAAATTTTATTAAATAAAAATTTATTTTAAAAAAACAAAACAAAAAAAACCACCATTACACAAAGAACCCACTTAGTATTTTGCAAACAACCCTTCTCTCTGCATTGTGATTTGGTGGCACACTGTGTACTCTTAACATTGGGGACCAAGTTTTGTCATATGATTTCAAACTCTTAAAAAAAGGAGAGCTATAGCACTCAGAGTTTCTTGCAAGTGCACAGACGTGCTGACCAGAGGTGGAGTGGGGGGTAGGCTTGTGGAATACTTGTGGAAGACAAAACTTGGACAGGCTTATCCTATGTTTGGTGATTTTGGTAGGAGAGAACAGGGAATAAATACAATGACAAGGGATAAAAATAACATTATACCCTCTGACTGTTGCAATTTGGCAGTGACAGTTCCAATTAATCCTCATTCAGTCCACCTTTTCACCTATCTTTAAAGTGTTCCAGTTTTTCTCTCCTCTTCCCACTTTCCCTCTTTGTCCTTAAATTGTTGCAAACTGCATTTAAAGTATAAAAGTAGTTTGCATTCAGCAGGTGGGAGAGCAAAGGAGGAATCTTGCCCTCCCCTGTAGATTCAGGCAAAGTAAAGTGTTACAGCTTCTCTTAGCTTGTGTGTTATTCCTCTTTTATAACTTTTGCCATCTTGACCACACTCTGATGTTGCTTGATCACACAGGTCCAAGTTTTCATCTGTGACATGTTGTAAGGCATGGTGTTCTAAAGTGTTTTAATTACTTTTAATTAATGTATGCTTTTATATTTAGACTATAAATGTCTAAATTGTGTTTTTAAAAAGGTATTTTATATTATGTATGCCACCTTGTTCCCCAGCCATGGAAGAAAGGTGGGTTGCAAATTAGATAGATAGATAGATAGATAGATAGATAGATAGATAGATAGATTTAAAATTAACTGTGAATGACCATGGGAGATGCAGTCCAACAACATCTGAAAATGTTCTCCATACCACATCTATAGGAAGCTGTATTGAATGTCCCGCTCAATACCGGGACACACTCATCTCTGTGAAACATAGTTCTAATCTGCATTGCAGAAACAATACATTTTGACACCACTTTAACTGCCATGGCTGAATGCTATGGAATTCTGGGATTTGTAGATTTGTGATATATTTAGTCTTCTCGGTCAGAGAGCTCTGGTGGCACTACAAACTACAAATCCCAGGATTCTATAGGATTGAACCATGGCAGCTAAATCAGTGTCAAACTGCATTATTTCTACAGTGCAGATTAGACCACAGTTGTGGTATGCACCTAAATCTCCAGCTCCAAATTTGCTGGAGGCAGACATTACTTTATTAGTTTGATTTTACATTCTGTAAAGGCAGAGATTACTTTATTAGTTTGATTTGACAGATGAGGAGGCTCCGGTCACACCATAATTCCACAACTGAGATTAGACTTGGGGGAAGGCCATGGTAGTTTTACCTTGGATGATTTAAAAGAACTGAGTTTAGTATAAATAAATAAATAATAAAAATTTTATTTGTATACCGCCCTTCCTATGATCAGGGCGGTGAACAACAATCAAAATAATACAATACAGTACAATATCAAACAAGACTATCAAAACCAACAGTACAAATACAAAAGCATTAAAATCAATATTAAAAACCCCATCAGCCAGCTACCCTTGCTGTCAGAGGGGGGGAGACTAGCTGGAGCTTGTATTGGGAAAAGCAGATCGAAACAAGAGGGTTTTCAACTCTCTCCTGAACTGGGCCAGGGAGGCGGCCGAGCGGAGCTCAATGGGCAGCGTGTTCCAGAGGGTCGGGGCGATGATGGAATATGATCTCCTTGTAGTGGAGGCTAATCTAGCCCCCGGGACCCTCAGTAGTTGCTGCCCAAATGTTCTGAGGGTGCGGGGCGGAATGTATGGGGAGAGACGGTCCTCAAGGTAACCTGGGCCCAAGCCATGTAGGGCTTTATAGGTCATAACCAACACCTTGTATTGTGCCCAGAAGCGAATGGGCAGCCAATGCAGATCTTTAAGTACAGGTGTAATATGACTGGCCCTGGAAGTACCAGTGACCAGTCTGGCTGCCATGTTCTGTACCATCTGTAGCTTCCGGGTTTGGTACAAGGGTTGCCCCATGTAGAGTGCATTGCAGAAGTCCAATCGAGAGGTTACCAGAGCATGTACCACTGTTTCAAGGTCCCTCTGGGCCAGGTATGGGCGCAGCTGGCGAATGAGCCGAAGCTGATAACAGGTGCTCTTGACCGTCGCATTCACCTGAGCTGTAAGGTGAAGCGACGAGTCAAGAAGCACCCCCAGACTGCGCACGGAGTCCTTCACAGGAAGCGTGATCCCGTTCAGGACAGGTGGAACCACCGCCATTCCTGGACCAGGGGAACCTATCACAAGTACCTCCGTTTTCTCTGGATTCAGACTGAGTCGGTTTTCCTTCATCCAGCCCATTACCGACTCCAGACAGGCCACGAGAGGAGAGACGCCATCCTCGGTCACTGCATCAGTCGGAGACATAGAGAAGACTATTTGGGTGTCATCAGCGTACTGATAACCCCGCGCCCCATGTCTCCGGATGATCTCTCCCAGCGGTTTCATGTAAATGTTGAAAAGCATGGGAGACAGAATGGCTCCTTGAGGGACCCCAGATGTAAGGGCCCTCTTATCGGAGCACACGTCTCCCAGCTGCACCATCTGGAACCTCCCAGAGAGGTAGAATCGGAACCACTGGAGCGCAGTGCCCCCGATTCCCACCTCTACCAGGCGCTCCAGAAGGATACCATGGTCTATGGTATCGAAAGCCGCTGAGATGTCCAAGAGCACCAACAGGGACACGCTTCCCCTGTCGATGCCCAGACGGAGATCATCGACCAAGGCGACCATGGCCGTCTCAACCCCGTAACCCGCCCGAAAGCCAGTTTGAAATGGGTCCAGATAATCCGTTTCATCCAAGACCGATTGAAGCTGGATTGCAACCGCCCTCTCGATCACCTTCCCTAAAAATGGCAGCAGCGAGACTGGCCGATAATTACTGTGTATCAGGGGGTCGAGGGAGGGCTTTTTTAACAGTGGTTTTATTGTGGCCAATTTCAAGCTGGTTGGAAATTGCCCATCCCTCAGAGATGTATTAATAATCCGGTGTAACAACAAGGTTACCACCGGTCCCCCCTGGCCCGCTAGCCATGAGGGACAGGGATCGAGAGAGCAGGTTGTCTTCCGAACGCTTCCAAGGATCTTGTCCACATCCTCAGTACTGACCAACTCAAACTGATCCAGTTTAATGGAGTCCACGGAGGCTCTGGATGCCTCTACCCTTGGTTCTGCCCTAATGCCAACGTTAAGACCTTCGCTTATCCAAGAGGTTTTATCCGCATGTGCACCATTGCGAGCACTGACACTATAAACAGATGGTTATGTAGAGCTTTTGGCCACATGGAAGATCAAGCAGCTGCTACATTTCCCCCCTTCTTGGTCTGGGGTGGGACGTAAATGTGCTTTATTCACTGTGGGACAAATGTCTATAGCCACAAAGTGGCTTTCTACAATGCTATAGCTGTCATGTGGTGAGAATAGGTGGTCACCACACTACAGATGGCTCTTCAAAGCCAGCCTAGCAGTGCCAAGTTTTACATTGTCTACTCTGAAGAAAGTCCTATTGAATTCAGTAGAGCTTGATCTCAGTTATTTTGGTGTAGGATTGCAGCTTCCTGGTTAAGAAGGCAAATATTGCACACTATATAAAGAGATATCTGGGAACTGAGAATGAATGATAGTTCCTATCAGTTCAGTTTCACTGCATCCCTCATGTTCTGTCTTAAAAATACCTGTTTTCTGCCATTTTTATTTGTCACACACTGCTTTTGACAATGAGCTGCTAAGAATACCAGATTAGGCTGAGAATGTATTTAGAGTTTGTAGTGTGGAGACAACGCACAAACAGAAAAAGATTCATCTTTGGGTAGTGCCCATTTTGTAAGCAGCTGTAAAGATGCAGCATCTTGTAAAGAGATAAATGTGCTATAAGTAAGCCAGAATGACAAAACTTGAGGCACGAAACAAAGCATGGGGAACTGCAAACTAAATTAATGTGTGTGGATTTTTGTTTTTGTTTTATTTTAAAAAAGAAAGACACACACACACACACACACAAAAGCCAACTCCCAGTCACCACATGGTAAAAATGATCTGCCGTGGGGAAAGATATATCTTATTGAGAGTTTTTGAAGGATGATAAATACTGTACTCTGTGTATTATAAACTGCAATGTGAGCTGAATCTTAATCAAGACATGGAAATAAAAATCTAAAAATAATAAAAGAAAAATCAATATTGATGCTCTGGAATAAAAGTACTATATTTTTGTTAGTAAACGTTTTTAAGATCCTGGGGAAAAATTCATTTGAGAGAACCTATGGTAATTTACTATAATTTCAATAGCTGGCAAGTTCCCAGAGCATTTTGCTAGGATTTATACTGCCACCACAGAACAAGCTTATATATAAACAAACACCATTTCTTATGTTACTGCTTCTAGTTTCCTGATGCACCAGAAAGGTGTGCTGGCAAGCTAGTAATACAGTAATTCCACCAGCTGCTGTAGACGTTGTGGCTGCATTTCTGTATGTGGTCCTTGCTGTTTCATGTTTCTATGAACTCTAATTAAAAATAATTACAGTTTACTTATATGATTTATATAACACCTTTCTCCTAGAACTGGGATCCACCATGGCTCACAAAATAATTAAAAATGTAAACAGGGTATACAATTAAAGCACAATTAAACATGGAATGATACAGATACCAAAGTGGATTAAAAGCAGTGCATCTGAAACTCACCTTTACCTGCCAGTAGACAGATAAGAGCAAGGTTTCCTTGAAGGGAGTATCACAGTGCAGGAACAGGCCTCTGACCCATGCTTTTCTTTCTCAAGGTCTCTTCTGAAATACCTTTTTAATTGGATGGGATTAATAACAGCGGCACCAAGAAGGTGATCCGTGAACGGGGGGGGCCCATTCATAGAATACAATTGCAACACTATGATTCCACGTTAACTGTCATGATTCCATCCTATGGAGTGCTGGGATTTGCAATTTAGAGAGGAGTTTTTAAAATCCTCATCAAGGGAGTTCCTCTGGCACCTCTGGCCAAAATATGGGATTCCATAGGATCCAGGCAGAGTGACCAGATTTCATAACTACAAAGGGAACAAGCCACCATAAAATGCAGGTCATTCAAGAAAAATGTAGGATATTACAAAATAAATAATAAATAAGCTAAAAACACTAATATAAATATAAATTCATGCTTCTTAGTCATGCTCAAAATGGAAGACATTTTGTAATTTGTCCTCGACAAAAGGTTGAAATATAGGACATTTCTTGGAAAACGAGGCTCTCTAGTCACCCTGGATGCAGGCATGGAAGTCATAGTAGAATCAAAGTGCTATATTTATGTAGTGTGAATGGACCCAGGGACAGTGGGGTTCTTTAGTTGAATAGTGGAAGCATATACAGAGAGAGAAGAAAAAGAGAGAGAGAGACATCACCCATACATTAAAAAATAATCTTTGTGAAATAATATTTTGCATAATCTGCTCATTTTTTGGTCATGATATGACAGGAAAACTGTTCACTGAAAACTGGCTCAGACAGCTGTGGAATCTATAGTAGGTTTAGGATTCTGAAATTTTGAACACAAGCTGTGCACAGGTGAAGGAAGTGGAGGTTTTCTTTTGCTTTGCTGTTTTGTACTAATGGCAGTTTGTCTTAGTGTTTGTGGCTATCTTCCATTGCTCCAGCCACATGAAACCTAGACACCTGAAATATGTATACTAAAGGTGCTCCTCAAGGCTATTTTGCATGGCTTCATTTATTATAAATAGTTTAAGCTGCAATAACATCTTCAGTCACTAGGTGACAGACTTCTCCCACCAATTGGGAACAGTGTGGTCAGACCTTGCCTTTCCGAGTCCAGAGAAATATCTGCAGGAGAAACTGGAAGGAAAACGACTTGACTGTTATAACAACTGCTCTAGTCTTTATGGCTCCTAACTCTTCAGATACTTATAAAGAAAGGGAGAGAATCACATTCCCATAACTCTGGAATTGCATTACATACATACATACAGGAATGCTGGGTAGGGCATAGGGCAGGAAGGTTGGGTTAAGGGGGAGTGTGGAAGAGGGTATGGGGACCATCGATGACAGATACAGTTCCAGTCATACTATTGTGGAGATGTGTGATAATAAAAGCTCCAAAACTGCTATGTTTCCATTTTCTTTAAATAATGTGATTGCTGCAACATTGAGGCAAGACTGAAGTTTGTGTGATAAAAGTCCAAAATGTCTTTCTGCCTAGTGTTGGTGGGTGGGGATGAGCAGAGGGAAAGAGAAACAGCACCAGGATGAAGGGTGAGAAATCATGGATGGGTGGATAAGGGAAAAAAACAGGGAGAGGAGGAACACATAGCTCCATGTGGGAGAGGAAGAGCATTGTAGATGGGTAAGGGAGGAGAGAAGTCTGAGTTAGTTGGTGGGGGCGATAGAGGAAAGAGTACCAGGGAGCCTTAGGGGTTTTCTTAATCATGAAAAGTTGGTAACCTCTGTTACTTTTTCATAAACCATTTGGAAGGATGAATACTGTGGAAAAGAGAAACTGGGTCTAGATTTGTGTTCAGTCACTTGTCTTAAATAACATTTTCCAACACTCCCAACAGTTATGTGACAAAATGCAAAAAAAGCACATCAGAGACTCCCTGTCCTTTTGTAGCTCTGAAATAATTGAAAGGAAAGCAATGCAAATATCCTGAGCGCATTTCACAGAAATTCTTGTGGAACAGTTAATGTGACACAACATTCTCATTTGGAAGGGATGAAAAGAGCATTTAAGCATGATAGCCAAACATTCATTTATAAGTTAATACTTTTTGATAAAGGAACAGCTGACAGTTAATGGAACTGGTAAAGCACTTTATGTGAGTAATAGACCAGATTGCCATCTGTAGTAAAATGGGTCCTTTTAATTGATCTGGAGCAATTTTGTACCAGCTGGGAATCTTGACCATAGGCCTCATTAGATGTGTAACCAATTTTCCAGCTAAAATTCTCTCCCCCAAAGCCAATTCTGATTTTATCCAAATTAACACTGATCAGAATATTAACAGTAAAGTCCTTTTCCCACTTAACCAGCTTATTCAAGGGGCTTGTACCAGAATATGAAGTCCTCATATTTTACATGATTTTCCAGAGCTTGGTAATTGTAATTTTTGCATTACAATTCCCAGAACCCCCCAGGAGCATAGCCACATAATTTTAACATATGACCTAGTGGAGAAAAGAAAAGTCACTTGCAACCCTATGGCCAATATCGTGTATTGCAGAGTGTAGTTAAATGTTCCACAGCTGGAGCTCCAATACATACACTCTTCTCAACCCCTCCTGACTCACTGTGTAGCTGTTGTACTGCTCTTCCTTTGGCCATTCAGTGGCTGGCGGAATGCTGGGTGGATCAGTGAAGTGTCTGGCTATGGGGACAGAGCCAGGTGCAGACCAGTGATGTAACACACTGAGATCTGCTGGGGTCCACAAGAGGTCTTGGTGGATGATGTAATTATTGTCGGGGATGATGGGAGTTGTGGGTCTTCACCTGGCCTGGAACTCACCACCTGGTTGTGCACCACGCTGACCAGTTTTGGCCAGTTGTTGTATCTTTGCAAGAGTTGCAGAGATCAGGCTGAAGACCCCGACAAACTCTCCAAGCCTTCTCTCTCTTGCTTCCACAGAAGTCTTCACCCTTCTTCACCAGGGTCCTGCTGGTTCTTGTAGCTTCACCCAAGACACCAGACAACTCAGTAGTCTTATATAAAAGATCTACTTTATTCTACTATATACACAGCTCCAAACAATACTCAACTCCTCACTCTCCAATCCACTCTACTACCCACAACTACAACCCACACAATACATTGGGATCCATAGTCATTATTATAGCCAAATCATGGCACCACCTACTGTGGTCTGTTTCCACCCAGTAGGCGTGTACATCATTCCCATTGGTTCTCTTTGTTCATCCTACAATTAATGATTTCATCATCTCAGCCTTGACCACTTTACAATTGTCAGGTGTGTCCAATTATTCACTATGCATTTCTTGTCCTTGGCACTCAGTACTTGTTAATTGTATTACCATTCACACCTGTGTGGTTCTCCATTGGCTTCTGCTGAGTCACTCTGACTCTCACATACATCTTTTATTTCTCTTGCTGTATAACCCATGTGGCTTTTTCCTTAACAATTATATCCCCATACAAATGAAAACACCATAATAAAACTATACACATTGTAATATTTAAACACAATGAAATAAAAGCAATATAAGGGTATATCAGTAAAGACGTATAGTGTTCAACTGCTGAATGCCCTTCCCTCAGCATCTGTTACCAGCTTCGGCTGATATGCCAGCCGCGACCTTTCCTGGAAGTTAGGGACCTAGAAATTGTGGTGAATGCGCTGGTAACCTCTCATCTCGATTTCTGTAATGCACTCCACATGGGCTGCCCTTGTGCTTAGTTTGGAAACTTCAGTTAGTGCAGAACATGGTCTCAGTACAAGGTGTTGGTTATCACCTTTAAAGCCCTAAATGGCTTGGGTCCAACCTATCTTTCAGACCGCCTCCTCCCATATAATTGACCTCATGCACTCAGGTCCTCTGGGAGGAATTTATTGCAACCTATGAAAACTATACTGTCTGCAATTGCCCAAAGGACATTTTTGGCAACCGCTCCCACATTATGGAATGGCCTGCTGGAAGAGCTCCGTCACATTACCACCTTAAACAGCTTTCAAAAAGCTGTTAAGATGGATCTTTTTTGGCAGGCCTTTCCTGAACAGATAACTGGCCACCAAAAATCTGAACCTTTTATACTCCTGAATTCTGCTACAGCCACTGTTTGATTTGCCTATTATTTTAAGTTATGTTTTAAATTGTGAACTGTTTAATTGTATTTTAAGAGGTATGGGATACTGGGATGGGACTGTATTGTTTTAATATGTAAGCCGCCCTGGTTGTGTTGCACAGAGAGGCGGGATATAAATAAATTTATTATTATTATTATTATTATTATTATTATTATTACTACCTGGTCCATAGGCAAAAGACTCACAAGCTTCCTCACAATAGCTCTCTTCCTACACTAAGCCTTATCCCTTGATTTTAAGTAGAGTGGTGCTTTTTCCCCCTGTTGTTATTTTTTTGTAAAAACTTTCAGGATACAGTATGTTGTTCCTCTCTGAGAGCATGAAGGGCCAATACTGGCTGCCATAAACCATCTGTGAGGAAATGTGGATGGTGTTCCTACTAGCGATTGGCCTTTAAATCAAGCTTGAACTGTGAAGCTTCATAAAACCAGAAGCAGGATTTCTTTTCTTTCCTTTTTTCCTTAAAGAAAAAAAGCCTTGAGGACTGAGGTACTTTAAATTCCAGCCTTCAGGTTCACTGATCTGTTCAAGAACAATCATAACACTTAAACAGAAGGGACCTGAAATCAGGACACATTTTCCTGCTGAGTTAACCCAGGACAGCAATCCTAAAGTTCTTCTCATTTGCAGTGACATTTCCCTGCATCTTTAAAAAAAAATGGTAAGAGAAAAGTTTTACAGTTGTGTTTCAAGGGAAGACAGAATAGTATTTACTCCAGTATTCACCCTGAGAGAGGCTTGAAATATATTTCAACTTTTTTTCTTTTAAAAAAAAGTCCTTTTTAACAGTGAGCCTGATTTGCCAGCTGCCTACATTACAACCTGTCTCTTAATTTCTGCAGCACTTTTTCATATACAAGATGCTTTGCAAAGCAGTCATGTCAGGTGGGGCCCTTTCACAGTATACAGTGGTACCCCGGGATACGAATGCGCCGCCTTACGAAATTTCCGGGTTACGAAAAAAATCCATTCAAAAAAACTGTTCCGGCTTACGAACGTTTTTTCGGGTTACGAAAAAAAATTTGGTGCTTTTCGGCGCTATTTCACATGAAATCGCGGCTTTTCCCCATTAGCGCCTATGGGTTTTCGGCTTGCGAAGGCTTTTCGGGTTACGAAAGCGGCGGCGGAACGAATTAATTTCGTAACCCGAGGTACCACTGTACAATTATAGCACTATGATTCCACTTTAGCTACCATGGTTCCATCCTGTGGAATCCTGGGTTGCGCGGGCCAGAAGCGCCTGAGGAGCTGTCAGGCTGAGAATTCTGAATGCCCTTCCCTAAATGCAAATCCCGGGACTCCATGGGAGGTAGTCATAGCAGTTAAAGTGGTATGAAACTGTCCAGAGGCGGGTGATCAAAATGGTGAAAAGTCTGGAAGTGATGCTCTTTGAGAAGTTGGGAATGTTTAGCCTGATGCAAAGAAGGTTTAGTGGGGAGATGATAGTCATATTTAAACATTTGAAGGGATGTCAAATTGAAGAGGGACATGGATCCAGAGACTAGGATAAGGAAGAATAGATTCAAACTACAGGAAAAGAGATTCCACCTAAAGCTCAGGAGGAACTTCCAGACAGTCAGAGCTGTTTGATAATGGAATATGCTGCCCTGGAGTGTGGTGAAGCCTCCTTCTTTGGAGGTTTTTAAACAGAGGCTGGATGGCCATCTTTTGGGGGTGCTTTGATTGGTGTTCCTGCATGGCAGGCAGTTGGACTCAGTAGTCATTGTGGTCTCTTCCAACTTTAAGGTTCTATGATTCTATGGTCTTATGTCACCAAAGAGTTGAGTGTAGCAATGGCTTGACCAAATCAGCCTCCTGACTGAACAAATTTGGATCAACGTAGTCCCAGTGTTTCAGTCACAATAACCAGGCTGGATCCATCACACTGGAAAACAGACTAAGGTTACTTGCAACTTATTTCACAACTTTTCTGCTGACAATATTGTGATGGACATTCATTGTAGCAGGCACTGCAGGTCCAGAGTGCTCTTTATTTTAACCTTGCTTTATAAACAAGCTTTACTGGCTTAACCATTGCACCCTGATAATATCACATTCTTCCAATGAGTTCAGTGGGTATTATTGCTATGTAAGTGCCCACAGGCTTACGGTGCTCACACTCTAATTATAAATAAAACATGTTCTTTAGACTCTTCTTGGTGATTTTCAACAGCATGATCATGGATTCTGCCAGTGTAAGTATCTTTTCAAATGTCACATGAAGTACCAAGTACCTCCTTGTACATTTTATTTATTTATTTATTTATTTGCCTAGCTGTGAAAAACCAGCCAGACGGCTCTGGACTGGCTCAGATGGGGGCAGATTGTTGCTCATGGATTCTGGGAACGCTTGCACCACCGCCTAACTGATCTTCCTAAATTTCCAAAGGGGCTCTATATAAGCATGCTGGTGGAACATTTTGCTAGCTTCAAATAAGATCGTAGACGTAGAGTCTCAGGATCCAGTCCCTCTTCTGGATGCTTTCTAGCAACCCCCCATCTCAATAAGGGTCATGCCAGACATTACATCCAGCAAAATGAAGTTTGATATTTGAGTATAGATCCAGTGGGGCATTGTGGCCAATTCTGGTTCACAGATGAATGGATCCGCATGACATAAATGTGTTGATTGCATTCATATAGTTCTGTTGCATGTGTTCTTGTGAATAATTGTAGGCATACATCTAGAACAATAATGTGTGAAGTGACTCTTTTAAACTTTCCTGCTTAGATGTAATAAGGGACATGTCTACATAGGCCATTTGCACCACTTTCCCCCTGTCCTCATGTTGCCCTGTCCAGATGACACAGGGCCAAAACCCCAATTCAGGTGTGGACTGTCTTGAAGTGGGAAGGCCAGTTACATACCGAATCTGGGCCATCCCTACCTTAAATTGAATTTTTAAAACCTACCTTTTGCACCAGATTTGCCAAGAAAATCTAGAACACTCAACAGCAATGCTGAATAGCTGTCTACACAATGTCTCACTAGTCTAGCGCCACCACTGCTGGTGTGTGAACGATCCTCTGTACCTCTTTTCCAACCTCAGAGTGAATAACTCATGCCAATGGCAGCAGCATCAGGTAGCACAGTGGGAGACCCATGTAGACAGCTAATCAGTGTTACTCCAGTGTGCCTAGGTAACAGCAGGAATTGGGGGCAGCTTTGGAGTATTCTGGCCACTGTTGACCTGCCCAGAGACAGGTATTATAGCTTGCTTCTATTGCCATCCCACCACATTTTTTCACTTTGTGAAATTTTTAGCACCTCCTCCTGACATTCTTCTATTATTTTGGCCAAATCGTTGTACCTATAATGTCTAAAAAAGGGCAGGTAAGGGACTTGCACAAAAGGTCCAGGGACTTTGTTCTCTTATTCCACAATATGAGTAAGCTGCCTCTTGAAAATCTTTTAAACAAATTTTAGCTTTTTTTCTCTACTCAAAGAAAGGTGTACTAAACCTATTAGAGGACAAGAAAGAGAAAAGAATTAGAGAGGGCTGACTGGCAAGTATCTCAGCAAATGAGAGGGGTTTAGCCATGCCTTCTCCCTTCTAACTGTACTCCACTTTTCTCTTCACTCCCCACATTCAGTACAGCTGCACTAGTATAGAGAAGGAGTTGAATTTTAATTCACAATTTGTTACTTCTTTGGAAAAACTCTGCAGAATTTTCTTTCTGTTATTTCCATGAGGAGCCTAAAGTCACACGTTAAGATTACATGTCAAGAATCACTAACACTTCAGAAAAATGTTATGTCTGCCATATGGAAAACCACCTGAAAAGCTTCTCCATAAAATCCAGGTCCTCCTGCCCACTGGACAACTGTACTGAATTGAAAAGGAAATATTTCTGGAGTAATATTTTCCCATTGGAGTCTCTCTTTAATGAGTGCAACTTGTTCAGCTGCCTTTGTTCCTTCTATTTCAGAGAATAGTGTAGACCCCCTGCTCTGTTCTCTGTAATGCAAGGGTGGGGGTGAGAGTGGGGAGGAGAAGAAGAAGAACCTACAGCTTCTGTTCCTAGTTTCAGAAGAACTATGTTATTACTACCCATTCAGCACTGCAATCCACAAAGTGCTTTGAAAATTGCTCTGCTCTTTTAGCAGCAGAACCACTCTGTGAAGTAGCCAATTACTGGGCCTCTTTTTACAGACAGAGAAGTGAAAAACGGAGAGCTAACAATTTGTGCAGGGAAACAATAGTTGTGCTGGGATCTGAATTGAGACTTCCCTCATCCAGGGCCAAGCTTATTATCTGCTGGTCCACACTGACTCTCCTATACCAGCTGTTACAATAAGAAGCCTCATGTCAAGCCCAAGTCATGTCCACCCCACCACTGTGGTAATCTTCCAATAACATCTTATGTAATTTATGTGGTGCCTCATTCTGTCAACCAGAATAAGGTCCTTTTAGTGTTAATGTGGTGAGCTATAAAAAGAAGAAAGCTAGCCTTTCAGTATTATAGCTGCTAGTCCTTTGAGAGTGGTAACAAAAACAAAAAGTCTTGTGGAACCTTAAAGATTAAGGATACATTAATAAAATTGGATGTGTAGGATTACTGATTTGGAAATATATAAGTAAAGAAGCAATTATATTAGGACAATAAAGGTAATATTTGAAGTTATAGCAGAGTTGGAGGGTAAATTTATCTATGTGAAAATAAGAACAGTTGGATTATTAGAACAATATAGTAGAAACAGGGAGCTCTACTAGCTTAGGAAGGTAACTGTTGAATGTTGTTGTTGTTTATTATGTTTTTGTTTTATGTATGTGCATATATTTTGTGTTATATTTATGTTATGAGTGTTTTATGCTTTTATGGTTTTTATGGGTTTTTTTAATCAATAAAAAACCTAACACATTTACTGTTGTATAAGCTTTTAAGTTTTTACATTCTTGTACATACAGTAAAAAAGGAGAGACAAAAGACGGTAGCAACTACAGGACCACTGCACTAATTTCCCATGAAAGCAAAGTCATGCTCAACATTCTACATCAAAGACTCCTACCATATATCAAGTGAGAAATTTCTGAGGTGCAAGCTGGTTTCTGGAAAGGAAGACACACCAGGGATCACATTGCAAACATAAGTTGGATAATAGAATGCACCAGGGAATTCCAGAAGAAAATCAGTATCTCCTTTATTGACTACAGCAAAGCCTTTGATTACATAGATGATGATCATAATGATGATCATGGTGATGATTAAGCTTTATTTATGTAGTGCTGTAAATTTACACAGTGTAGTACATACAATCGATTAAAATACATAAAATGAACCTGCCTATGGCATACATTCTACAAAAATAATTAGATATAATACAATACATAGATCATGAAAAGCTATGGAATACTCTTAAAGAAATAAGAGTGCTACTACATTTGATTGTCCTGGTGCTCAACCTGTATTCAGGATAAGAACTGCCATCAGAACTGAAAACAGAGAAACAAAATGATTTCCAGTTGCCAAAGGGGTCAGGAAAGGCTGCATACTATTGCCCTATTTGTTGAACCTATATGCAGAAAATATTGTATGCAGTGCAGGCCTAGACTCAAGAGGAAGGAAGAATGAAGATCAGAAGAAGGAAAATTAACAGCCTAAGATATTTGTATGCCACAATTCTATTAGCAGAAACAAACAAAGACCTGGAGCAATTACTGAAGAGGGTCAAGGTATGCTTAATGGTGACCATTAAGAAAATAACAATAATGACCATGGAAGATCTACAAGAATTCATCCTAGATAATGAAAAAATCAAAATAGTCAGTGAGTTCCCATACCATGGATGAAACTTTGATCAGAATGGAGACTACAGTCAAGAAATTAGAACAAGACTAGGTTTGGGAAGGGCAGCTGTGAACTAACTGAACAAGATTGCAAAATGTAAAGATATAAAACTAAACATTAAAGTGAGGATTGTCTAAGCCATTATATTGCTCATCACTGTGTTTGGATGTGAGAGCTGGACAGTGAAGAAAGCCCACAGAAAGAAAATCAACTCATTTGAGATGCAGTGCTGGAGAAGAATGTTAAGGATACCATAGATAGCCAAAAAGACAAAGAACAAAGCAAACCTTACTCTCTCTGAAGCCAGAATGACTAAATTGACGGAACTGTTCTATTTTGGCCACATCATGGGGAGGCATGAATAATAAGAAAAGACAATAATGTTAGGAAAGATAGAGGGTAGGAGAAATAGCGGAAAACCTTATGCCAGATGGATAGACTCAATCGGGGAGGCCACAGGCCTGAATTTGGAGGACCTAAGCAGAGCAGTGGAGGACAGGGGGGTCTTAGAAATGTCTCATTCACAGCTTTTCAAGACTCCAGCCTCCTTCATCAAATGCATACAGTGTTATCCTGAGTTGTGAGTATACATGTACCAATGGCTGGTAGGGAGGGAGTTGTAAATAGTAAAATCAGAGACATTTGCGAAAATATTTGTAGCTACCGTAGGTATAGCTGTAGCTTTTCCAATTCTCCATGGCACTGAGTGGGACGTGCCAAGGCTCTTCTCATGAAATTTCCTTATTTGCACAAATATTGCAGTAATCTAAATTTTACCGCTGGACTATTCCTGTTATAGGATCTGGTTACAATGACTGAAGAACCTCTGACACAAGAGTTGTGCAACCCAAAGACATTCGTCCAGCACATTCCTAAGCCAAAAATAACAGCACAAGTCAAAGATATTTTTTTAAAAACTGAAATGTTTCTGTGAATTAGTGCACCAGTACTGACAGAGAGTTCTTCGAACTTCTGGAAAGGAAAGAACTAAGAAGCCTGGAAAGGTGTTTTAGGCAAGCATGGTGTTGGAAACTGTAATGATAATGGGCACCTCCTGCTAGAGTTTTGTGCAGAACAGCAGCTGACTATTACAAACACCATCTTTCAGCAGAAAGATAGCCTGAAGACAACCTGGATGCATCCCCGATCCAAACACTGGCACCTCATTGACTATATCCTAGTGCGCCAGATAAATATTCTCTGAGTCCTTCCTGAATCTTCATTCGCGAAGCAAAGCCAGACTGACAGAGAGCATTTAGTGGAAACGTTGCAAGAAGCCTGGAGTTTTGCTGAGGGTTCATTTAGAGGTCTTCTTCCCCTGTTTTCTGGAAGATTTTTAGTCCCCTTTTTAACAAAAAATGTGGCTGTATTTATGCACATGTATCTAGTTGCCTTTACTTGCGCTCCTTTGCATGTGTGAATTCTTGATGCACAGGTAAAAAAATATTTGGGAGTCATGTCACTGGAAATAATTCAGGGAAGGTTGCTGCTTTACATTGATACTGCCTCTGGATTTGGTGTGAACATGTGAACGCTTAATCTGAATTTGCTATGAATAGCCTCCCTGTCCATTTTAATAGTACACTCGTCCTTCTACATTTGCGACTTTGACTTTTTTGTATTTGATTATTCACAGATTTTATTAATATGTTCTCTTTAGGAATATCTAGCTCCTCCAGCACAACTCTATGGTCACCTTTAACCCAAAGTCACACTGAGATTCCTTGTGGTGATCCCTGGAGTCCAAGCAGCCAAACAGCCACCCTGTTCTTGGCCCTTAGACCCAGAGGATCCCTTTGGTTTCCCCTAAAGTCTCCTGGATCTCTGTTCCCACTCCCTGCTGAACTGAATGAGTCCCCTTGAGATCCTCTAGTCAAGCTGCCACCAACCAGTGAATCTCCAAAGAACTCTCCTTAGCACATACTGGGACTTGCTAAGGACTTAAGTTCCTTCCCTTACTAACCTAAACAAGCAACAACCGAGCTAAGGCACGTGTATAGGAGTATAGAGACATCAGATACTTTTAAAGAAAGTATTTATTCTAAGTAGACAGAATAGAGCAATAAAGTATCATTCATGCAAGGCCTCCTTGCCTTGCAGATACAGCATACATAGTTACAAGATGTTCATTTTAGGCAAGCCAAAAGATAAACATAACAAAAACCTAGACGCACTAGCTAACATATTTCCTAAGCTACTCACACAGAGATGGGCTCTGCAGTCCTTGATGGGTTTTTGGATGCATGGAGATGGTCCCCATTGCCTAGCTCAAACTGCATCCCTTAAGCCTGCCCTTTTGGCACAGGCCCAACAGCTGGGCTTCCAACACAACAGAAGACCCACAAGGCCACATGGCCTCACAAGGGAAAAGACTCAGGCGCATGGTCACAGAGGCCTTTCAAAGACCTCTGTTGGAAGGTTCTTGAAACTCCTGGTCCTGCTCAACTGATTGGTCAGTTGGGCCTTAGGTCAGCTATGATATAAATCTCATTAGCATATGATGTTTACTCTCATTAACATGTACCTTCCCCCAGTTTAACCCTTTGTTGTCTGAGAGAAGTCCTCAAATGACTGGTGGCCCAGTCATTATATTCCTAGAGAGAACACTCCATTAGGCATTTGTAGCTCTTCCAGCTCAATTCTGTGGTCAGTGTCTGGCAGATGTTGACCACAGAGTTGCACTAGAGGACCAAGAGATTCCTAGAGAGGTGTTCTCTCAGATAAAAACATAGTGTTGTTGTTATTTGTGGTTTTTCCACATTCACGGGGACCTATGCCCCTAACCCTAGTGAATGTGGTGGGACAAGTGCATAGACAAGCCCAAGAGTCATTGTGAATCTGGAAAATCCAGGGCACCCCAGGTTTTACTGCACATTTATATGTAAATCTACCCTTAGTGGAGTTATAGATACAATTCAGATACAGTTCTGTTGGCTACACTTACCACACAACTGGATTGTCCTGGAAAATCCAGAGAAAACCACAAATCTTTTTTCCCACTGGCAGGTTAGATGCAATATAATTGCCCTACAATTCATCAGTAGTTTTTGACAGATTATTAAAAGTCACCCAAATTTCATTCACATTTTGTTTTGTTTTTTAAATGCATTGTCAGATTTATAATTTAAAACTAGCCAACTTCTAAATTTGTGTTATGTTCCTCCCAGCAGTACTCTTACTACAGAATACAGTACTATATCTAGGATGCAGTCCTATACACATGTAGGGAGCAAGCCCCTTTGGGGAAAAATGGGATTTATTTCAGAGTAGGCATGTGTAGGGTTGTGAGGTCATATGATTAGCTGAACTTTAAGTTCTGTAGTCTGCATATAAATGGAATTGCCATACTAGTTTTTACTAATACTGTGCATGATACATCAAACCAAAGAGATTTGGCAGCACTGACAGCAAAGAGATCTGACAGCCCCTGTATAATTAACTGTTAGGAGAAAAAGGCCATTTGGCCTACCAGCATTGTGTTCTTTCTCTACTAAATTTACAGATTATGTAGTTGCCTCCTAGACACCCACACCAAATTGAATAAACTGAGGTTTGTCATGTAAAAGCATTTAATATCTGTAGTCCTGAAGAAGATCCTGGGTATAATTTAAATTTTGCTTTGCTCTGTTCCTTGATTCCATCTCCTACTGTTCTATTTAATACTATTTTTAATTACATTTTTTTTAAAAAATTAAGTGATAGTGGGGTTTTTCACTTAATTTCACCATAATTTAATTATAGAGAGTCAGTGTAGTGTAGTGGTTTAAGAATTGGTCAGGTCACACTTTCTCAGCCTCAGAGGAAGATAAAGGCAAAACCCCTCTGAACAAGTCTTGCCAAGTAAACCTTATGATACTTTGGCTTTAGAGCTGTCATAAGTCAACTTGAAGGTCTAGAATAGTAATGACAACAATTATATCAGCCCAAGTCTTCTTCATGTAACTGCCTTTCACTAAAACTACAAAGCTGTTATTTGGGAGCTTAAAAATGACAGGTATAATTGAGCTCCTTGATTTATATTCTTAAAATAGCTAGAATCTCTTGGCTGAGTAATGTCCTCAGGATTTTTAGTTTTGTTTCATCCAAGATCTTCCATTACCCCTAGGGGAGATTGGGTAGAAGGCATGACTACTCCACTTGTTTTCTACAGCCAAATTTATGTTGTGCTTTCTCTAAAGTAGATTTCTTCTGCTTGACTTGTAAGGTAGGCACAGATAATTTTTATTTCAGAAGTTAGCACTTCTTATCTTTCCTTGGAGTGGCAAGGACAGACCTTGAAAACATAATACACTATGTAACTCATTACAAAAGCCCAAACAGTATCTTGTTACCATTACTGTTGCAATATTTAAATTATTCATTACTTCCCCTGTATTTTGTAGTTTTTAAAAATCAATCTACAGCTTAACATTTAAAAGCTCTCCTCAAAATGCCCAAGAAAGTGTCATAAACCTACAAAAGTACATTTTTAAGTCAGTGTAATGTGGCATGTGTTAATATTTCCTAATTTTCTCCTTTTTTGTACTATACTTTTCTTTCTAGCGAGGACACTTTTGTAGTTTTGCTAATTTACATAAATCTGAAATTTCAGGAGATAATTTCATCTGAATATGTCATATAATTTCAAAATACCTTTGTGCTGATGATAAAGAGTAAACATTATTGGCTACATGGGGAAAGCAGCAATAGTAGAAGACATTGGCCTATGCCTTCCTCTTACACCTGACTAGACAAGACACATTAAATCAGTGGGACTCACCATTCAACAATTGATTAGAATAAATGAATCCTGAATAGAAACACCTCAGTCGGCTCTGAAATATTTTGTTTCAGCAGGTTGCATTTCTATTGCTTTGATTTCAGAAATCATGTGTCCTCCATGGCACAATTTATTTCCATAAAATCACAGAGGTGCAAGAGACCACAAGGGCCATAACATCCAGTCCCCTGCCATTCAGGAAGACACAGTCAAAATGCTACCAAGAAATGGCCATCCAATCTCTGTTTAAAAACCTCCAGACTATACCACTCTCTGAGGGAGTATGTTCCACTGTGGAACAACTCTTACGGTCAGGAAGTTCTACCTAATGTTGAGGTGGAATCTCCTTTCCTGTAGTTTGACTCCTAGTCTCTGGAGCAACAGAAAACAAGCTCACTCCATCTTCTGCATGACACCACTTCAGATATTTAAAGATGGTCATCACAGCACCTCTCAGTCTTCTCTTCTCTAAGCTAAACATTCCCAGCTGCTTATGTCGCTCCTCATAGGGCATGATTTCCAGACATTGAATGGGAGATTTAATAGGTCTGTTCTAGCTGGAACTAGAAAAAGGATTCTAGCCATTATGTTACTTAGCAAAAGAAGTGTACGGAGTTCAGACCACTCTGCGTGACACCTCAGAGTCAGGATGTACACTTGGCAGGGCAGTATACTTGGTGGGATCAGCACAGCTGCGGGACAAGTAAGAAATGGCATCACCTCCCTTTCTCACTTACCCAGCAGTCATGCCAGTTGGAATGTGTGGTGCCTTCCATTTATGTGCCTTCCAGGAGCTGTGCCAGACCCTAAACTGCCCCTCTGGAAGCTGCAGCACCATTTCCCAGTAGTAGTCTGGCTGGCTGGTGTCCTGCCATCAAGGTGACCAGCAAGTGAGCCAGTAGAAGGGCATGGCAGTCTGCTAGCCCCTTGCAGCCTTTTCTGAGCTCCCACATCAGGTGACACCAAACTCAGAGATACCACTGGTTAACACCAGTACTTGTAATATATCACTTCCAAGCTCTGAAAAAATTGAGCTCTTTCACACATGCAGCCTGGAAAATGCTAATCTTTCTTTTTCAGTGTACTTGTGCCTGAGCAGCTAATCAAAGTTCCTGATTAGTAAAGTTACACAACTGACATCTGTTTCTAAGGAAATGGTTGTTGCATTCACCTTTTCAGGGCTTTGTTTTAAATATCATAATAGTTACAAATATCATTATAGTTAATATGAGATGTCATTTGGAGGACATGTAAAAAGCGACCAAATTATCCCCGTAGCAAGAAAATTCTGAGACAGATTGATCAGAAGTAGCTCATATGATCAACTCAACTTCTGAGCAGTGCAGTTCAGAAACTACCGTTGCAGTTTCTGCTCAGTTCAAAAATGGCAATTGATCAGCTTCTGCTCTGCTCTCAAATCAAGACTCTTGCTGAATCCAGTTTGATAAAATGCTGTGAGAATTTGGATACATCAGTATCCACTTCCCTGCCCCACCCACACCAGCCAACATCCCTCTGGCTGTCAGTGCTGTTCCTACTGGCGTTTGGCCTTGTAATAATAATAATAATAATAATAACAATAATAATAATAATAATAATAATAATAATAATAATAATAATAATAATAATAATAATAAT
>NC_056523.1:135696599-135701908 GCF_019175285.1 Sceloporus undulatus | reverse complement strand
TTTTTATTTATATTTACCACCTCTCCATGCAGATTGAGGCGGGATTACAACATTACAAGATAAAAACTACAATTTCATATAAAATACACTCAATAAAACAGTAAAACTGCTATCAATACAATACATAGACTAAATCATCATTTAAAATACATATCTTTACAAATAGAGGTGGGATATTTCTAACTCTCATATAGCAGAATGGGTGGATAGGCTTGCCGGAAGAGATCTGTCTTAAGTGTTTTCTTAAAGGCATCTAAGATGGTAATGAGACGGAACTCCTCTGGCAAGCCATTCCATAATTTAGGAGCTACAGCAGTAAATGCCCTGTGAGAAGTTGTTAACCTGGTGTTTACATACTCTAATAAGTTCTTCCCGGTTGTTCTGAGAGTGCGGGGAGATTGTGTAGGGAGAGGCGTTCCCTTAAATAATTCAGGCCCAAGCCATGTAGGGCTTTAAAGGTAATAACCAACACTTTGTACTGCGCCCAGAAGCTAATTGCTAGCCAGTGAAGAGATTTTAATACTGGTGTTATGTGGTCTGATCTAGATGTTCCAGTGACGATTTGCACCATTTGTAGTTTCAAAGGACTGTTGTTTTAGAGCAAAGGGCCCTCTTTGTTCTTTCTGACAAGTTTGAGTGCTTGATAAAAATGAAACATGGCTTTGTTCTTTGTCTAAATACTTTTCAGGTTCCATCCAGCAGTGGGCTTGATGGAGAGGATCCAAGCAATTGCTCAGAACGTCTCAGACATCGCAATGAAGGTGGATCAGATTCTTCGCAACAGCCTCCTAAATGGAAAACGTAAGAGCATCATTAGCTTTCGAAAGAGGACAGCAACCTTGGTTTATTATATGCAACAATAGAAGGGGCTTGACTTGAGTCTGGATTCTCTGGGTCTGTGTTTTAATTGATGACCATGTTTTCTACTCAGCCCTGAGTATGCAAACTGAGCTTTTCTTCCCCAAATCTACTCTGAGTTTGAGGAGGTCAGAGTATATACCAGGGGTAGGCAACCTGCGGCCCGCGGGCCAGATGTGGCCCGGCAAGGCCTTGGGACCGGCCCCAGCCCAGTCCTGCCACTGATTGCTACCGGGGCCTTTGGCCTCTTGTGCGCAGGGGCAAGGGGAGCAATTGTCTATAGACGCCTCAGAAACATGCATTTATATTAGCATTTTAAAAAAAATCAGCAAATTTTTTTGCATGTCCTCCACTTTTTTTAAAAAAAGTGTCCACCATTTGAAATTTTTGTCCTACATTTGTCCCAGTTTATTTATTTATTTAATTTTTTAAAAAATCATTTAATTATTTATTTTTTGGTATCGTCCCCCCAGTTGTCTGAGGGACAGCAACCTGGCCCCCGGCTCAAAAAGATTGCCTACCCCTGGTATATACTTTTTCAGAAAACCTTCACCCTGGTATCTCTTTTTTAGAAGGGCGAATTACAGAAACATAATATTCTGCTATAAATCTGTTATGTTTTCTATAACTGAGCCAAAAATAATGGATTAATTTTAAAATGACAGAATTCAATGATTCTATGTTTCTGTTTTCAGTACTGTTCTGATACCAGTGGTTTATAAATTAGTTGTTATGAATTTCAGTCAACCCCTAAGAAAATGGCTACCACATTCTTATAATGAGGGAAAGAAGTATCTACAATGCCCTAAAGTTCAAAGAACTCAAAAGCCACTCCTCTGAGATGTTCTTCTTTTTTAGTGGTAGCCCAGCTTAGCTGGGTACTGTATTTCTTATAGCCCAGTATTTCTTATAACTGTTAGCTAATTTTAAATCTAGCCCTAGGAGCATTAACAAACTGTTATCTGAAAATTGAAGATTTCTAACTCTTGTCAAATAGTCTTCTTAATCTGCATCTTGTTATGTTAGTAATGAAATGTTTGTGTGATCCATTTAGGGCCTTGAGTATGCTGTGTGATTGACTGTCTTAAGCAAAATCCTATTGAAGTCAATGGAATTACTCTATAAACTAAACACTAGTGGATAACTTCTCTACCCCAGTTTCTCAGCTGAAAGCTGAAAGCCATGATATCCAGGCACCTCTGCCCATGGGATACCCTGGGAAACCAGCTCTACAGAGGGCCCAACCTGTGCAAATTCACTGGTTTCCTACCATTTATGTGGGATTGGAAAGTGATGGAAATGAGCAGAAAAATTACTTGCATCCATACAACAGGGGCTGAAGGATCTCAAGCAGCTCATCTGGTTCCCTCTTTGAAGGTAGTCTGGGCATGTCCTCAGAGTCTTTGAAACTCTTCTGCATTTAATGGTACTTATCCCTACATGCCTTGAATTGAGATCAGCAGTATTTCCATACTTTGGAAAGGGGTTGGCAAAACTAGATTTGTCATTCTGAGGGGCAGAGGTCCAAAATGAGAGGATTGGCCCACAGTAAGAATTCTGCCCTCCTTCATGAATTTGTCCTTCAGTCCCTAAGTTCCTAGCATTTCAGAAGTGAGACACTGAAAATTGTTCACACTGAGAACTCTGCATTCATGTTATCATGGGAACTTCACTTATACTTGCCTCTTTTCTGGAGATGCCTAAACTGTGGGGCAAACTTCTAATTTCTAAATACTCAGCTGAAATTTTTAATTACTGGAATGCTAGAAAATTTGGGAATGGAAAGAAAATGTCATACAGGTTTGGGGGACAGAAGTCTTATTTGGCAGCCCACACTGTCATTTTGTTCCCTCCATTCCAACACTACACCCCTGATCATTCAGTCAGCAAGGAAATGTAGGAAGGAAGTAGTCAGTCTGCCCTGACGTAACTCCCCTTAGTCCCATATTGTGCTGTAGAGCCAGGAGTGTAGGGAAGTAGAGACCTTCCATTGGTTTTGCACAGGTCTTCTGGGGAAGGAAGAATTCAGGTCAGCACTTGAAAAACAGAGGACCATGCATTGCTAGCAGCACTGCAAAGCTAGCACCTCAGTCAAGAGCATCACACTGCAGGGAGGGTGCGATGCTCCACTGACAGCACATATTTATTGTTGAAGGCACTTTGCATTTTCCCTCTTCCCTTCAACAACTTAAGTCTCTGGCTTCCTGTGTAGGTTTGTTGACCCAGAGTGCTCCCTCCCCTCCCTCCCAGTGGTTTAATGGGCTAAGGAAGGGTATTACTGGAGAAATCTCTTTAATCATACAACAATGATGTGTTTGTTTC
The DNA here is from genome assembly GCF_019175285.1 of Sceloporus undulatus. Lineage (NCBI taxonomy): Eukaryota > Metazoa > Chordata > Lepidosauria > Squamata > Phrynosomatidae > Sceloporus > Sceloporus undulatus. Next base: position 135,698,728 of record NC_056523.1, on the reverse strand, counting down.
CTCCTAATCCACCCAAGAAAATAATCCCCAACCGACACCATTGAAAACACTTTGCCTTGAATCACATGAGAGTGCCCTTAAACCTCTCCTTTCAAAGCTCCACTTATTCGCCTTTTTTGTTCCCTCTCCTTGTCACCTCTGGCTGACTCTGTCTTGCTGCAGGATAAGTTTTGTAGTTGACTTCATTGCATTTATGGATTTTATTTTATTTTATTTTATGTTTTTACCTGTAGCAAGATTCCCACAGAGTATGCCTTTCTAGTTTGCCATGACAGAACTGGAAGTTCCCACAAGTCAGAAAGCTGTGTTGCTCCACTGCTAGCCTGTGAATTGCCAAGTCAGGGGACTAGTAAGCAGTGGCCACTATTGGGGCCCTACCTCCCCACAACTGTAGCTACTGATGGGTTTCATAACTAGTCACATCATGACTTGTCACATCCTGTACCCAGGACAATCTTCCATTTACAGAGAGACAGAGACACACAGCCAAAACAGCAGAGGAGATGACAAATTAACAGCAAACTGTAAAGACTTCCTCTTTAAACTGCAAAGTTTTTCCAGCATCTTTACACAAATGGGATCCCTGCAAATGTAGGGAGTGAGTTCTTGGAAATTTCTCAAACTTTCAAAGGGATAGGAGACAAATGGCCTGCATCCCAGCCCCCAAGAGGCATAGCTTTCTTGTGTGTGCCTTGAGGAATGGAAAAGCACTTCCTTGTCATTTTATCTCTTCCTAAGAATGTCTCTCTCCACATTTTGTAGCTTTATAACTTTTTTTCCAAGTTTAATTTTCAGTGGTGAACTTTCAGAATTTACCTTTGTCAAATTCTTTGAACACTGCTTTGTTGTGCTCAAAACCAGCTGTGTGGATGTCAGACACGTGTGTGTGTGTGTGTGTGTGTGTGTGTGTGTGTGTGTGTGAGAGAGAGTGAATTCATTCTGGATTTAGTGCAGATTCCAAAGCCCTGTTCTGAAAAAAGTTCAGCATCTTGAATAACATTAAACATTGAACTAAAACCCACTGACATGGGCTGCATCTGTACTACATAATTAATGCAGTTTGACACTGCTTTAACAGCCATGGCTCAATGCTATGGAATTCTGGGATATGTAGTTTTGAGAGATATTTAGCTTTCTCTGTTAGTGAGCTCTGATGCCACAACAAACTACAAATCCCAGGATTCCATAGGATGGAGCCATGACAGTCAAATTGCACTAAGACTGCAGTGTGGCCACAGCCTTGGAAGCTGCCAACCATCCAGGGTGGATTTTATGGCTTGGGAGCTGGATGCAGCTGACCAGGCCTTCCCAACTGGGTGTGAATCTGTTAAGATCTTGGCCAAAGCCCCACTATTTCAAGAATTCAAGGGATGATGGAAGGCAGTTCCATTGGGAGCCACTGCTTTTTGTTGCCTAAACTGCCTTGAAGTAGTGTTTTCTGACAATAAAGACACTTAAAATCATGCTTCCAACAAGTCTTCCTCTTTTCTGCTGGTCAGAGCAATAATTGGGGAGATCATGAGGTGAGGAAATTCAAATTTTACATCTCATCCCCACTTAGCTTAAACAAAGAAGGGAACACATCCCCAGCCAAATCAGCTCTATGGAAGTAGCAAAGGAGAGCAGTCTGTCCTTGCTTTGCCAGCACAATTGGAGCTTGTTCCCACTTAGGATTTGATACGAATTAAAATAAAACGTTTTTAATAAAATCGAATTAAAATAACACAGTTGTTATCCCGCTTTCAGAATCGCTTTATTCATCGTTCCCATCTGCTTGTTTAATTCGGATTTTTTACCTGCAAGCGTTCAGTAAGCGTTCTCACTTGGCATGAAATCGGTGTTTAAATAAAGCGATTCTTCTCCTCCATACCTTATTTGGAGTTGTCAATCAATACTACGTCAGAATGACGTAACGTTAACCCGCATTAATCTGAATCGATTTATCTGTGACATCGTTTCCATCTCTGTGACCGTTTCTGATTCGATCTATTTTTGGCGGTTTTTTTTTTAAATGGACCAATCAAGGCGCTTAAACGATCACACGTCATAAGCGCTGTCTGCCTTATTATATACATTTTCCCTCCGAATTTAGTAGGAAACCCAAGCTCTTTCCAGAGGAACTATGGGAT
>NC_056523.1:135685283-135696499 GCF_019175285.1 Sceloporus undulatus | reverse complement strand
ATGCTTCTGGCAATGCGAATTTAGTAGGAAACCAAAGCTCTCTCCAGAGGAACTATGGGATAGGTTTTCCAGGGCAGCATCCCTGCTTCATGTCTCCTAAGACAGCCAGGCAGAACCCCTTCAGAGAGCCCACAGAGATCAATGAGAAGGAGGCTGCTGGCAATGCGAATTTAGTAGGAAACCAAAGCTCTCTCCAGAGGAACTATGGGATAGGTTTTCCAGGGCAGCATCCCCGCTTCATGTCCCTTCAGATCAATGAAGGAGGCTGCTGGAAAAGCAGGGAGGGAGCACTCTTCCCAAAGATTCTCTTTCCAGGGTTGGAGGAGAAGGCAGATTCCGTTTGAGAAAGAGAGGGAGAAAGGCTCTACCCCCCCCCATTGATCAGAGCCTTTCCCTGCCTGGGCGAGATCAGATGCCTCCTCGCGAGGAGGCTTCCCTTCCCTGCCTGGGCGAGATCAGAGCCCAAGCGGGCAGGGAATGCCTCTTTGAGAGGAGCCTTCCCTTCCTGCCTCTCCTCCGTTAGAAATGGGCTCTCCCCACACAGAGGGGAGGTTGCAATCCACCGGGAGAAGTCTTGTAGTCCTTTGCAGATGCAGGCGCTGGAGCAGCCGGGACTTCAGGCGCTTAAAGCGCTGAAGAGATTAAGCGCCTGTAAACCATTAAAATAAAAAATAAAAATAATCCTTATCTCTTATTGAAAGACCACAGCGGACAAAGGGGTGAGGGAAGAAAAAATGGCGACAGCCACGACGGAAGGGGACAGAAAGGGCAACTCCCCCAATGACAGCCCCCATCGCAGTCAGCTCCTCCCATCCTTCTAGCCCGATTCCAATGCTATCGTTCTCATCTAAATACTCCGGTTCCTAACTCGAATCAAGGGAAAAACACTAGGTAGGACCCTAGTGTTTTTTTAACACGCGTTAAATGAGGAAAACACGGATTTAAATTTTAACCTGCTTCTGGATTCGATTTCTTGTGGGAACGATTCCGGGTTGGTCTAGAACTGTTCTAGATTTAAACCGAATCCTAATGGGCACGCTGCCTAATGAAATCGATTCAGAACGCGGGGTTTCCCCTAGTGGGAACAAGCTCTTGGATGTCTTATGGCCAGTAGGGAATCTCATCAAGCTGGCAAACAAGAGACAAATTGCTCTGATACACCAGCTGGAACTGCTATGAGCATGTGTGAGAGTACGAATGTGTATGGATGTGTATTTGTGTATGCACATTCATGTATGTGTGTGTGGGAGAGAGAGAGGGCTCACCTATTTTGCTTTGTCCTTTTTGCATGTCTTTTACTGCTATACATAATAGCAAACTGACTGTTGCCCTAGATTTCACTTCTTTTGCTGGTGCTCCTCAGAACTGCTTCCCTCCCATCCCCTCTCAGAGGACACTTTTCTTCCTAATATCATCACACTGTTCTTGCCAGACCAGACGTTCATACCCTGCCACTTGACCATTCCTCTTTTCTTTAAAGAGCCTTATCATCCAGTCTGGGAAATAAAGCTTTTGCCTTCCTGAAACAAAGAGTAATACTTTGAAATTGCAAATGGGTTTCATTATGATAATTAATGTGGCAGATTCAAAAGCATTTTCCAACTAGTTGTCTCACCGTGCTGTCAAGCTGTGACCCTCAAGTATTAAGTATCGGCTTTCCTGCTCATCCTTCTTCGTCCAGCTGTGGCTCCATGCTCCAAATGGCTTTTTGCTGCCATCTCTCTCTGAACATGAGGAGAAGTGCGAGGAAGTCAATAAAATATTGTCTGTTCCTGTTCTATTATCAATTTTTAATGTCTGTCTTTAATCTGCAGCTAAGGTTCCTAATGAACCAGGGTGGCAAAGACCTTATTTAACACTAAAGACATGAATAATTGCATAGGTTTCAGCAATTTGTTCGTGAAAACAAATGGAACACATTATAAATAGTTTATAACACCCTTGCCAGTTTCCTTCTTTTAGCTTTCTCACTGCAGGAATAACAGAGAAATATCCAAAATTGGGCTTGACAGAGCACTTTGCCACTGCCAGTCCCTAGATACCCCTGTCTCTGCTGCGTCTTTTCCTTGTTGTTGCACCCTCTTCACTTGCCTTGTCTGAACAAGTGGTGGGACACCAAGGAAATGGAAAAATAGCTTTCACATTCCTTCTTTTTCTCTTTCTTTGGGAGGTGATACCAGTTGGTCTAGAGGAATGGCCTGTTGGTGGATCCATTGTCATGGAGTGGTGAATCAGTTTTAGGGCTACTTCTCTTGTTTTTGCAAACACCCAGAAGAATACAGTTTTCGTTCAAAAAACAAAGGAGAAACCAAGCCAATCCAGGTTCATACACAGAGGATACAAAAGAGCAGAAGAATAGAGGAAATAGTCATGGAAAGCAGTCCAAATAGGATTAAAAGCCAGTCAGGGAGTAACCAAAGAAAAGAATCCAAAAAGCTAGCCAAAGCTCAATAAACTAGAGAGCAGGGGATGCAATGATGTCAAAGACAGTGGCTGCACTACTTTATAGCCAGCTGAAACCCAGAGTAGCTGGTCTCATTATCCAACTATTTTCCTTTTAAGTCAGGCCAAGCCTTTGCCTGTGCCTTTGTTGTTTATGTTTTAGTCCGTACTGCTCCAAAGGATGAAGGAGCTCCACCTCCAACTTCTTTTTTTGAAAGTCAGCATGTGATGGTCCAGGCTCAGATTCCAGGGCAGGGCTACTGGTCTCATCTGACTCTGACTAGACCCTGCCATCTATGCTTCTTCCCCTTCCTCATGTGAGCAGGCTCCTCCAGGTAAGACAGCAGGCACTCCTCCAGAGGCGCTCTATGGTGCATGGGAGCTCTTCTGCTGCCTAATCTCTATTGGGAAGAGGGTCCTGGGTCTGAATGGCCCTGTAAAACATGGAGAAGCTGCAGGGGAAAAACTGTAAAACTAAAAGTAGATTGCTTTAATGAATCCACTAGCCATCCCTACCCAGAGGGAGAGGCTAGTGAATGTATAGTGATTGGTGAAAGACAAGAGGAAGAGGAGCATAAAGGTGATGATTACTCCTTTCAGCAGTAAGAGAGGAAACCAGTGAGATAATTTGGTGCAAGCACTCCTAAAACTTGGAAAATACATTGTCTAGTTTTGATAGAAATGAGTCAGAATGAATTTTGACTGTTCTGGGATTGTAACTGCATCATATACCTAATTTATTTAAACAGCATACAGTCATATCTGTCTTATTATATTTTAAATGTCATGATGCTATCCTATGAATCTGTGTTTTCTTGAGTCATGCAGTATTCTCTGCTAGATTGCTCTAGTGCCTGTCTATAAAGAGTTATTGGTTATATGAGACTGGTAAAATATATATGTCTTCAAAAACCCTTGGACATTCTGGGACCTTTGCATAACCCTTACCAGGAACAGAGATGGTTAAAGCAAGTGGCCCAGCTACTTCCTTGGTCAACAAAAGGTTCTCCAGCTCTTTGAATCCAAGACAAACATGCTGATAGAAATACTTGTGGGATTTCAAGGCCCCCTAGGTTGTTGTTGTTGTTGTTAGCTGCCCTCAAATCAGTTCTGACTCATGGTGACCCTGTGGATGAGATATCTCCAAAAATCCCTATCTTCCACTGCACAGATCCTGCTAGCCCTTGTCCATAACCCCCCTGATTGAGTTTATCCATCTGGTTTGTGGTCTTACTCTCTTTCTTCTATCCTCTACCTTTCCTAGCATTATTGTTTTTTCTAGTGATCTATGCCTTTCATTATGTGGCCAAAGTACGATAGGCTCAATTTTGCTTCCAAGGAGAGCCCTGGTCTGATCTGTTCAAGAACCCATTTGTTTGTCTTCTTGGCTGTCCATGGTATCCTAAATGCTGTTAGCCAGCACCCCATTTCAAATAAGTTGATTTTCTTTCTTTCTGCTTCCTTCACTGTCCAGCTCTCACATCCATACACGGTAACTGGGAATACAATGGCCTGAACAATTCTGACTTTAGTACTCAATTGTACTGTATGTCTTTGCTCTTCAGTATCTTTTCCAGTTCTTTCATAGCTACCCTTCCCATTCCTAGGCGTTTATCAGATGGGGTCTTTGCAGCTCAGATCTGGGGCATCTGCGGATTGAGCCATTCGCATTCTCGTGATAACGAGAATGTATTTTCATACCTGGTAGCTTTAAATGTGAGCCCCTTCCGCGGGACTTCTGAATGGAATCCTTACTGCTCCTCATTTTGGCGCATTTTGGCGAGTGTGCTAAATAAGTGGATTGAGGCAATTCGCATTGGGGCTCTGTTCGATCTCACTGCGAATTGGTCTGGTGTGGAATCCCAATTTGCTTGTGCTCCCGACCACCATTGCAAGAACCCCAGGTTGCAAATCTCCCATGATGCCCTGCTGTGATTTGCCCCATTTTCTTCCGGTGGCTCTTTTCGCTTTCAGGGCAACTGGGGCTCCATTGGAGCTCTCTCTCTCCTTCCCTCCTCTTCTCCGCTGTAACTTCGGCAGGGCAGCCTGGCCAGCAGCACTTTCTCCCTCCCTGCCTCTCTCTCTCCCTCACACACACACACATATCCCTGGCAGCCAAATGCAAAGGGATCCTCCGTGTCAGAGCCCCCATCCATTTCATGCACATCTACATCCATCCTCCTGTCAATCTCGTCATCTATCTCATATATGCACACACACACACACACACACACACACACACACACTCATATATATATATATATATATATACACACACACACAAAACACACACTCTCTCACACACACACACACACACATATACACACACACTCACATATATGTATGTGTGTGTGTGTGTGTGTGTGTATATATATATATATATACACACACATACATACACTCATACACACACACACACACACACACACACACACATACACCAGAGCTCTCTGACAGAGAAGGCTCAATGTCGCTGGACACTGCAGTTTCCAGAATTCCATAGCACTGAGCCAGGACAGTTAAACTGGATTATCTCCCCAGTGTGGATGCAACCTAAGAGATGGCAACTGAATGACAGGAGGATGGATGTAGATATATATAGATATAGATATAGATATAGCTCTTTAAGGGCTTTTGGACTTCAACTCCCAGAATCCCAGGCTATTGGCCAACATGGCTGAGGCTTCTGGGAGCTGAAGTCCAGGATCTTTTAAAGGGCACAGTTTGGGGACCACTAGGATAGATGTAGATGTGGATGAAATGGATCAGGGCTCTGACATGGAGGACCCCTTGAATTTGGCTGCCAGGGAAGGGAAACTAGAAGGGAGGAAGAAAAAAGGGGCAGCTGTCATTCAGGTGAGGCTAGCATTTGCATGAAAGTGGAGTCAGGCTCCCTTCTTAGCCCCAGAAGTGCAAAGGTTCAGGATGCCTTCAGGGCCCCACTGAGCATGTGCAAAGGTCCCAATTTGAATCATTGAATCCCCCATGGTATGCACCGGTGTGGAAGTACAATTTGCACTCACTCCTCTTTGCCTGAATCCGCATCACGTGACTTCCATTCGATTCCCCCTCAGTTCGGAAGGGCAATGGAAGGGCAACCAGGTATGAAAAAACAATCTCGTTATCATGTGAATGCAAATGGCCTGATCCTGCGAATGGCCCAATCCGCAGATGCTCCAGATCTGAGCTGCAAAGACCCCGTCTGATAAACGCCCTAGTCTTCTTCTTATTTCTTGACTGCAGTCTCCATTCTGGTCAATGTTTGATCCTAGATATGAGAATTCTTTAATAAATAATAATAATAAAACTTTTATTTCTATCCTGCTTTTCTCTAGCAAGACAATCAAAGTGGCTTTCAACTAAAACATCCATATACAATATTGTACATAAAATTATAATTTCCCCCCCTTAAAAATAATACTATTTAACATTTATTGTGGAGGCCAGCAGGGTCAGCTTGCCTTAGCAAAGCTAGTCTTTTTCCATGGTCATTTGGTAATTCAAATATGTGTTAATATAGGATGCCAGCAATTGCAAAAGGTAGCACAATTTGCTTTTTCAATAATGGTGATAATTATAATCTTCCCTTTTAAAAGCTGGCATTCTTAGAAACCTAATGTCTGCACCAGGATCAAGGTTCTTAGCTAGTTCCTCTGCCTCTTACATAATTCCCCTATGTATGTCTGTACTCAACAGCAATAGAAGGCAGACGGGACCAGTGTGAGGTGCCAAGGGATGCCAAGTACCCTGACTGCTCTGGAAAAGTGGAGGTGAGTAAGCAAAATTCAGAGTCAAGCTCCCATCAGAATAAATGTGGGGAAAGATAATGTTGCTTTCTGGATGGAAATTTTAAAAAGGAAGGAGGATGTTTGTGGATTTGCACACTTTTCCAGAGAAATACAAAACTGCTAAACATCACTATGGCTCCCATGTCACTGGGGTGGCGAATCTGGTCCTTGTTTTAGTCAAAACTTTAAAGGAGCTGTCCAAGATACCGAAGTTCATTTGGGGAAAGGGTTCAAGACCTCCTGGATTAAAATGTGGAGTGGATTTATGACCCTACTGATATGGGAACCAGCACATAACGGGTTATCAGATACAATCAAAACCTTGCTATCTAACTGGAACTAGTTTAAATTTTAAGCCCATTACAGTCTAGCAAGAAGTACTAAGGAAAGGCAGAAAGCTCAGATGGCTCCTATCCTGGATTACAGTGTGACAGTACCAAGGTAGACGGTCCTTATATGTCTTGTTAGCTTCTGCGCAACTCCACACATTGAGCTGAGAGATACACATGGGCTTTGCATCTTCCCACTCCACCCCTTCCCACTCTTTTCTAATAGCAGGGCATGACTGAAGACTCCCTGGTTTAACTGACCATACTTTCAGTTTGCATCAGAACCAGTAGAATAACCATGTTTGAAATCATGGCTTGAATTGAAGTTGATTAAAGGTTCAGGTTTGTTTGGATTTAAATCTTCTAGTTCTTATTTAAAAGGAAACTGGTCAAAACTAATCTGAACTCAGTTCAGAAAGTATTTCATCATGGCATTTCAAAAAATGGGTGAATGGAAGCTGAAGTACAAGCTCTGAGCACACAGAGACAAAATTCACACGTGTCTCTGAGATATTTTTACCTAACCTGGACTACAGTGAAAGGATGGTGACTTTGCTGAAGATGCACTGGATGCAGTCATATACCATTAATGGGAGACATGCACACTATTGTTGTTTCTGCTTCTGCTAATATTGATCATCATCATTAAATACCCACTCTCTGCTCATCCTTTTCACCATTGCTATTTATGTTGCAGCCATGCTGATAGTGACTCTTGTTTTTGCTAGTGTCTCAGCTGGTGGCAGTTTCCACTCCTTCCCCAACAGGCCCAAGGAGGGATGGAAGTGTTGTCCTCATTCTCATTTGTTTCAGAACAGTGCTGTGCCACCATTCTAGTCTAAATCCTGCTGTTAAACCTTACTAGAGTAGACTCATTAAATAAATGTGTTTTACCTATCTGTTCACTCAGGATTCAACTATTTGAATTTAATGGGTCTGCTCTAGTGGGGACCAATGCAGTACAATGCACTGTCTTTGGTTCCTACCTATAAATGGCTGAAATACTGTTGCCCTGCTTCACTGGCTCATATAAAAACAGGATATAAACTCTGCAGGTGACGCATTTCACAAGGGTACAATAATTTGTAATGATGAAGATTTTTTAAAAGGGTATTCACAAACATTAAAAACACTATATTCTTTAAAAAGCAAGTAACACTCGGTTACATCTTAGGAAAACTAGAAATCCATAAAAGTGGAAGAATAACACACAAACCCAGAAGAACTTGATCTTTCTGCTGGTTGATGTACTATTAGAAGAGCCTTATCACACTGAGGTTTTTGCAGCTCTGATCCGAAGCCACTGCGGGTCCAATGATGCGAATTCACATGATAACGTGATGTATTACCACACATGATTGCTTTCTATGGGGGGTCGTTCCAAGGCGCTTCTGCAGTGAATCTAAAGTGATTCCTCATTTTGGTGAATTTGGTAATAAGCGAATTCACAAAAATTGCTTCTAAGCTCACTTCAATTTCACTCCAAATTGGTCTGGTGTGGAATACAACTTTGCTTCTTTCCTGGTACACCCCCCCCCAACCCTCCAAGGTCCCATATTTTCCATGATGCTGCACTGCAATTTTGCCTTATTTGCTTCCGGTGCTCGGAAGGGTAGATTTAGATGTAGATGACAGGGATGAATGAAACAAAGGGCATTTAGAGATAGGTGATACATTCGAATGGAGCAGAGGGAATGTAGGGATAGGTGACATTCCCTATTATTCACATGAGGCTAACATTCATGTGAAACTGGAAAGGGATGGAGGGAATAAATTGGATGACAGGGGTGGAGGGGATGAAAAGGAGGGTAGATTTAGATCTAGATGACAGGGGTGGAGGGAATGAAAAGGAGGGTAGATTTAGATCTAGATGAGGGGGTGAAGGGAATGAAAAGGAGGGTAGATTTAGATCTAGATGACAGGGATGGAAGGAATGAAACAGGAGGCTGGAGGGAGAGATGGGAGCAAAGGAGGAGGCCATCGGAAGCTGGGGCTAAAGATGACAGTAACAATTCACGTGAGGGTTGCATTCACATGAAGGTGGAACCAGAAAGTGGTCCCCTTCTTCACCCCGGAAGTGTAAAAGGTCTCGATGGGTTCATCGTTCTTGCACTGAACATGTGCAAGAGTGCCAATTCGAATAGTTGAATCCGCATGGTATGTACTGTTGTGGTAATTCAAAGTGCTCTCACTTTGCTTTGACTCAGGAATCACTACAATTTTGTTCTTCACGTGTGATAATTCATCGCGTGATTGCCTTAGATTCGAAGTGATCCTGCTTCACCCTTGCTACAAAAGTACTTCGAATTGGGGCTCCTGTTTCACGTGTGATAAGGCTCGAAATGGAGAATAGTTAATATTTCCTATGCAAAAGAATCAAGCAATAGAGCAGGCTAGGATAATGAAATAGCAAAAACAAATATTCGCAGAGAGGGAGTGAGGTTACATGACTCCTTTGTGTAAAGCCTTAGCAACTAGGTTACCCTGCCTTGCATGATTAATGTGCTAATGTAGCATTTACATCTATATTAATTATTCATATGCCAGCAATTGTGAGGAAGCTCCAATGGATTTATTGCATTGCTTGTTTTACTCTGGAGTGTTATCTCTCGCCTGGGGAACAAACTAAGCACTGCAACCTGATGCATGCTTCAGATTACATTTTGCTGAGCAAAGTACATAGCCTTAACTTTAACACAGGGCTAGGGATGTAAATCTGCTCATTTCATTCTCACATATGGGGCTGAACAGGTTTTCTACAAAACATTATATTTTCTGGAAATACAAAAAGGTTATTGCACAGAAATATTGCCTCCTGCACAAAATACAGTAGTTTTATACTTTGTACAAAATGATGCATTTTGCTGAAAATGTAACAGGAACAATTCAAGGAATTTAACTGACATGTTTTGTTAATCTTGTAAATCTGACGGTTAATTTATTTTGTCAGACATTTGTAATGTATCGAGACAGGTTGAGACACCTTTTCATACAAGAATGAGAAAATTTGCAAATATTTTTCAGATGTCTATGCAGCATAGGCATTAGATTGGATGGTGGTGTGTTGGAGTATAGCTGTGTATTTACACACACATATTTAAAATGAAGAAAAATTAATTACATACACACACGTGAGGAACATGAACCATTATTTAAACCTACATGCTACTGATCGAGATACTTGACAAAAAGAATTAACTGCTAGATTAACAAGACACATTACTCTGTCCCAGCTACATAGTGGTCATTTTCTGCCATCTCTTTCCAAGGCTGGGTTAAATTTTAAATGTAATTTAATTGTTGGAGGCAGTAATTCGATCTCCTGTCTGGGTGATTGGTGTGTTTTACATATTGGGAGTGGAAGGCTGTCTCCTGAGTGGATTCGTTTGTGTAGTTAAGTTTGGAAGAGGCTGGCACCAGCAATTACAGGGGATGATAGATCTACACAGAGAAGCCTGTGGTTATTGCTTTGCATGCAAAATCACTTCCTGAGAACCGTGCTAGATTTCCACCTCCCTAGGATGAGGATGGTTGCTTTGCTTTTCTATGCCACTGTGCCTCTATGCTGATCTCTCACTTTGCCACTTTTGACACATACAAGCCAACATGCTTTTGTTCTGGTGAGTGCTGCGAATTTTGCTTGTTTGCTGTGTGATGAACCATGTGGTGCTGACCACAGTGATAAGCAGGATGAGCTTTGTGAGAGGCAAATTGACTGATACTACCAGAGCTTCTTGGCATGATCTCCTCTGCATTTTAGCAAAAGCATTTCTAAGAGGTGAAGGAAGTGTATTCAGTTTTTTACACCTGTTTCTCATGTGATATTTCACTTACATATAGGAAGGGAGCATTTAAATTAATCTATGAATTTATACATGTATGTGTATATGTGTGGTAATTTTATCCTCTTGATTAGTGCCATGAGCAAAATTTTATCACAATTTATCTCTTCTGCTCCATGGGTCAAATGGAGTGGATTCTGGTCCACAAAAAGCTCATGCTGTGTAATCTATCTGTTAGTGTCTTCATGTTTGAGGTGCCACATGATTCTCTAGTGTTTCTGCTACAACAGACTAGCATAGCTATCCCTTTGGCAGTCTAGTCACTCTGAACTGTTTGTACAGTTTCTGTTGAATTTACTCCTGTGACAGAAAGGTCAGGAGACATTTTGTCAGCTACACCAGTCTGAAAGGATTCCTTTTCACTGCATCCTCTCAGTTGCATCTTCCTCTTAACAAGAGGCAGAACTGTCTTGACATAGTTTCTTTGTCAAAATTTTCCCTGTGATACGGCATCATATCCCTTGATGAAATCCAAGGCCCCATTCAGACTGGCATCAAAGATCTGGAAGGAACTGGGCTGATTCGGATGCCCCTCCCCCGAATCTCTCCGTTAGCAAGTGCCCACTACAAAAGAGGGGCATTTTAAATCAAATGCATTCTGTGCCTGCTGTCAAAGGTGCTGGCTGTCAATCAAACGATCGTCATGGTGACGTTTTGCAGGGGCATTGAAAGTGTCCTCCCCCCTCCTTTTTTTTAAAGAGCCATGCACAAAATGCCCCAAAGTGTCAATTTTTAAAAAACCTCTTTTTTGTGTGTTGTGTGTATTTGTGGGCATTTGGGTCAGATCTGCCCCTGTCCCCATTTTCAATCCCATG
>NC_056523.1:135676112-135682283 GCF_019175285.1 Sceloporus undulatus | reverse complement strand
CTCCTCCTAATTTGGTGTCATCTGCAAATTTGATAAGTATTCTCCCAGTTTTTGTCATTGATAAAGATGTTGAATAGAACTGGCCCGAGGACAGAGCCCTGTGGGACCCCACTGGTCACTTCTCTCCAGGATGAAAAGGTGCCATTGTTGAGCACCCTTTGCGTTCGGCCGGTCAACCAGTTACAAATCCATGTAACAGTTGCTTTGTCTACCCCACATTTTACAAGTTTGTTTGCAAGAATATCATGGGAAACTTTGTCAAAGGCCTTACTGAAATCAAGATACACAGCATTCCCTTCATCTAACAAGCTGGTAATTTTATCAAAAAAAAAGAGATCAGGTTTGTGTGGCATGACTTCTTTTTCTGAAACCCGTGTGGACCTTTTGTGATTATGGCATTGCTTTCTAAATGTTCACAGACTCTCTGTTTGATGGTCTGCTCTAGAATCTTTCCTAGTACTGATGTCAGACTAACTGGATCCTCTTTTTTCCCCTTTTTGAAGATGGGGACAACGTTTGCCCTCCTCCAGTCTACTGGGATCTCTCCTGTTTTCCAGAAGTTCTCAAAGATTATTGCCAATGGCTCCGATATTACATTTGCCAGTTCTTTTAATACCCTTGGATGTAGTTCATCTGGTCCTGGAGACTTAAATTCATTTAGATTAACAAGGTATTCCTCTACTATCTCTTTACTTATTCTGTGCTGAAATTCCCCTAATCTGTCCTCAGCTCCATTATCCTCAGGTTGAGCACCCTTTGCCTTTTGTGAGAAGACTGAGACAAAGAAGGTGTTGAGTAATTCTGCCTTTTCTCTGTCTCCTGTTAGCATTTTGCCATCTTCTTCACGCAGTGGCCCTACCATTTCCTTCTTCTTCCTTTTGCTGCGGACATATCTTAAAAAGTCCTTTTTGTTGTTCTTAACCTCTCTAGCAAGCCTGAGTTCATTCTGCGCTTTAGCTTTTCTGACCTTATCACTACACATGCCTGCTATTTCTTTGAATTCCTCTTTGGTGATTTCCCCATTTTTCCATTACTTATACACGTTCCGTTTAAAAGTTAGCTCAGTTGAAAGTTCTTTAGTCATCCATCCTGGTTTCTTGAAACATCTCCCATTTTTCTTCCTCACTGGAACTGTTTGAAATTGTGCCTTCAGTATCTCTCTTTTTAGAAACTTCCACCGATCTTGAACTCCCTTCTCTTTTAGTATTGTTGACCATGGGATCACACTCAGTATTTCATTAAGTTTACTAAAATCAGCTTTCCTAAAGTCTAGAATGCGTGTCTGACTAAGCCTGGCTTCTCCTTTCCATTGTATAACAAACTGTAGGAGAACATGGTCACTTCCACCTAAGGATCCCACCACTTGCAATCCATTAACTAGGTCATCTCTATTGGTTAGGATCAGATCCAAAATAGCTGATCCCCTTGTATAGCTCCTCCTCCTCCTTCATCACTTTCTCCACCCCACACCTCTCTCTGACAGCCCTCTGCAGCCCAAAAGTCACCCCGGATTTCCCCCTTTCCTCCTGTCACCTTTTGCATCCAGATTCCCCCTTTTTTGGCTCTTTCCTCCTCCTCCTCCCCCTCCCTTCTGATGATGGGAGGGAATGCTCTGACCTCTGCCCGCCCCCTGACCCTAATCACTCCCTAAATTTGCCCTGATCATGATCGAAGGCAAGTTCAAATTTCGCGCAACCTGGGTCTTTTGAGAAAAGATGGATTTTAGCCCAAATCTGGATACCCCAGTGTAAGGGACATTTCCTTGTGCAAGCCCCGACATGGATTGTGATGGAATCGGGCCCAATATGAACTTCACGTGGAAGAATCGCTTTCAAATCTGGTTTTTAATGTAGTCTGAATAGTCCCCAAAAAGACTAGGTCAGCCTTGAGGAATTCTTGACATAAATCCAGATGTTAAGCCAATGATTGCTTGGTACCATTTATTTCACTTAAAAACTAATTAAACTACAACATTTTTAAAGGCTTGCCTGATAACCCATTTGTCTTGCAGTGGATGAGGGCCAGGTGGACATCAGACCCCTGCTATGCATTTTTTGGTGTGGATGGCACAGAATGCTCATTCCTCATCTACCTCAGCGAAGTTGAGTGGTTTTGCCCTGTGCTGCCTTGGCGAAATCAGACTGCAGTTACACCTTCCACAAAGCCACCACCCCGAGTGCAGGTGAGACTTGCAGGATTCAGGCTGTGCTTGTGAGTAACACTGGTTCATAGTAGGCTTTATCACATTTTTAACAGAGATGCTCCCTCAAGTGGTGAAACTTGCCTGTTTGTCATAGTGTGAAATTGTCCCCATCCAAATAGTTTGCATGTGGCCTTCTTTGTTTTCTGGCTGGTCATTGTAAGTTAAATACAGGCTTACTATTTGCAAGTCAGATTGCAGAGGCACACATCTCTGAGGAGATGCTGTTGTGAGAGGGAAAGTAGTTTCATTGGATTTATTGTGGGAATATGCATTCCTCTTAACATCTTGTTTGACTTTCAGTCACCTGTCTGTTTTCTCCTGAAGCCTTTTGGATTAAATGTGCTCAGAAAATACTAATAGCCTGCAGGATGCCAAGAGAAAAGCTGTACCAGAACGTCTTTCTGTAAACAAACAAACAAAATGTCTGCATCAGGAAAGCCACTGCTGATGCTGAATATGTGAAGGACAGGAGGAAAATGTGCAGGGGTAGCTGTGTTGGCCATTTAACAAATCCAAACAAAAATGATATCTTTCTTAGCCAACTGAAATGCACAATATACTTGTTGCAATCTTTTGATGGGCTTTCATGTCCACTAGTCAGGACTTTCTACCTCCATTCAGACTGGGCTAAATGCAATTAAGGAATACAGCTTGGAAGATTTAAATTTTTGAGTACAACTGCCAGAATCCTCCAACAAGCACAGCCACTCAGAGATTCTGAAATCTTAAGGCCTGAAAGAGTAATTTCCTTAAGTCTGGTAAGGAAGTTCTTAAAATCCATGATACTGTTGTCTGACTCACTGTAAATCTATACCTTTCCTTGTTGCCACACTCTTTTTGGAACTCTGTTGGACTGGTGCTAGTACTGCCACTTTTCCTTAAAGAATGCCTTGAGGGAAAGGGGAAAGTTTTTGGGGACTATGTCTTCCTCAAATAGCTACAGTCCCCCACTCCCTGGAGGAGGAGGAGGAGGAGGAGGAGGAGGAGGAGGAGGAGGAGGAGGAGGAGGAGATTGGTATATGTGATAAAATCTGCATTTAAAAGTTTTTATCCCCCACCTAACTCAGGAGGAAAGGATGGGAAGCATTGCTCCTTGATTCCAGCCTTCCTTTTTCCTTTAGTCCATAACATCATTATATATTAAAGATAAAATTACCTAATAACTGAGTAGACCCCCAGCAAATGCTGCAGTTGTCCCTTCTTAGAAGTTTCTATGGCATTTACTAGCTATATCAATTTTACTTTCCAAGCTGAGATGATATTGGAGGAAGTTTAAGGTACTGACCTGGAAGGCAAAATTGACATACTTATTTTATGTCTATTTTGAAAGTGCTTGAATATGTCTCTTGATACAATGTTACATTGAGGTTGTTGTCCTCTGAGCATCTTGGAGCATCACTTCCTCTAATACAAAATGAGCTAGCGAGCGATGATAGGATAGTAGCCGAAACTGAAAACCAAGAGGGAGTATCAGCATGCTCAGGAGAACTCTGAAGCTTGCAGAAGTACAAGAAAATATTCATGGGGGGAAACCTTGGATAACAGAAATCTACTCCTTGCAAAAATAGCCGATAGAGAACTGAGGATCCTCTATGGCTAATTGATTTTAATGTCTGTTGTGGGGTGAAAGATAGAAAAATAAGGGATAGAGGCAATATTCTGAAGGAGAATATGGTTGTCTGGTTGCCTGGAACCCTAAATAGACACATGTCAGTCTGCTCTGTCTTGTTTTGACATAGAAATCATCTATGGCTTCCATGGCACAATGTATTTTTATAGAGTTGTAGAATGACAGAGTTAGAAGAGACCACAAGAGCCATCCAGGGCAACCTCCTGCCAGCAGAAAGACACAAATTGCTCCCAACAGATGGCCATCCTGCCTCTGTTTAAAATCCTCCAAGGACCACCCTCCGAGGCAGCATATCCCACTATTTGTTTGTTTCTTTATTTCCAGGATTCATATTTCTCCCACTGTGGGATTCTCCCACAGTGGGAGTAATCAAATAGTTCTTACTGTTAAGTTTTTACTAATTATTGGGTGGAATCTCTTTTCCTGTCACTTTCATCCATTGTTCCATTTCCTAGTCTCTGGAGCAGGATGGAATCAAGCTTGCTTCATCCTTTCAATATGACATCCCTTCATATATTTAAACATGATGATGATCAGTGTTCTGTAGCCCTAATCTAAAGCATCTTCAATCCAAAATATTGACACAGGTAATGGAGAGAGAGGGGGAAAAAAACTTTGTGTATGTGACCCATGCAGGCCTAAAGAACTAAAGAGAGTGCATTTTGGGTGATCCTTGACCTTGCATTAACTGGCATAGTCTCTTTGCTTTCTCTCCCACACTCCTAGGCAGCTTTTCAGAGAGATTTCTCCTACCTCCTGGAGCTGATCGGCAGCGGCAAGGAATCTTTGATCTTCATGAAGAAAAGGATCCGGCATTTGGCCACCCAGTGGCTGAGGGCTTCCTATCAACTAGAAGAAAAGTTGCAGGGCAAACCAAGAGACCAGAAACAGGTAGAACTTGGTCAATTGTTTGAGAATCAAACTGTCCACTGTTCAGGTGGCATGATCAGAGTGAAATGTTTGGCTTGCTGTGTTCTCTGTGAATTTGTCTCATTTTCTTAACAACCCTCTCCCAATTTGCTCTCTATGTTGAGACATCATTGCCCCTCCTCTCCCATTCCTCCTCCAGATTTTGATCCACATTGGCTTCCTGACAGAAGAATCGGGAGATGTTTTCAGCCCTCGTGTGTTAAAAGGTGGCCCATTGGGAGAGATGGTTCAATGGGCAGATATCTTAGCTGTCCTTTTCATCCTTGGTCATAGCCTGAAAATCACAGTCTCCTTGAAAGAACTCCAAAGGTAGGTTTGGTGATGAAACACTATCTTAAAAGTGATTATAGATTGGAAAGAGATTACAAGTCCTGTCCAAGCATTGCTACACTGCTTGTCTTTTGGTTGGTCAGAGGAACCCTGCCTCAGCCTTCCTCCACTATTCTTTTTTTTCCCCCTATTTCTATTTCTAAAATGGATTTTTGGCCCCCTGTTAGTTACCATTTTTAAAAAAAGCTATAGGAACCACATGAAATCAGGGATAAGGTTGTGGATTATCTTCTCCTCCTCCTCCTCCTCCTTCATTCTCCTCTTCTTCTGTAACAATTATACAGGTTGAGTTTCCCTTATCTGGAATGCTTGGGACCAGAAGTGTTTTGGATTATTTTTGGATTTTGGAGATGAGATCCAAGTTTAAATATTAAATTCATTTATGTTTTGTATATACTGTGTGGGTAAAACACATAGCCCAAAAGTAATTTTATGCACAATATTTTTATAGTTTTGTACTTGGAACAAAGTTTGTGTAAAGTGAACCACCAGAAAGCAAAGGTCTCACTATCTCAGCCATTCCTGTGGACAATTTTGGATTTTGAAGATAAGGGAGAATCAACCTGTATATCAACACCATCATGAACATTTGGTATTATCAATCTGAAAGGAAGAGAAAGTCTTGCTCTTTGTTGCATTTAGTTCTCATATAATCAGACACAGGAAGTTTGGAATGCTGGCCCCAGTTGTCTTCTGCCATGGAAAAACTACATTGTCCCCTTCCAGGAAGAACAAACCAGCAGCTGAAAATGCCAGATTGCACCCAGAAATTGTAGGCATATTTGATATTTATATTAAGCAGCAAGCCTAGTGTAATAAGATCTTTTGTTAAAGACAGGAATTATTACTCAGGATGCTATTGTAAAGTAAAAACAAACAAACACAAAACATGTTAAATCTCTCAGGAAATCCATCTTGGGATAGAAAAGGAGATATACTTGGTTACAAGAGCTCCTAAAAGCTGGCTCATGTGGTGGTAAGCTAGTAGCCATTGTTGGGGTTGGGCCCCATCAATGCTCCCTTCCCAGACAAGGGAACAAAGAAACTGACTAACTTCTTAAAGATGGGTGAAGTAACA
>NC_056523.1:135667031-135673112 GCF_019175285.1 Sceloporus undulatus | reverse complement strand
TCTTTTGTAAAGGCGGGAGGAAATGATTCAGCTCATACAAAATGATAGGCTGATGCTTATTTGTTTAGGTGGCTAACAACAGCAGCAACAGAAAAGACAGGGAACAGTTGGGCCATAATCAGTTAACTTCTCTCCACAGGTTTGGAAGAAAATGCATGTGTCCCAACATCACCAGCAGTTTATAATTATTGTTTTTCCAAATATCTGTATTTCAGTTAGGGAATGGGGAGAAAAGGTCCCTAAATCATTTTCTTTTCTAATCCATGCTGTTAAAAGCATTTACCATTCTCATGCCTGTTCACTCTCTCTGTTCTTCCTGCTGTAATATTACTGTGCCATACCAATAGTTAGGGAGCTGTTTCTCCTCCATAAAATGATCCCAGCCCATCAGGGTTTTTGTAGTGACCATGATGATATAACTGTGTTTTGTAACTCCTAAGAGCAAAGCAAGTTTAGCTTAGCTTTCTAGTTTACTGAGAAAACTATTCGTCTTTGGGCTGGTGGACACATGGAAGATCCTCACTTTGGGATGATGCTTTTGGAACAGATAAACACTTTTCATCATATTGCAGCACTGTCCACACCTTTCAAATAGGCTAAAGAGGGGGAAGCACCATTCCACCCTGATGAAAGTGTTGCTGAAAAGCCCCTCCTGCTTTCAGCTCTGTGCTACTTATAGCTCAGACTGAGCTACCGAAAGCAATTATCTTAAATAATGGGGATTGCTCCTGATGAGGTTTAAGAACAAGAATGAGCAAACAGGATCGCGGCAGGCATGTGCTGATTAGTATTTAACATTTGCTGATTCAGTCTGAATAGCACACTCCCTTATCAGCTCTAGCTTTTTCCCATTCTCAAAAATAAAATAGAACAAATTAAACCTTAGTGCCAAAGTAAATGTTACAAGAAACAAAGGTAAATGTAAAAGTAGAAAGCTTCTCTTGTTCCCTGTCAATAAAGTGAGGTTTCAATGCTCTTCTTAGTCTGGTATCATTACAGTTCACATTTCTCTGGCTTTGCTAACTTACAGCAATGATGGGTGACTGGAAAACACTCAACGTAATGATGTTTGGATGCAGGGCCACTTGTTACAAATGGCTAGAGGGTGAAAGGATGTAAAATACATTATTTAATATCAACGTCCAGAACAGCTTACACAGTATGGGGGTGGGAAAGTGTGGCACTTCCGATGCTGTTGCACTGGACCGCCCATAATCAGTAGTGTCACTAGATGGCTGTGGACAACACCAGGTGATACCCTGGGAGGGGGGTTGACACCACTGCATCTCAATGTTTGGCATCAGCAGGCTGTAGTATTTACCTGTGTCCTTTTAAAATGTTGAAGAGATGGCATGAGTGGGGTGAAGCACAGTGGGAGGAGAAAGGAGAGGCTCAGGGATTTTTTTTTTTAAATGTCAATTTAATTTTTAATTTTTTAAAAAATATTATTTTTTAATTTTATTTAAAAACTTCACCTTTTATCAAATTTTCACTTCAACCATATGGAACTATGTACATGTAAATGCACTTAGGAGTTTAGCACACAGCTAAATAATCCGGTTTATTTTGCCTGGTTGAATCCTATTCTGGGATGCAGCTGGATATTATCATATGCATTTTGCTGCTGATGCCGCCTCCTACCTAAATCCGCCTAAGTCCTGGCTAGAATCCAAGCTCAGCCGGCTGATTTGCAAAGCTGTGAAGCTCCCGACTTTGCAAATCAGCTGGCTGAACACAGCTGGGAGCCAAGTTTTAGGTGGGAGGTGGCACTGGCGGCAAAATGCATATGATATCTGGCTGCATCCCGGAAGAGGATTCAAACCAGGCAAGGTAAACTGGATTATTTAGCTGTGCACTACACTCCTTAGTTTGTGTGTATGATATTGTAATTTAAAGATATAATTTTAATTCACTAGTTTTTTAGTCACAACTATTGCCATTACATTCAGTGATATGCAGGAATTATGATTAATGAATTACATTAGTACAAAAAACATTACTGAGGATTCTGTATGATGTGTTACGGAGGAGTTCGATGAAGGGGAGACACCATGAGTTACTGCACTGGGTGACTCCAACCCAAGTGACACCATTGCCCATGATCCTTCATTGATGGCTATATTGGGTAGTGGTGATGGGACTTGTAGTTGGGCAAGATTCAGAGGGCCATAGCAGTTCCATCTCAGGAGAAAGGCAGCATAATAAATAAATAAATAAATAAATAAATAACCCACCTCAGCCAAAGCTTCTGTAATTTCTAGAAGGATTCAGTTCTGCCCCCAGCCCCATCATGGGCAGAAGAGTTGTAATCATCATCATCATCATCATCATTTATATCCCGCTTCTTCCTACGGATTGAGGTGGGTTACAACAAAAACAATAAAAATACATAATGCAACTGTTGATACATTCCCCAATCCCTCCAACCCTTCACCCTCAACATAACAATCAAAAACAAATTAAACAGTTAAAATAATTAAAACAGTTTAAAGACAGCAACTAAAAGCGAGACAACCTGGAGCAGGCGGGGTTGTCTATTTAATTGGAAGTCAGTCTGGGAAGGCTTGCCAGAAGAAATCCGTCTTGACCGCCTTTTTAAAGGCCTCAAGAGAGGCGATATGACGGATCTCCTCTGGCAGGTCATTCCACATTTTTGGAGCGGCAGCAGAGAAGGTCCTCTGGGAAACTGCAGCCAACTTGGTCTTCTTTGGCTGCATTAAATTCCTCACAGAGGACCTGAGTGTGTGGGATGGATTATATGGGAGGAGGTGCTCCCTTAAGTAAGCTGGACTCAAGTGATGTAGGGCTTTAAAGTTGTAGGGAGAAAGAGTGTCCACATCTGCTTAAGTGCTCACAATTTCTCTCCCATGATTAACAGATGCTTAGATGGCTTTCTGAGTTTTATCAGACCATCATATAAATGGAAGAGGACACCGCTTCCCTTCCATCAGCTATTTTCCTCAATTGCCCCTTCCAACTTAGCACAACTTTCTGTGAGAAGAGAATCTGCATACCATGATTGCTTTATCTGTTCTCTTAGTATACTGTGGCACACTCAGGTTTTGTAACATGGCATACCTGTAAAGTGTCTCATTTCATAACATTTAAAGGGCAGGCAAAGGGTTCTTCTTGTTCAGCAGAGCCAGTACTCTATTTTGTTAAACTTTGAATTCAATTTAATTTTATTTGCTTTCTAGCTCTAGGTGGATTTTTTCCCTTGAAAATTATTTCCACTTGCTGTATATTACATCCACATAGTGGTTAGGACAGGGGCCATCTGCTGATGCAGTTAATAGGGATTTTATTTGAAGGATGAGTCAGATGTCTTGGTAGTGCTGAAGAGTGTAAAGCACTTAATTATGATGGTTGAATCTTCTTGCAGGGCATTGAGCACAGCACAGAGTGGTATAGCCTGTGGAAAGGAAATTTCACTACATCTTGATGACTTCTTTGCTCCAGCATGTGGCAATTTGGCACTGTAATGCACCTCAACTAGCAGCTTTATATCGTCACAACAGAGTTGAATCTATACTGTAGAATTAGTGCAGTTTGAAACTGCTTGAACTGCCATGGCTCAGTGCTAAGGAGTTCTGGGATTTGTAGTTTTGTGAGCTATTTAGCTTGCTTTGTTAGAGTTCTGGTGCCATGACAAACTACAAATTCCAAATTTACATAGGACATGTAAGTCTATGCCATTTCCCCCTTTCTTTAATGCAAATCAGTTGCTACTGAAGAATAAGGCTAAGAAAGGGTAGTCTGAATCCTATTGTTAGTCCCCTAGAAGAGAGCCACTGAATGAACTGGATTTATAATTTTTTGTGGGTTTTTTCGAGCTATGAGGCCATGTTTCTCCAGCAACTGTGGCTGGCATCTTCAGAAAATGTTGGGTATACATACTGCTTCCTCTCAACCAATAGTATATACACCTTACTCTCTTCCATGACAGCATTCTCTGATGATGCCAGTCACAGCTGCTGGCAAAACAGGAATAAACTGTTCTAGAACACGGCCTTACAGCCTGAAGAACCCACAAAAAACTATGGCTGTCGGCCATGAAAGCCTTCGACTTCAATTTGATTAATTTATATATTGTAACCATAGCAGAGGCTTTGCTTAGGGGAGTTATATATATAGTTCAATAAATGGCTGGGTTGCATAGCCCTTGGGATGTTCTCTATGTTTATGGAAGTGGGAGACAAGAAGAACTGCAGAGGCAAACTCCCAATGAAACAAAGGCACGGTACAGACTGCGGAAAAGGGGCCCCAACCCGGCACTTTCCCAGGCCACTTCTCCATGGCCTGGAAAGAGGTGTCCATGGGGCTTCATGCCCCCGGACACCCCAACAGGCCCGGCCCCTTTCTCCTTTGCATTGCTGGCACAGCCATGTAGAGGCTGCGCCAGCAATGCGTGCATGCAAAAGGAGCTACGTTTCGCAGTTCCTTCCCGTGACACTGAAAAGGCAATCAAGTGCCCTGCAGCATTGCAGTAGTGTCACACACATGCTGGTCCATGTGGAGGTGGCACATGCGTGATGCCAACATTGAACACAGTGTATGGACGGTGTGTCTTCAAAATGGTGCCGTTCATACGAACTAGGGCTGGGGAGCGTGCGGTTGCTGCGCACTCCCCAGCCCTAGTTTTGACCCAAGGATGGCACTTCCACACCATCTGTATCAGGCGAAAGAAAAGAAAAAAGAAACACAAGACAAGTTGGAATATAATAATAATAATTATTATTATAAAGGTATCAAAATAAAATGTGCCTGTCAAGTTGCTCTTGATGATCTTTTCCAAAGTGTAGGAAACTGAAAACATCCTTTCCTCTATCAACCAATTAGGGTGTAGGCAGCTAATATTGTACTGTCTGATTCATTCTGAGGCTGGGGCTTTTGATTTAAGGATGTTTGCCCACTGTAGTTTCCTTTCAGCTGGGTAAAACAAGACCAGTAGCTGGCACAGTGACA
Source organism: Sceloporus undulatus (assembly GCF_019175285.1). Lineage (NCBI taxonomy): Eukaryota > Metazoa > Chordata > Lepidosauria > Squamata > Phrynosomatidae > Sceloporus > Sceloporus undulatus. Next base: position 135,668,147 of record NC_056523.1, on the reverse strand, counting down.
GAGTGGGAGAATCATTTTCTAATCTTTCAGGGGGGGATGGGGGGGGGAATCGCCCGTCCTACATTACACTGTCCATGACACTGTTAAGGAAAAAGCAACATGGGATATACAGTGAATGAAATAAAACATATATGTGAGAGTCAGGATGACACAGCAGAAGCCAATTGAGAACCACACAGGTGTAAATGGTAATACAATTAACAAGTCCTGAATGCCAAGGACAAGAAATGTAAAGTGGATAATAGGACACACCTGACAATTGTTAAGTGGTCAAGGCTGAGATGATGAAATCACTAATTGTAGGATGAACCAAGAGAACCAATGAGAATGGAGTACACGCCTACTGGGTGGAAACAGACAGCAGTGGGTGGTATCTTGCATTGACTATAATAATGACTATACATCCCAATGTATTTTGTGGGTTGTAGAGTGGGTAGTAGTGAGGAGTTGTGTTGGATAGTTTTGGAGCTGTATATAGTAGAATAAAGTAGATCTTTTATTTAAGACTACTGAGTTGTCTGGTGTCTTGGGTGAAGCTACAAGAACCAGCTGGATCCTGAAGAAGGGTGAAGACTTCTGTGGAAGCAAGAGTGAGAAGGCTTGGAGAGTTTGTCAGGGTCTTCAGCCTGTTCTCTGTAACTCTTGCTAAGCTATAACCACTGGCCAAAACTGGTCAGCGCGGTGCACAACCAGGTGGTGAGTTCAAGCCAGAGGTGAAGAGCTACAACTCCCATCATCCCTGACATCCCTTGTTAGTAAATTAAGAAATGTGAACATTTAAAGGGAAGGATTTGTGGGGTCTCACCACCATGGAGTTAATAAACCTACACCAAATATGAGGGCTGGTTTTCTTTCTGTTTGTGTACTCTCCAAAATGCAAGCTAATTCCTATGTTTAATCTGTTCTTCTCCCTAAAGTCCAGCTTCCCCACTATCTTTTGAGAGATCGCATACTGCAGCTTAAACACATTTGCATAATTGTTTTAATTTGGCCAATAAATTCCAGTTGAAGAATGCAGAAACTTACTTGAATGTGGAATTCCTTCTGTGTTAATATTATAGCATCCTGGCTGTAAACTCATGGGAAGAGTTGGCATTTATACCTCTTCTGCATCTA
>NC_056523.1:135646632-135665589 GCF_019175285.1 Sceloporus undulatus | reverse complement strand
ACAGCCAGGATGCTATAATATTAACACAGAAGGAATTCCACATTCAAGTAAGTTTCTGATTCTTCAACTGGAATTTATTGGTCAAATTAAAACAATATGCAAATGTGTTTAAGCTGCAGTATGCGATCTCTCAAAAGATAGTGGGGAAGCTGGACTTTAGGGAGAAGAACAGATTAAACATAGGAATTAGCTTGCATTTGGAGAGTACACAAACAGAAAGAAAACCAGCCCCAATTTCGTGTAGGTTATTAACTCCATGGTGGTGAGACCCCACAAATCCTTCCTTTAAATGTTCACATTTCTGAATTACTAACAGTGTCATGGACAGTGTAATGTAGGACGGGCAATTCCCCTCCATCCCCCCATGAAAGATTAGAGAATGATTCTCCCACTCTGTCACTGTGCCAGCTACTGGTCTTGTTTACCCAGCTGATAGGAACTACAGTGGGCAACATCCTTAAATCAAAGCCCCCAGCCTCAGAATGAATCACACAGTACAAATATTAGCTGCCTACACCTAATTGATCGATAGAGGAAAGGATGTTTTCAGTTCCTACACTTTGGAAAAGATCATCAGAGCAACTTGACAGGCACATTTTATTTTGATACCTTTATATCCAACTTGTCTTGTGTTTCTTTTTTCTTTTCTTCGCCTGATACAGATGGTGTGGAAGCGTCATCCTTGGGTCAAAACTAGGGCTGGGGAGCGCAGCAACCACCACACTCCCCAGCCTAGTTTGTATGGACGGCACCATTTTGAAGGCACACCGTCCATACCTGTGTTCAACGATGGCATCACGCATGTGCCACCTCCACACGGACCAGCATGTGTGTGACACTACTGCAATGCTGCAGGGCACTTGATTGCCTTTTCAGTGTCACAGGAAGGAACTGCGAAACATGCCCTTTTGCATGCACACATTGCTGGCGCAGCCTCTACATGGCTGTGCCAGCAATGCAAAGGAGAAAGGGGCCGGGCCGTCGGGGTGCCGGGGGCAGAGCCCCATGGACACCTCTTTCCAGGCCATGGAGAAGTGGCCTGGGAAAGTGCCGGTTGGGGCCTTTTCCGCAGTCGGTACCGTGCCTTTGTTTCATTGGGAGTTTGCCTCTGCAGTTCTTGCTCCCACTTCCATAAACATAGAGAACGTCCCAAGGCTAGTAACCCAGCCATTTATTGAACTATATATATAATTCCCCTAAGCAAAGCCTCTGCATGGTTACAATATATAATTAATCAAATTGAAGTCGAGGCTTTCACGGCCGACAGCCATAGTTTTTTGTGGGTTCTTAAGGCTGTAAGGCCGGTTCTAGAACAGTTTAGTCCTGTTTGCCAGCAGCTTGACTGGCATCTTCAGAGAATGCTGTAGGGAAGAGAGTAGGTGTATATACTATGGGTTGGAGGAAGCAGTATGTATACCACCCATTTGTGAAGCTGCCATCCACAGTTGCTGGAAAAACATGGCCTCATAGCTCGAAAAACCCACAAAAAAATTATAAATCCAGTTCATTCAGTGGCTCTCTCAGGGGACTAACAAGGATTCAGACTACCCTTTCTTACTGTAAACTCATGGGAAGAGTTGGCATTTATACCTCTTCTGCATCTAGCAGTCTTCCTAATCTCACTTGGAAGGAAAAACATCTGGCTGCCCCCTGGCTCCCATAGTTAAAATAGATGCATGCATTTCATTATTTTTCCATTCCCTTGCATTTCTTGGTAAATTTGTTAGCATCTCTTTTATGCATTCTGACAGCCAAGAGGTGAAATGTACTTGATTATCTGGTACAAACCATGCTAAGGAAGGTTGTAACATCAGCAGCAATTTGCAGCTCCCGGGAAAGAGAGTGCAAGTGTCAAGCTGAATCAGTTTAGGTTGGGAGAAGGCTCCTGTGTCTGTAACTTTTGTGCTGTGCATAGAGACTTTCCAGGTGGAAATGGGTGTAGCTCCAGTGCAAAATGGAGGACAACATTCCCCAGCTGCCAAACAGAAAAGAAAACAAACCAGGCTTTGCAAAACATGGTTAGAGATGTCACTATGAATTGGCCTTTACCTCCATCTCAGTCACTTGATGATTTGTATGCATAAAAGGGTTTCACAGACAGAATGCCACTGCTAGCATTCTTATAACTGTAAAATGCAATGATTTCTCATGGAGTCAGTTTATTTATTTAGGTGTTGATGAAGAGGAAATGTGTGACCTAGGAATATAAAGACTCTTCATAAATATTCTTATACTCAATGAAAAAAGATGATTTGACTCATTAAGAGATTTCCCCCCATATTTTCTGATGATGTTTTATATTTAAGGGTTTGTTTTGCAAAATTTTCATTTCTGTCAAAAGCCACTGTATGTTGGGCAAAATACAACAATTTAGCGTAAAAAAAAATATTTGTGCCAGAAATGAATGTATTTGTGTGAAACACTCTTGTGCAAAACTATTTTTGGACAAAGCCAAGATGCCCAAGTCCTAAAGAGGATCAAGAAGGTGTGTGGCAAGAAAGGAACAATGAGCTCTTAAAATCTAGGTCAGAAGGTAGGTCAGCATAGGACAGAGTAGAGAAAGGACAGCTTAGGAAACCTCTGTATTCTCTGTATATACAAATGCATGCATCTTCACTGTAAGCTGAGTTGCCTCTCTCTTGCTTGTAACAATTTTGAGTAATCTTCTGACAGTCTAAAAAAGGGAACAAGTGCAGCAGGAAGCTGTAATTACATTAGCTTTTTTTTTTTTTTTAGAGTAGCAGGAGATCATGCCGTCTTTTATCCACCTGCTTGGTGTTTTTTAGACTACTCTGAAATTGCTACACAAATATTTCTGAAAATGCTGGCAGAGGGGAGCAGGGATCAAGGGGACTTGTCAAGGTTTACACTTCATTTTGGCTAAAATAAAAGCAGAGGTTTGAACTCTAATCTGGTTCCCTTTAAATTTGGACACAAACTTCCCTTCTTCTTGAGTGAACAAGGAAAGGATGTTCTTGAGTACAGTAACAACAAGGGAAGGGTAGACCAGTCTATTTTTCATTTATCATGTGTTAATTCATAAGCCCATTCTTACATCAGTCTGTGAATTTTTAAAAAATGCTTGAAATCACACGATTTGAGTTAATGGATTAATTAATTATTTCCAACATCTATATATTACTTTTCACTTTAAACCCCTAAAGTGGTTCATATTAAGAACAGGCACGTTGGCAAAAAAACAGTAAAATCCATGAAATTGTGCATTAAGGAAAAAAAGAATGGGGTTGCTGATGGAGTTAACATTTGGGAAATGAACAGTAAAGTGCCTAAGTAAACAGGTGAGTCTTCATCCAAAACTGAGAGCCATTTCTATGCCAAAGGGAAAGTATTCCACATAGTAGAAGTCACAGCAAAGAATGTCCTCCTTTGCATCACAGGTACAGGAGCCTCACTTGGCCAACCACTGAATGTCATGACCATGGCAGTCTGTTTTTAACTTATTTTTGATAACATGCTTTTGTGCATTCATTTTGTGGGGGTGGTTAGGTCTTTCAAAGATGAGGACTTGAACACAGTCCTTAAGCATTCCCAGGAAAAACAGCACCATTCCATTCTATGCATCTGTCCATTCTATGAGACAAGAAAAGGAACCATCTACAGTATTTAGCTTTAGTAAAATAAGTACTAGAGCAAACCTTTCACTATCTTCCTTTTGTATGCTTCCTGTTTAATTACAGAGGATGCATTCATTTGTGCTTCCAAGTTTGTTTTCTTTATTATGTTCCAGAATTGCCTTTTTCATATGCAAGCACCAAACTTTCAAAGGAAGGCATTTTAATTATTTTTGACAGATGAATACTTTTTTAAAAATTTAAATCCATGGTTTATTTTAATCTCCATGAACCAAGAAAGGCTTCGAGCCTTAGAATTTGAAATCACTGTATGTTGTCTACTGAATGTACCTGCACTGAGAACATGGCTCACAAACCAAGCCATTACATGTGCTAATGAAACAACAGGAACAGCAAGAATAAAGACCAGCCAAACATGCATGACACTGATGTTCTATTGAATGGTTACCTATGTGGAGGTTGCCACATGGGAGAAAGGATCACAAGCATATGAGCTCTTCACAGATCTCATGCAGCAGGCATTTATTAGCTTGAAAATCTTCTACAAGCTGTTAGAGAGAATATTGCATCCCTCCCTCTAAGTATTCCAGAGTTCCCAACTTAATTGGACTCTTTGTTCTGATTCCTCTTCCAAACTATGGGAGTTTTACTGTGGCTGCTCATTGCTGTGTCAAGTTGGCACAGGAGCGCCTATGCTCCTGGGAACTTTTGAGGCCTCTGGAATCATCCACCATGGCCTGAAAACCACCACAGAGGATAGAATGTAGTGATATGTTTTATGTACTATAATACACCATCTGCATCCATTAATCACAGTTATATCTAATAAAATATACTGCATGAGTGGCTCAAATTAATTGTGGCTGTCAACAAATCTGAGGGGATCAGGACTCAGAATAAGACATGCTAGACTCTAAAAAAGTAGCGGTGATCTAAAAATCTCATCTCTAAAATGCAGTCACATCCAGTACTGATTGATAGATCAGCTAGCTAAGATAAATCATAGATAATAAAGGTAGATGTTTGTGGATCTGGATAATTTCAACCGGAAAGAGGAAACCCTTAAAGTGAACAAAATTTGGCTGCCAGTCCTGAGGAATAGCAAAATAAGGACTCAGCAAATGCAAATGGGAAACCACTCAGAGTCAGGGGCTTTCCCAGCAGATAATGATCACCAATTAGCAGACATTAATCCTCGTTTGCATTAGCCTCCCAGGTTGAGGCCAGCCATCAACACAGAACAATACACATGCTAATCACTCCTGCATTCCCAGGCTCACACAGTATATATACACCCAACTTTTCCAGGCAAAGCATTCTCTGAAGATGCCAGCCACAGAAGCTGGTGAAATGTCAGGAAGAAAATTTTCTAGAACATGGCCACATAGCCCGAAAAACCCACAAAAAACCATGGATGCCAGCCATGAAAGCCTTTGACTTCACAGCAGAGGCTCTGTTTCAGACTGGTAGCCTTACACCAATGGGAGGTTGACTGAAGTGACAATGGAAAAGTTAGAGCTAGGCTGCTCTCTTCTTTGCAAGTTGATACAACATGCTGTTAAACAATAAAATGAGGAAGGTTTTAGATGTAGCTCCAGGTGCACACCCACACCCATACACAGAATCATAGATTTGGAAGAGCCCCCAAGGGCCATCCAGACCACCCCTTGCCATGCAGGAATACACAGTCAAAGCACTCTCAACAGATGACCATCCAGTCTGTGTTTAAAAGCCCCCAAAGAAGGAGACTGCACCACACTCTGTGGTACTGTATCCCACTACCTCAGAGTGTGGTTCAGTCTCCTTTGGAGGCCTTTAAACTCACTAAAAAGCCAGGATAATTGCAATGGGGAAATAATTAACCCCTGTGGTCAAACAGCTGTTACTATTAGAATGTTCTTCCTAATATGGAGGTGGAATCTCTTAAACCCATTGCTCCATATCCTAGTCTCTGGAGACGCAGAAAACAAGCTTGCTCCATCTTCCCTTCAAATATTTAAACATGACTATCATTGCTTTTCCTTTTCCCCTGTATGCACAGAACCTCAAATGACACTGTCACAGCCCTTAGTATCCATGGACTTTCCATCCATGGATTCAAGCATCTGCTGATGGCAAACCCATGTTGCCCCCAATGGCTGTGTGTGCATGTGGTCATACCACCATTAGGGACAGTCCTGGTTGTCCCATGGCGGTGCATGCACATACATCTTTTCTTTTCTTCCTAGCTCCTCGTGTTACCCATATCATGGACAAGCACAACAAATTACTTGAAATAAAAACATATCAGTAAAGTAATATAGCTCTTCTGTATTTTGTAAGATTATAGTAATGATTACATTGGAACTGGCCCAAAGGCCTGCCCAGTTCAGCATCCCATTTCTCACAGCGGCCAACCAGTTGTCTATGGGAAGCCCATAAATAGGAGATGAATATAGAAGCATTTGTCTGCTTTTGCTACTGAGGAACTGATATTGAGAGGTCCACTGTCTCCAGTAGTGGATGTCATTATAGAGCTATAATGATTAGTAGTTGTTGATAGCCTTATCCTCCAGGAATCTGTCCAGTCCCTCTTGAAACCTATCCCCATTGATGGCCATCACTGTATAGAAGCAAATTCCCTAGCTAAACTAGGTAATTTGTGGAGAAGGTCCTTTCTGTGTCTCTCTTGAAATACTTACACCCACCCACAAGTATCTAGCTTTGTTGGATAACTGGGTTGGACTCTTGCACTTTAGCAGTATCTTAAATATGAATTTTAAAATGATTGAGGAAGGCTTGACATGCCTGCACAAATTGACTCCTACTTATCCACTAGCCATGCCCACTGGAAAGCTGCTATTAGCACCACAGTGTGGGAAGACAATTGCATTTCATGCACAACCTATGCAGGAAGAGCAATGCTCAGGTACAGCTAGGATCCAATCAGTTGGAGACTGGAGCACCCTGGGTAGCAGGTGCAACCCTGAAGGGAAATGCTTAAGATGTAAATAAATCTTTATTTGGAGTAGCTATGAAGCCAAGGGAGTAGAATATGATTGTTACTGCAATGCCTCTCAATAAATTAATACCTCCCAATTGGCACAGATGAAAGATGGTGCATTATCCAGTTTTATTTTTTAAAAAGTATAAGACCGCAAGGTGTATTGATGGTATAATTATAGCTGTTTACTCTTAATGGAGAAATTATCAAGGAACTGCACTTCATTTTCCTTCTCTGTTCACCCCCCTGTTAACACTTAACTCATGGAAATTTACATAACTTTATTAACAACTAGTGCTCAGGACTCAAATTTCCTTCTAAATGCAATTGCTTCCAGTCTGCTTATTATGTAGAGACAAACCCATTTGCATTGCACTCTGTAATAGAGCTGATCAATTTTTAAATTGGTAAGCGGTGGTGAAGTAAAGAGGTAGAGCAGATAGGAAGGCGCACATATGCATTTGTGCGAGAGGGAAAGAGAAATACAAATACAGGATGCACTGTGTGAACTGGGTGCCTGTGTGTCTTTGAAAATAAATACAAGAGTGATTGACAGTTTGCTGACTCTGTTCATTTGTGCCAGTGCCTGGAGATGTGTGACAATCTGGGTAAACCCAGACTTGTTTTCTACCAAACATATAAACCAGTAAATGATGGTGGATATTGTTTCCTCCTGCCAGCATCAATTGATTTGATGGTAGCTAGACCAGTGAAATTCGCCCAGGATAGTCTTTTGCTGTCTGTGACAGCATGCAAGTATTACTTGCATGCAGGAAAAGATAAAACTATGAGTATTCTCTTTGAAACCTGGATTTTTAAACAGAGGATAGGAAGTACTTCATTTATGCTGCTTTTCTTTAAAACAACAACAACAACAACAGTGTTAATTTTGCTTTCCTTTTTTGTCTTTAACAAAAGGTATAGTGGCAAGAAACATTATAAGTAACTGCAGTATTATAGCCCAGAGGGATAGTGGTTGTCTTTCTACATTATGCTGCTGCTGCTTCTACAATGGCTTTTGGCTACAAATAATAAATGCTTATACTACTGCATCATGACACATCATGGTGTTGCTAGTTGAAATATGGTTGTTGTGATGGGAAATGTTGTCTTAACTAACAAGCCATGTTTTGTTAATCAGTCTCAAACCAAAATCCACGAGTCCATGGTTAGTTGCTCACTTACAAAGGCTGGCTTCTTCAAAAATGGCTTCTTATGACATTTGAACTGGCATGTATGGATTGGCTGTGATTTGTTTCTCCAGTTACCCACTCTGAAACATGGGCTGACCAAAAGATGGGAGAGAAACCTTAGCTCTTTGCTTGTGGCACAATAACATCTAGGTCATCATAGGCCATTCTTCTGTCTAACAGTATTGAATATGTGAAAGGCCATGTCTTCCCATATGAACCTGCCAGAGCTTTATGATTAATAGGGGAAAACCACCATCACAGGCTCACTTGGTGAGGACATGAGAGAGAGGACCTTCTCGGTGGCTGCTCCCACCCATTTGAACTCCCTTCCTTGGGAGACTAAGTTGGCCCCCTCCCTGCTTTTCTTTCACCAGCAAGCAAAAACATTTTTATTTAAACAAGCTTTTAATAGTTAAGTCAGAAGTTGCTTTTTTAAAAATAAAGATGTATGTTTTATCTGTTTTTAACTTTTGTATGATTTTTAATCATTTTATAGTGTTTAAACATGGTGTTTTAAAATTGGTTTTAAAACCTTTTGTAAACATTTTTAATTTGTTGTTCTGGAAGCTGCCTTGGGTTCCATCCTGGGAGAAAGATGGCATATAAATAAAGTAAATAAATAAATATTGGAAGCCTTCAGTGTGAAGGATCCTTCCTAATGGCATGCAGGACAAGTAAGATTAGCTGAAATGCCAGTGCTTTCCTAGTTTTGCATTCCAATGATTTTTATGATTCTCCTTGCAGATGCAATTGCATGTATTGCTCTGAACTGAAAATGTTAGCTCCTGGTGTTGAATGCATTAAATAGCCACCCAGTACCCAAGAAACCCAACATGGATCAGTAATCATTTTGTCAAAGGTCCAAAACAGATTGTAGAAATAATCCAGTTTGAAACCGCTTTAACTGCCCTGGCTCAGTGCTAGGAAATCTTGGGAATTATAGTTTATTTTGGCACCAGAGCTCCCTGACAGAGAAGGCTAAACGTCTCACAAAGCTGTAGTTCCCAACATTCCCAAGCACTGATCCAGGGCAGTTAAAGCGGTCTCAAACTGGATTATTTCTGCAGTGTGTTTTTGACCTTAAAGGCACAGCAAGATTCCCTTTTTCTTCTCCTTTCCTTTTCCTTTTATGCCAACACAAATGTGTCTGTTATTATTATGGTTGTGGAGTGGAATGTGCTGCCTCAGAGAGTGGTGGAGTTTCCTTCTTTGGAGGTTTTCAAACAGAGACTGGATGGCCATCTGTCGGGAGTACTTTGGTTGTGTATTCCTGCATGGCAGAATGGGGTTGGGCTGGATGGGCCTTGTGGTTTCTCCCAGCTCTATGATTCTATGAAGACCTCTCTGGACCTTTCCACACAGGGCACAGAAGTAGGCTCAGTTCGCATTGGTCGATGCGTATTCGCATTATATTGCATTGGTGTTCCGCACCTGTGAGCTCAGAATACGTATTGACCAATGCGATATAACGTGAATACGCTTTGGCCAATGCGTATTCACGGCTGGGTTCCGAACTGAAGGCAGCTGGCTCCTCCGTTCTGCGAGTGCGCAAAATTAGTGGATAGGCGGGATCCGTATTGATGGCCAGTGCGAAACCTCTGCTGCTTTGGCTGGTGTGTACATCCAATCCGCTGGTTCTCCTGAAGACCACCGGGTTACAAATTTCCCATGATGCTGCGCTGGAATTTCCCCCTTCTCCTTCCGTTTGCCCTTTCCCCTTTCAGGACAACCGCCGGGGCTGGGGAGCGATTTTTCCACTGAATGAGATAAAGCAGAAAGCTTTTGTGTCGGGGGGAGGGGATGTATATGTATATGTGTGTGTATGTATATATATATATATATATATATATATACACACACACACACACACACACACACACACAGATGTGTGTGTAAGCGTATACATGCAGCGTTACACTTTCGGCTGCTCCACAGTTTGTGTGTGTGTGTGTGTTCGTGTATATGTGTGTGTGTATGTATATGTATGTATGTATGTGTATTATATATATACACACACACACACACACACACACAAAGGTGTGTGTGTAAGCATATACAGCCTACATTGCAGCATTACACTCGGGCTCTCCACAGTTTGTGTGGATAACTATTGTGTGTGTGTGTGTGTGTTGTGGGTATATATATACACACACACGTAAGCATATACATACGCATACACTTTCAGCTGCGCCACAGTTTGTGTGTTGTGTGTGTGTGTATGTATATGTACGTGTATACCACACACACACAAGATGTATGTGTAAGCATATACATGCAGCATTACACTTTTGGCTGCTCCACAGTTTGTGTGTGTGTTGTGTGTGTGTGTGTATGTATATGTGTGTATATATATATATATCACACACCACACACACACACCCACAACACACACGATGTGTGTGTAAGCATATACATGCAGGCATTACACTTCGGCTGCCTCCCACAGTTTGTGTGTGTGTGTGTGTGTGTGTGTGTATTGTATTATATCACACACACACGAGAGACAGCTGTATGTGTACCACATAAATACAGCTTCACACGTTTGGCAGTACCACTATGTGTATAGTGTGTATATCTGTTGTGTGTGTATACACACCACACACACACACACATATATATATATAAAACACTCAAGCAGACAGATGGTGTGTACACATATAATACGGCATCACACTTTTGGTCACACAATGTGTTTTTGTATATATATGTGTGTGTTGTGTGTGTGTGTGTGTGTGTGGTGTATAAATATTAACACTCATACAGACAAATGTGTTGTACACATAAAAAGGGCATCACCACTTTTGGCTGTACCATTATGTGTATATGTGTGTTATTATGTGTGTGTGTGTGTGTGTGTGTATAAACACTCATACAGACAAATGTGTGTGTACACATAAAAAAGGCATCTCACTTTTGCTGTACCACTATGTGTATAATATATATATATATAATTATATATATATATGTATGACGTTTGTATTATGTGTGTGCAATTCTCGCGATATTACGCGCTAAACAGTGACCTCCTTCTTCACCCCGGAAGTTAAAAATGTTGCCCTCGTTCAGAGCCCCACAGAGCCATGCGCAAAGCGCCAATACACATTGTATTGGGCTGGTGTGGTTATCCAATCTGCACTTGCCCACTTTGCCTGAATACGCATTGGCCGATTCGCAAAATCTCAATTCGAGGCCGCCCAGGTGTGGATGAACGATGCGATATGACACGAATACGAATCGGCAAAGCATATTCAGAGAGCCACGAGTGTGATGAACGATGTGATATGACGTGAATACGCATCGGCCAATGCGAACTGAGCCCTACCTTCGTGCCCTGTGTGGATAGGTCCTCTGATAGACTGGGTTCTGTCCAAAGCTCTTAGTACTGAACATCAGTTCTGTTCTTTAAGCTGAAACGCAGCTTACAAGGACCATGTCCTCCTCCCTCATGAACCAGCGTGCTCTGAAATCGCTGGGGAGGTGATTCTGACAGGCATTTAATGAGTGAAATAAAAAAAAAAACCACCTTACACATGCCTGGATTTACTAATTGTTCTGTTAGCGTGCATGGTTGTAGTTTAATGAATATATTTTAACCTGGAGCGATCCAAAGGAGGGTGACTAAAATGGTAAACGACCTGGAAAAACATGCCCTATGAGGAACATCTTAGGGAGCTGGGGATGTTTAGCCTGGAGAAGAGAAGGTTAAGAGATGATATGTAGCCCTGTTTAAATTTTGAAGGGATGTCATATTGAGGAGGAAGCAAAACTTGTTTTCTGCCGCTCAGAGAGCAGGACCTGGAACCACGATGCAAGCTACAGATAAGAGGATTCCACCTCAACATTAGCAGGAGCTTCCTGAAGTAAGGGGGCTGTTGGGACAGTGGGACACGCTCCCTCGGAGTTTGGTGGAGTCTTCCTTTGGAAGTCTTTTAAACCGAGGCTGGATGGTCATGTCGGGATGCTTTTGGATGGGAATTCTGCATGGCAGGGGGTGGGGACTGGATGGCCCTTGGGGTCTCTTCAACTCTACAATTCTTGGTTCTATGACTCTAACCTAGTTTTATTTTTTTCCTGATTTTTAAAACTTTGTATCTTTGGCATTTTAAACAATGCTTCTTTAAAATCATAAGCCACTGAGTCCCATATGGGAAAAAGGCAGGATATAAATAATAAAGAAATAAAATTTTTGGGGGATTACAACTCCCAACCTGCCCCAGAGAGCATGATCACTCTGAGTGAGATTATGGAGGTGTCACCAAACAAGTATCATTTGCAGTTTTCTAATTAGACCAGTGTAAAATTCATGGTTGCATTTTCTTTTCACTTAAAAAAGTGTTTAAATAACTTCCTCTCTGGTTTGGCAGGGGAGCAATAGGAAAAAGAGCCATTGGACAAGGGTGGGGTAACTCTTTTCTGTGTGTCTGCCACAGAAAATTGTTCACCTGAGCAGCAGATTCAACCAAAGTGTGGTATTCTACTTGGAAAATAATTACCACTGCTACCTCGGGTTACGAATTAATTCGTTCCGCAATTCCTTTCGTAACCCGAAAATTTCGTATCCCCAAACACTTTCCCCATTGAACATAACTAATGCGTTCAGTGACCTCAGACTGAACCTGCCAACTCAAACACAAAGGGACAATAGAGGCCTATTAAGCTAAGTACCCTACATACAAGTTGCCTGAGGCAATAAAGAGCTTAAACAATGACTGGCAGGTCCATTCTAAAGTTTCTAAAAAGATAAAGAAAAAAAGTTTTTCTTACTTTGATGGTTCTGGCATCTCAGGTGAGGCAGGAGGAGGAGGAGGAGCTCCTCAATTCATCACAGCCATGACCAAAGCAACCCCATGGTCACACTCTCTGGCCCACATCAAATCAAGGCCAGCTTCAAAACTCACACCCACATCCACACTCTCACATCATCCCCCAGACCAAGCAAACCCCAAATCTAAAAAACCAACCCATGGTCACACTCTAATGGCCCACATCAAATCAAGGCCAGACTTGCAAAACTCACACCCCACACCACACTCCAACACACCCCATGCCAAAGCAACCCAAACAAAAAACCAAACCCGGTCACCTCTATGGCCCACATCAAATCAAGGCAGCTGCAAACTCACACCCCAACATCCCCACACTCTCAAATGATAAAGAAAAACAGGGTTTTTCTTATCTTTGCTGGTCTTGGCATCAGAGTGAGGCAGGAGACGGAGGAGGAGCTCAACAACTCACATCCCACATCCACACTCTCAAATCATCACAAGCCATGACCAAAGCAACCCCAAATTTAAAAACCAAACCCCATGGTCACACTCTATGGCCCACATCAAATCAAGGCCAGACTTGGCAAAACCACACCCCACATCCCACATCTCAAATCATCACTCACATGACCAAGGAACCCCAAATTTAAAAAAACCAACCCCATGGTCCACACCTATGGCCCACATCAAATCAAGGCCAGACTTGCCAAAACCACACCCACCCATCCCCACACTCTCAAACATCATCACTCCATGACCAAAGCAACCCCAAATCTAAAAAACCAACCCATGGTCAAACTCTACTGCCCACATCAAATCAAGGCCAGACTTTCAAAACTCACACCCCACAATCCCACACTCTCAATCCATCACACCCATGACCCAAAGCAACCCCAAATCTAAAAACCAACCCCAGGTCCACACTCTATGGCCCACAATCAAATCAAGGCCAGACTTGCAAAACTCACACCCCACATCCCACACTCTCAAAGTGAAGAAAAAAAGGGTTTTTCTTATCTTCTGTCTTGGCCTGGTCTGGCATCTCGAGTGAGGCAGGAGAGGAGGAGGAGCGTTTAGGGAAAGCAGCATCCAAAGAGCTCAAAATATAAGCCAATGACAAAGCAAAACCCAGAAATTAGAAAAACCAACATGGTCAACTCGAATGGACAAGCAATCAAGGCAGATTGAAAACGCACAAATCAGCACAGTAAATGCAATCACTAGGACAAGAACCAATTTAAAAAAAAGGGGAAATATGACATCAAATAAGAGATTTTAAAATAAGAAAATAATAATGGAATAAATGAAAAGAAAAAATTAAAAAAAAAAAAATGGGTCACACGGATGGAGAAATAAGGAGATTAATAAAAATACGAGTAAAATAGCACAACACCATGAACAAAGCAAAAAATCTAAAAAAAATGGATGAACGTATGCCCAAATCAGATGAAGAGAGCTGGAAAATCACAAGGAGTGAACTTAATGATAAAGAAAAAAAGGAGTTTTTCTTATTCGTTTCTGGTCCGTGGATTGGGGGGGCAATTGGAGTGAGGAGGAGGAGAGGAGAGGAGAGGGGGCAACAAAAAAGAAATTTTAAACAAGGTCAGAGCAAATGGTGTTAGAATGTCACCAATTCAACGGAATTGGTGAACTTAACCAATATACAGCACAGTGGATATGCCGATTCAAAAGCAATTTAACAATTAAGCCAAGGTTGAGCAAACAAATGCCCCAATGTTTAACAAAGTTACCATTTTTTTTAAAGAAAATTTGTTGGTGGTTTGTTTTGAGGGTCCACCTTTTTTTAAGGGTACTTTTGTTCTTGAAGATGAGGTTCTTGTCATCGCCCTCTCTAGTGAAGAACTGGTTCCAAGATGGGTGTGCACGGCGCCTTAAGGCACGTTCTTAAAAGGGTAAGGCAGACAGTTGATAAAAATGTTTATGGGCATGGTGGTGAGACCTTCGTAGGGTGGTGTTTACATATGAAGCACATTGTGGAATTGGAAAATGTTTTAATTTGGGTTGGAAAAAGAAAATGGCCCTGCAGTTTCTGTGGATCTGTCGAAAATGGAGGTTATCCAGGCGAGTGTTTGATGGAAGGGTAGGGCTCTGTTGACAGGTGTTGTGTTGATGATTTTAGTCGTCGTTGTAGTCGAGATAGGGAGAGTGCGATGGAGACGATATCGTGCACACCTCTTCTTCTTCACCTGGCTCAGCAACCCTCGGTGCGGACGAACCTTTCCAAGGAAGAAGCATCAGGCCACAGTTCCTCCACGCGACAAGCAGGTTGCGGCCTGGTGATCGCCTGCCAGGCCAAGTCACCATCTTCAAGCACACGACGATATAAAATGCTGCTTCAGAAACTCGCGAAGGGTCAGCTGTGGTGCTCTCAGTCACATGAGAAACAAACGCTGAACAGGTGCTTGGTGGAGATCTTCTTGAAGTGGGCGAGTCACCTGCTGGTCCATGGGTTGAAGAGAGGAGGTCGGGTTGGGTGGCAGAACTGGACCTTGAGGAAGGAAGAAACTCGCGAGGATGTCCTTCCCAGGCAGTGGGCGGTGCGCAGGAGCATTGTCCAAGAGGAGGAGGCACGTCAAGGAAAATCCTCTTCCTCCAGGTTACGCTTCACGTCGGGGCGAAGACACGGTTGATCCACTCGAACGAAAAGGAGGCGTTGTGACCCATGGCGGGCCAGTGGAAAACCACAGCACTGGGCAACATGTCCTTCTGAATGTTGTGTGCCTTGAAGGCCCTTGGAATTTTCGGGAGTGGTAGCAAACCAAACAGGGGCTTGACCTTACAGTCCCCGTGGCAGTGGCACACAACGCAAGTGTGAAAAGCGGTCATCATAGGGCTTGTGGCCTGGCTGTCTCCTCTCCTCCTGGGTGATGGGAAGGGGGCGGCGAGGCAATCTTCTTCAGAAGAGGCCCGTCTCGTCGCAATTGAAAAGCTTTGTGCGGGATGTAGCCTTCCTCCTCCACCATTGGGCCGTGAAACTGGACGAAGAAAGGCTTCGGCGGCCTGGTGGTCTGCGATGGACGCCTCGCAGTGGACGGAAAGACAGAAGTGGATCCCGGTCTCTTCTGGAACTTTTCGAACAAGCCACGGGATGCCTTTGACGTCGGGGTGGCTGGCTCCTCCTGCGAAGAAGTTTCCTTCGCCTGCCTCCTGCTGGCCAGGTCTTCGAACGGTGGTGGCCTTCTCCAGATGACCGAGGTGGTCCCAGTGTCCCCGACTCGCTCCTTTTCCTTGATCCAGAGGAGACGCAGGCGCTCCATATCCTCGATGCTTCGGTTTCCTCTGCTTGGCGATCGTCGTCATTGCCTTTCGCTGGAGCTACAACAGCTCTGATGGCCTCCTTCGCTTGAGGACAGTTGCCAATGTCGACGGGTTTCGTCATACTCCTTGGCAATGTCCACCAATCGCACGCCCTCTCGTGCTTGCGATGATGTCCTTCTTGTCCTCCACGTACAAGGGAGCCCTCTTCTTTTCTCACCGCTTGGCTTGGGCGGCCCTAGCTCAGCCTAAAAAGGGAAAAAGGCACAGGCACTAGCAAAAGCCACAATTGGGACACCCCCCCCACCCCCATGGTCACCCTCTCTGGCCCAACTTGCAAACTCACCCCCCACACCTCAAATCATCACAGCCCATGGCCCAAGCACACAAGACACAAGGCCTATAGGCCCACACCCCCAAATCTGAAAATGCAACCTATGTTGAGAGTCTCTGGCCCCCAGTTGGACCATGGGCCAACGTTTAAAACTTCACACACCACACTTTGCAACAGCAGAGCCATGAAGAAAATCAAGCCAGCACATCAAGGCCCATAATCCACACATTCGAGCATGCCACCCTAAAAGAAAAAAAACCCAAAAAAATCAAGCCCCGCACATCAAGGCCATAATCCACAAATTATCGCATGCCACCCTAAAAGAAAAAAACCCCAACAAAATCCAGCCGCAACATTTCAAGGCCAAATCCACACATTAGAGCATGCCACCCTAAAGAAAAAAAAACCCAAAAAAAAATCACGTCCAGCAATCAAGCCCTAATCCACACATTAGGAGCCTGCCCCCCTAAAAGAAAAACAACCCAAAAAAATCAAGCCCGACACATAAGGCCATCATCCACACCTTAGCGCATGCCACCCTAAAAGACAAAAAAAACCCAACAAAATCAAGCCAGCACATCAAGGCCCTAATCCACACCTTAGAGCATGCCACCCTAAAAGAAAAAAAACCCCAAAAAAAAATCAAGCCAGCACATCAAGGCCATAATCCACACATTAGGTGGGAGCATGCACCCTAAAAGAAAAAAACCCCAAAAATCAAGCCAGCACATCACGGCCCTAATCCACATTCGAGCATGCCACCAAACGAAAAAAAAACAAAAAAAAAAGCCAGCACATCAAGGCCTAATCCACACATTCGGCATGCCACCCTAAAAGATAAAAAAAACCCAAATAAAAACTCAAAGCCGCAATCCAATGGCCATAAATCCACACATTAGGAGCATTGCCACCCTAAAAGAAAAACACCCCCAAAAAAATCAAGCAGCACATCAAGTCCATAATCCCACACTTAGAGTCATGCACCCTAAAAGCAAAAAACCCCAAAAAATTCAAGAGCACATCAAGGCCATAATCCACCACATTAGAGCAGCCCCCTAAAAGAAAAAAAAACCCCAAAAAAAACAAGCAGCACATTCAAGGCCATTAATCCACACATTAGAGCATTGCCACCCTAAACAGCAAAAAAACAAAAAAAACAAGCCAGCACATCAAGCCATAATCCACAAATTAGAGCATGTCACCTAACAGCAAAAAAAACCAAAAACACAAGCCAGCACATCAAATCCATAATCCACAATCAGAAGCAGGTCACCCTAAAAGAAAAAAAAAACCAAAAAAAGCAACCAGCACCCCCATCCCATCATCCACAAATCAGAAAATGCCAGTAGCAAAACCCACAATCCACACTTTGAAAAAACAAAAAAACAAAACACAACAACAACAACAACCAGCACCCCACAGCAAAAGCATGGTCACACTGTCTCACCCCCCCACCCCCAAGACGAAGGTAAAACTCCATCAACCTACCTGTAGAGAAATTCCCCTTCCCATGATCGCCGGTCTTGATCCGAAGAACCCACCTGGCAAAGGCAGAAAAATTCCAAAGCCAGGACAAGTCGAACCTCAAGCTGGATTCAAGAGTCAGAGCTCAGCATATCCAACCCTTCCTCACACACTCCACGGCCAGACAAAGGGGCAGATCAAACAAAACAAACGGTTTTGTTCTGAAGAAAGGCCACCCCCCCAATTTCGTTCGCCAATCCAAGTGATCAGCTGATTTCTCAAGCCAATCACTGCTGCTAACGACATTCAAAATTCGCGCCAAATGCTAACCTAAACCCAGCCCCCTTTAGTTTCCGTTAAATAAATTAATAATAAATAATAAAATCTTTATTTATATCCCGCCCTCCAAAAAGATCGGGCGGCTTACAATATGCAACGAGTGCACACAAATACAGGTAAAAAAAAAAACAACAATAATACACAAATTCTAAAACAATAACAAAGGCCGTTCGCCCTGGACATCCTGAAAGCCTTAGCTGCATCTTTGCATCTTGAACTCGCGCCGAAATGAAATTTCGTAACCCGAAAAAATATTTCTTAACCCGATAAACAGTTTTTCCCTATCCAGCTTTTTCGTATCCCGAAAATTTCGTAACCCTGTCATTTCGTATCCCGAGGCACCAGGTAATCTCTTTTTGCTGTGTTGTGGTCTTGCTCTCTTTGACTGCTTTCAGTTTTAAAAGGAGGAAAATTCCTTATAAGGAATCAGCGAACCATTTAACTTTCAACAGCTCTGACCCTGAGGCCAAATTAGACGTGACAGGGCTCTCCTATCCGTGTGTCTCCATTGTTTACAAAACACAAAAATTGCCTGATGGATGAGGCTCAAGGCCTCTGGCAGTCCAGCATTCTGTTGTTTATGAGGAGGCCTACCAGCACGACATGATTGCAACAGAACCCTGTTCATGTGTAATGTGTTACATGAAATAAGATGTAAGGGAGGAAACACTGGCTGCTCCCCAATCCTGGAGAGGTTATTTTTTGTAATTTGTACTTTGTGGTATGAGCACTGACAAAATGCTGGGAGATTTCTAGGACCTAGAGGCAAACAGAAACTTCCTACAAGCCTCCAGGCCCTCCCTTACCTCATCTTGTACCTCCTGCTCACACCGCCTTTTTCCGGGGGGGAAAATATATTTCTGCTTCCCAGGTCCTTATTCCAGAAGTGAGTACTGACGAACGAAATCCACCATAGAGCAGTGACCGAAGGGCAATAAGGCAAGAAAAATATACAGGTAACTCTCCTCTGTATCCTTAGTTGCGTTAAAGCAAACCCTCATCACTTTCC
>NC_056523.1:135561011-135646607 GCF_019175285.1 Sceloporus undulatus | reverse complement strand
ACACACACACACACACACACACACACACACAGATGTGTGTGTAAGCGTATACATGCAGCGTTACACTTTCGGCTGCTCCACAGTTTGTGTGTGTGTGTGTGTTCGTGTATATGTGTGTGTGTATGTATATGTATGTATGTATGTGTATTATATATATACACACACACACACACACACACACACAAAGGTGTGTGTGTAAGCATATACATGCAGCATTACACTTTCGGCTGCTCCACAGTTTGTGTGTGTATATATGTGTGTGTGTGTGTGTGTGTATATATATATATACACACACACGTAAGCATATACATACAGCATTACACTTTCAGCTGCGCCACAGTTTGTGTGTGTGTGTGTGTGTATATGTATATGTGTGTATATATGTATATGTAGGTATACACACACACACACACACACACACACACAAAGATGTGTGTGTAAGCATATACATGCAGCATTACACTTTCGGCTGCTCCACAGTTTGTGTGTGTGAGTGTATACATATATGTGTGTATATGTGTATATACACAAACACACACACACACACAAAGATGTGTTTGTAAACATATACATGCAGCATTACACTTTTGACTGCTCCACAGTTTGTGTGTGTGTGTGTGTGTGTGTTTTTTTTGTGTGTGTGTGTGCTGTGTGTTGTGTATACTATTATATACTACACACACAGAGAGGACAGCTGTATGTGACACACATAAATACAGCTTCCACCGTTGGCAGTACCACTATGTGTTATGGTGTTATATCTGTGGTGTGTGTATACAACCACACACACACCCACATATTATAAAACACTCAAGCAGACAGATGTGTGTGTACACATATCAAATACGGCATCACACTTTTGGTCACACAATGTGTTTTTGTATATAGATGTGTGTGTTTGTGTGTGTGGTGTGTGTGTGTGTATAAATATTAACACTCATACAGACAAATGTGTGTGGTACACATAAAAAGTGGCATCACACTTTTGGCTGTACCATTATGTGTATGTGTGTATATTTAGTGTGTGGTGTGTGTTGTGTGTTATAAACACTCATACAGACAATGTGTGTGTACACATAAAAAAGCATCTCACTTTTGGCTGTACCACTATGGTATATATATATCTATATATCATAATATATTATATGTATGTACGTTTGTATTTATGTGTGTGCAATTCTCGCGATATTACGCCGCTAAACAGTGACCCTCTCTTCTTCACCCCGGAAGTTAAAATGTTGCCCTCGTTCAGAGCCCCACAGAGCATGCGCCAAGCTGCCAATACACATTGTATTGGGCTGGTGTGGTTATCCATACTGCACTTGCTCACTTTGCTGAATACGCATTGGCCGATTCGCAAAATCTCAATTCGGAAGGCCGCCCAGGTTTGGATGAACATGCGATAGACCCGAATACGAATCGGCAAGCATATTCAGAGAGCACGAGTGTGAATGAACGCTGTGATATGACGTGATCGCATCGGCAATGCGAACTGAGGCCTACTTCTGGTGCCCTGTGTGGATAGGTCCTCTGATAGACTGGGTTCTGTCCAAGCTCTTAGTACTGAACATCAGTTCTGTTCTTTAGCTTGGAAACGCGCTTTACACGGACATGTCCTCCTCCCTCATGAACCAGCGTGCTCTGAAATCTCTGGGGAGGTGATTCGACAGGCATTATGAGTGATATAAAAAAAAACACATCTTACACCATGCACCTGGATATTACTATTGTTCTGTTAGCGTGCATGTGTTGTAGTTTTAATGATATATATTTTAACCTGGAGCGTGATCCAAAGGAGGGTGACTAAAATGGTAAACGACCTGGAAAACCATGCCCTATGAGGAACATCTTAGGGAGCTGGGGATGTTTAGCTGGAGAAGAGAAGGTTAGAGATGATAGGATAGCCCTGTTTAATCTTTGAAGGGATGTCATATTGAGGAGGAAGCAAAATTGTTTTCTGCCGCTCAGAGAGCAGGACCTGAACCACAGATGCAACGCTACACGCTAAGGATTCCACCTCAACATTAGCAGGGAGCTCACTGACGCTAAGGGCTGTTGGGACAGTGGGACACGCTCCCTCGGAGTTGGTGGCGTTCCTTTGGAGGTCTTTTAAACAGAGGCTGGATGGTCATCTTTCGGTTATGCTTGATTGGGATCCTGCATGGCAGGGGGTGGGACTGGATGGCCCTTGGGTCCTTAAACTCTACAATTCTCTGTTCTCTGACTCTACCTAGTTTTATTTTTTTCCTTGATTTTTTTAAAACTTTGTATCTTTGGCATTTTACAATGCTTTCTTTAAAATCATAGCCACTTAGAGTCCCATTCTGGGAAAAGGATATAAATAAATAAATAAATATTTTGGGGGGATTACAACTCCCAACCTGCCCCAGAGAGCATGATCACTCTGACTGAGATTATGGAAGGTGTCATCCAAACAAGTATCATTTGCAGTTTTCTAATTAGACAGTGTTAAATTTCATGGTTGCGATTTTTCTTTTCACTTAAAAAAGTGTTTTAAAATAACTTCCTCTCTGGTTTGCAGGGGAACAATAGGAAAAAGAGCCATTGGAACAATGGGTGGGTTAACTCTTTTCTGTGTGTCTGCACAGAAAATTGTTCACCTGAGCAGCAGATTCAACCAAAGTGTGGTATTTCTAATTGGAAAATAATTAATCTCTTTTTGCCTGTGTTGTGGTTCTTGATCTCTTTGACTGCTTTCAGTTTTAAAAAGGAGGAAAATTCCTTATAAGGAATTCAGAGACACATTTCACTTTCCAACAGCTCTGACCCTGAGGCCAAATTAGAAGTGACAGGGCTATTATCCGTGTGTCTCCATTGTTACAAACACAAAAAGTGCCTTGATGGATGAGGCTAAAGGCCTCTGCAGTCCAGCATTCTGTTGTTTATGAGAAGCCTACAAGCAAGACATGAGTGCAACAGAACCCTGTTCATGTGTAATGTGTTACATGAAATAAGCATGTAAGGGAGGAACACTGGATGCTCCCAAATCCTGGAGAGGTTACTTTTTTGTAATTTGTACTTTGTGGTATGAGCACTGACCAAATTTGCTGGGAGATTCTAGGACCTAGAGGCCAAACAGAACTCCTCCAAGCTCCGGGCCCTCCCTTACCTCATCTTGTACCTCCTGCTCCACACAGTCCTCCGGATATATTTATGCTTTCCCAGCTCTTATTCCAGAAGTGAGCACTGAAGAAAGAAATCCACCTAGAGCAGTGACCTGAAGGGCAATAAGGCAAGGAAAATATACAGGTAACTCTCCTCTGTATCCTTAGTTGCTGTTAAAGCAAGACCCTCATCACTTTCCCACTTTACATGCAAACAAGACACACATGTGGAAAGAAAAAAGAAGCCACTGCAGTCACAGTTTGTTTGGTCTTTAGCAAGACAGCTGATATTGCTGTTCTGTACAAAAGGACAACGCTACCGCTTGTATGGCTCTTTCATCTGTACCAGCCAGATCCCTCTTGTTCCTCCACTGGCAGGTATTGTCCAGAACCCCATGGTAAACACTCCTTAGTATATTTTTCCAAGCTGTGTGAAGAAAAAAAAATCATAGAATGCTTGTTTCGATCTAATCATTGCCAGGCAGGATTGTCAAAAAATCTGTTACCTTTTACTTACACAAGCAACTCTTTTTCCTGGAACACATCACAAAATAGACTGACTCACTTCTGTGCAAGGGACAATGCTAAACAGCTTTTCCAACTGCACTGTGTCTTCCTGAAAATGAAAACATGTGGCCCCTTTGGGTTTGATCCCAAAGAAACAGGAAAAAGGAGGAATTGCCAGTGAGTTGCCAAATTTCCCTTCTTTGCAAAATGTATTTATTTTGTACCAATGGAGGTTCTTGGCACTAAGGAAAAATTTCTACTTATAAACATTTGAGTTTCATTATAAAATTGATTGTGTTGTAAATAGGTTGTTGCATGAACTTATAGACAGAGAACATCCTGTTCTGTCAGCACTCCTTTGACACTGCTGTGCCCCCAAATGCATCCCCACTAGAAGGAGAATCTGCAAAGTTGATGTCAGAGGGAATCAAGCATTGACTGAAAGCCACTGAGATGAAAGCCCTTCATTAAAATTCCACTGCCATACTTCGTACTTGAAGGGTTGTTTTACTTCTCTTCCCCTCCTCACTTCTCACTTGGATTTTACTCCTTACTTGGGAGGCAAAAACATTCTCATCTCTGCCAGAGATGACTGATGATGGTTGAGCTTCACAGATGGCTATTTCGGAATACACTAGATTGCACATAGTGTCAAGCGTTTGCAAACATTCCTCACAGAAGAAATATCCCCTTCTATCTGCAACCTTCCTTTCCCTTGACAGAGGGGCCACAATGGGCTGGGGCAATCGGTATAATTCTTCTCCCATGACTCACGGCTCACACACGCCTGCACTTCATGGGAGCAAATGATGGATGTAGCCCTGCCGCTGACAAGCTCTCCTCTGTTCACTGTAGCAGCCGGGGTGGGGGTTGGTGTAGTGAATCCACTCTGGGATTTAGTCAACGTGTTGAAACTACTTGGATAGTATTTGGATATTCATTCCCATCAGGCCCAAGTATTACACATGTAACTGTGGGATTTCTTTGCTGAATAATTATTCTAACCATGTTCATCCTAACCATATTTGCTAGATGCAGTGACAGAGTGAAGGCATGAAATGCAGCACAAATAGAACTGCTCAGTTAATTCCATGATGAAACTGATCTGAAATAACAGTGTCAGTATGTGTGTGTATGTGTGTGTGTAGGCCATGGTGACAGTTAACTTCCATGTCAGTTGGGTTCCATGTCCACCCTGGGTTTTGTCTGAACTTCAAAGAAGCTGTCTAAGGGCCTGAGCAGACAGACCAAAATAAAGCTGCTTTGGGTCACTTTGGAGGTATGCTGTTTAAATGATGCTTGCGTCCTATGAGGCTGGAAGCTGTGCCAAAGCCATTCTCCAGTCCTAAGGACTAGTATGCAGCTTTGGCACAGCTTCTGGTCTCTTAAGATGCATGTGTTATTTAAACAGCATACCTCCAAAGTGACCTGAAGCAGCTTTATTTTGGCCTGTCTGATTGGGCCCTAAGATGCTGACTCAATTTGGGAGATATCATTCAGCACCTTGTATAGCTCATTTAAAGTTCAGTCTGAAACCCAGAGTAGATTTTCTACCTCCACTGACACAGAAGCCACTGGCTGTCACTATGTATGGTGAGGGCACATGGACAAGTTCCTCTCCCATCTTCTCCATACCCAACAGCTTGAAGGAAGAAGTTTCATACAACCAACACAAAGAAGCAGAACTTAATGGCTCTCCTCGTTACTAGGCAGAAAATACATGCTCCGTATGTATTTTATCTGTTGTGGTCCCACCTTGATCCATAGGGAGAGGCGGGAAATAGAATTATTATTATTATTATTATTATTATTATTATTATTATTATTATTATTGAGGAGATTTCTTGCAAAGTTGGTTCAGCCATACTTTATTGTTGGCACATAGGATTGTCTGGCCACCAGCCTGGGGCTGAAATTAGGGTTTTGTAGGGCTGGTCGTCCACATGCACCCAGCCCTACTATTGGTGCACAGGCACCATGATTACGCATGCCTGTCCATTCAGGGCATGCAATGATGACATCCATGTGGCACAGCGCCACACCATGCGGATGTCAACTTGTATGTGAGTGCAGTAATGGCACCCTGCGTGCAGTACAAAAAGAACCCCGAGGCCTCATGGAGGCCACAGCGTTTGTCTGCTGTGTCCTTCATCTGGGGGACAAAGGGGCGGCCTCTGGTTGCCCCCTTCTCCCAATCTGTACAGTCCCTCAGTTGGAAGCAAAAAGGAATTCATGAGCTATGGTGAAAATAATTTCATTAATGGACCACAAAATGAATCCAATGAAACAGAGAAAGGGACAAATAGGTCATAGGAATTACATTTGGGAAACCTGTCCAAATGGAAAAACTTATTTTAGATTTTTGTGAGGATGGGTATACTGCCTTGAGGTGTTTCAGAAATGTGGTGTGGACATGCTTTAACTAAATAATAAGCTTAGATAATAAGCTGAGACCTACCCCCTCCTTTTAAAAATAGCAGTGGGTACTTTGTGTCTTCAGTGTTTGGAGTCCTTTCTTCCTCTCCCTTCTGGGGTTACTGTAATTTATAATTAAGAAGGGCTGGCCACAGAGATGCAATTAGTGCTGATGTGAGTATATTGGTCTGTCTTCTGCTAGGAAGTGAAAGTCCCCCTAGATCGATTGACTGTGGATGTTTCAGTGCAGGGACCAATCATTTGGAAGCACAACTCAGGTTCATTTGAAAATAAGTCAATGGGATGTGAGATAGCCCAGTGTAATCAGAATCTGTTGTTATCCACTTCAACAGGGGTCTCTTGGTTGCTTAAATTACCAATAAGAGGGAAATAGTGTGAGAAAAGCCTGATGTAGATTTATTCTGGGCTACCGACAGCTGTTCGAGACAGATGTCCAAAAACAACTAGCAAGATTTTGCTGGGTAGGTGAATGTGGTGCCTTTTAACTGGCTTAATTAAAGGGGAAACAATGTCAGCCATCACTCATGTTATTTGGAATTTAATAAATGCAACCCAGCTTCATTTTGCAGATGCTCACTAGCTCGTTTGCTTTGTTATAGCACATTCCAGAGCAATCTTAATTAATGATATCCTTGTAAGAGGTTTGTTGTGTCTGCGGGAAAAGGGATTCATGGGAATTCAGTCAAAAGCAGATTGTGCTAGTCTATTTTTCATTATTTTTTTTTAAGATTAGATTTTCAGAAGTGGCTGGCCCTGGATGCAAAGACTGTACCATCACCACCACCACCAACCGTCCAAAGAAATTTGTGAAATTCTTGGCAAAGAAAGCATTTATGTTCAATTTTATTTGCATAATGTCAAGCACCATTAATAGTACATGGCAAGAGGAAAAAATACCAAGTTTTCACTCCAACCATGAGTGAAATTGGGTTTAGTAGAAAATTAGTTGGCTTAACTGGCAGATGATGAAAGCTTAAATGAAAGTGTTGAAATAAGCAGGAACTGTAGAAAAGAAACACAAAGGTGGAGGCTGAATTAAGGTCAGTGCTCAACTGAGAATGCACTGTGTGTGTTTGTGCCTTGAAGTTGCCTGCCAGCTTATGATGACCCCATGAATTTCATAGGGGTTTCTTAGGTGAGGGATACTCAGAGGTGGCTTTGCCATTTCAGAGAATGCATTAAATTCTGCAAAATATAAGTGGGAAGCAGCTCACGGATACATAGCTTTCATCTGAAGAAGACCCACAGGGTCAGATCCCTCAACAGTATGGCTCAATCAATATCACTCCCAAGAAGATATGGAAGTAATGTTGATGCTATACCAGCTGGTAAGATGGCCTTTGTTTTTCTGGGTAAAGCACATATTGCTTTACCCATGAGAATGCAATTTGTTTTTACTGTTATAATAAAGAAAACACCATCTCAAGCCTATACCCTTTATCTTTCTTGAGACATTCGTGCCATGTGAATCACAGGGCAGCAAGTGCTGATGAATGTTGCAACCAAAGTATAGCTGACAAATTAACAACTGGAATATATATTGCTTTTTGAAGGCGTGTCCATTTTGCAATCAGTTATTCAGCCCTTCCACTCATGTCATTCATCTAGTGCCTTTAATTTTCAAAGCACTTTAAAAGTAGGCAAACGAAAACACAATTGGATAGATAGAAATCTGAAGCACACACACATTACCTGTACATGTAAATACACTAATAAATTGTACATATAAATGTATTGGTCAAATATGAGTATGGCCAATTTCTCTCAGAGAAGAAGGGAAGAAGATTGTGAGAGAAACAGAGGTGAGAGAGAGGCATACATACAATAAATGCACATTCTAGAACACTTTATATCAAAATAAAAATGGAGGTTTGTGTGTGTGTGTGTGAGAGAGAGAGAGAGAGAGAGAGAGAGAGAGAGAGAGAGAGATCCAGTTTTGTTTGCAAGCAGGGAAACTAATTCAGTGAGGAACAGTGAGTTGTCAAAAGCCACTAACAGATTTGTTGTTGTTGTTGTTGTATGCCTTCAAGTCATTTCCAACTTATGGCAACCCTGAAGTGAACCTATCATAAGGTTTTAATAGCAAGATTTGTTGAGAGGAGATTTGCCATAGCCTTTTGTTGAGAGGGGATAGCTGTTCTCTGCGGCTGAGAGGCTGTGACTTGCCAAAGGTCACCCAATGGGTTTCATGGTCAAGCTGGCAATCGAACCCTGGTCTCCAGAGTCATAGTCCGACACTCAAATTGCTATGCCATGCTGGCTCCATTACTTAGCAAGACCATGAGCATGACCTGCTATAGGGAAATATGGTAAGAGTGTTCATGAATTTGAATCATAGTCATACCTAGCAAGACAATGATTCAAATTCATGAAGACTCTTATCATATTCCCCTATAGCAGGTTGCAGGCACAGGAATAAATAAGAAACAGAGGGCAATATGTATGATGATGTCAAAAGTGTTACCCTCAACCGCCTCGATCCCATCCCAGTGATTGCAAAGTACCAGGTTGCACCGTGGATCTAGCCAGGAGCCTCATTGTAGATTTTCTTCACAGTTGAGGAGAGGAAATGCAACTCTGCTGACCTTCTGTGATTCCCACTTTTAATCCTCTGAGTATTACAAAACCCCAAGTAGCTGAAATTTCTTTGCCTTGTAGGTCAGGGAGCTTCCAGCTGATTACCCTTGTGCTCCTGGAAACGCAAAGATAAATGTTATCACACTTCTCCTTGATAGTGATAACCTTCCTGACTTCCCTTGTGCAATCTTCTTGAATTGCATCTATTGGCTGTACAGCCCCATTGGATGCTTTTTTTTTTTTGAAAAAGAAAAAGAGGGGGAGAGGAAAGGAGGTGGAGGGAGGGAGGGAAAGAAAAAGAACAGTGTCTCCTTGTAACAAAATTATATTCTCCTCAGGCAACAGAACATGAAATGTGTACAATGTACATGCCATGGTTTATGTCTGTGTTATCCAGCTGAGACCTCTGCTATTAGCTTTATGTGACTGAACCTAAATTACATGTGTACTCATGTGGCTGCATGCACACCACATACACATGGGAAAGCTGAAAAGTTGATTTGTTCTATTTTTTCAATACTTGATTTATTTCAGTTTTTTTAATATATATTTACATAAAACATTTCATTTATAAAATCAATAGTAATGCTTACCACCTCCTCTATCTTTATTTGTTCTTCATCTTCTTTCTTTCTTTTATTCTTCTTTCTTCCAAAATTAAAACATTCATTCTTCTCTCTTTCAAAATCAAGCATTCACCACTTCCTTTGGTTTTTCCACCTTTGGTGCTTAACAACACAAAAAAGAATTTATAAATGACTATCTACTTTTCTTTGTTCACTGTCTGCTTTGCATCTCTTTCTGATATCTTCAGAAAGAAGAAGATTTGGTTTTTTTTTTTTTAAAAACCCCACAAACTTTCCAAAATTCACAAATTCTTCATAAAGTCAATAGAAAGAGAGGAAATAAGAGACAGGGGTGTGGGATGGCGGTGGCAGGGAAGCAAAACTGACAGATTTGCCCAGAAGACTTGCCAGGATCCTTTATGTTAATATCAAATACAGCAAAAGTTAAATTCACTTCCCACCTATGTCTGTCTTTTTTTGTTTCTTGTTGTTGTTGTTGTTGTTGCAGAAGTTGGTATTCTCATCCTCCCTTTGCAATGTCCAAAAGCCCTCCCAGGATTCACTATTGTGCTGCAATAGCACCCCCTCCAAACACACACACACACACACACTGCCCAGTCATTCCATTGCTGGTGGAGAGAAGAAGGGATTGGAGAAGCATCTGACTGTGCTGCCATTGGGAGATGCAGAACGATGACATCATGTGCTGAGACCTCCAGCAGACTCCTGCAGATTTCAGCAAATGATGTCCTCAGTCTGTGTCTGGCCCTGAGGATATAATCAGAATCCTCTCCAGTCTCCAGAAGAAATGGGACGTTTTGCAGGGAGTGAAGAGAGCCATCACAGTGGAATTCAGAGTCTTGGAGGTGGAAACAGGAGCTGCAGCAGAGTTCCTCATGCAGAACGTTTAAACTATGCATGACTGTGTAGAATCTTGGCCTTTTAAGAGTTTAGCTCTTAAAGATCTGGCTCTGAAGCCTAGTGTGCAACCATTCCAATAGGGAATTGATCAGTGGCAGTGGCCTGGTACAGACTGCCCAAAAAGGGCAGTCTACTGGCACCTAGTTTTCTGCCAGGGAAAAACACAGCAGACAAACCACATGGTTTCCCACCAGCAGAAAAAGAACCCGCAAAAAGCGGGTCCTTTTTGTGGTGCGATACTGATGCCGCAGTGTGCCAATGGCGCACTCGCAACATCAGTATCAGGCTATTCATCATGTCAAAATGGTGGCGCCCATCTGTACAGGGTGCCGCCATTTTGATGTATGGAATACGTGCTAGGGTTGCAGGGCGTCTGTAAGCAATGCCCCGAGGCAACCCTAGCACATCATCAAGACGTGCGTTGAAGCCTGTCTGTACCTGGCCTATATGTGGTTTGATTGTGTGTTCCTGCATGGCAGAGGGATTGGATGTCCCTTGTGGTCTCTTCCAACTCTGTGTGTCTGTGGTAGTAGATATAAGGCCCATCTTATGCACTTGAAATTGCTCATTGTGCTTGTGTGTGTTTGTTTTAGGATGTATGTTTTTATTTTATTTTTGATTATTTAATCTTATTTTAACTTTTCTATCTTGTGGATTTTAAGCAATGCCTTTAATTGTTGTAAGACGCTTTGAGCCTTCCTCTTCAGATTTTTCTCTCTATCCCCTGAAAACCTATTTAGTTTTTTTTTAATAGACTGGTTTTTAAGCTGTGTTGCTAGCACCACCAGTAGTGACTGGTGATAAGTCATATAGTGATAAGTCAGACCCTCAGTGAGAGTCTAGAATGTAGGCAGGTATGTTGATCCATTTTTTAAAAATTGTATTGAGTTTTTAAAGTATGATTACAAAGAAAAAATAAGAAATTGGGGAAAAATAAGAAAAAGGAAGGAAAGAAAAATCCATAGGATACGGACAAGGACTGATCATGTAACCAATGTTTCCAAAAATGCATTTTCTTGAAGCTGACCTCTATAAAATGCATGTTCATGTGTAGCTAAGCAGTAAGATCTTCTGTCTAAAGGATGATAGATGGCGATGGTGAGTGTTTATCTTTCCGGCCTTGAAGTATAAGTCTTTTTGCAACACTAAAAGCACGCAGGATCCACCAGTGCTGATCTTCAGTTAAATTCCACATCACAGGAATGCATTTAAAAGAACATGTGTGTCTATAAATGTCAAAGATTTTCCTAATACAAAATTAATATGTAGTAGAACTTCTTATCAAAAAGTAACAAACACTTAACATGCCAAGATCATATGCCACAAGGAAGCATAGTTGATGTCACATCAACAACATTCCATTGACACAAACAATTTCTTTCTAAAAAGGCATAACGGTATCCAGAGCAACTGAGATTTTATTTATTTATTTAGCTGGACCAAATGTCATTTTAGATCTAAAGAGATTTTGGTTATTAAAGCTAGGATAATTTTCCACTGGTGAATTTGCACAGGACAATCTAACGCCTTATTCCGCTCCATTTTTATGTCATTATTATCAAATGTTAAGCTGTTCAAAAAGCATATATAAACTAAACTTCTTAATTTTATTTTCTCTGAAGATATGATCAATGTTTCCAACCTATCAAAGATAGCTGAATAATTCAGAGCTGATGGTTTATGTACAGACAGCGAAAGGTCTTCCAGTTGTAAAAATGGCCACATTAGAAGGATGCAATAGTGAAGATGGCTAAAATTCTTGGTCAGGACCAATCAATTGTTCCAAAGTATAAATTTCCCAGCCAATTCACCTTTTCCATGAAAAAAGCTGTCTCACCAACTTCAAATAAGGTTTATAACCTATGTTGATCATATCAAAGCAAGTTTCAGAAGTTGTTTATATACTTTTTAAATTACATGGTCTTCATCTTTACACAACTCTAAGGGCCTGAGCAGATGGGCCAGGAAAGCATGAGCCAAGTCCATGCTTTCTTGACTATGGTGTTCACTCAGGTTGGTCACTGAGTCAGAGCAGGGACAGACAGTTGTTCACACAATTATCCTTGCCCTGACCCAGGATCTGAGACTGGTGCACCACTCCATACCTTGCTGGCCATTGATCCAACTGAGAAGCCCCTAGTCACAATTTCTGATTCAGAAACAGGGCGCCTGGCTGCACCCACGTGATCAGGCACCCCATTTCCACATTGGCTGCAATGACTGGGGGCCTCTCAGTCAGAATGACAGTTGGCAAGGTAAGGAGCACAGGAAACTGTCTGAACAGCCCAGTTTTGCTGTGGAGTTTCTGAGAAACTTCATGCAAAACCAGGGGTAAGTTACCCTGGGACAAAGACTCTTTACCTGGGGGTCAGGCTGGGTCCTCGAGATCTGAGTTTGGACAGCAGGATTGGGCCCAGTCCTCCCTCAGGGGTTTTGGCCTATATCATCTGATCTAGACAATGCAAGGCCAGAGAGAAGCTAGGCCTTTTGGCTCGTGCAGACAATCCCCTAAAACTCATTTTCTCTAACTTCTACGGCTGCATTTCTCTTGTCTTGATTAAACCTGTCCTTAAGTTCTATACAAGCAAACCAGTTAAGATCTTTGCCTCCTTTTAAGAGTCATCTTTCTTGATTTAAACTTCCAGTTGTCTTGTTCAAAATACAAAAGAACATCATAGAACAACCATCTCTAATTTTTACCTATTCTAGCCTTTAAAAAGGCTTCCTGCAATGAGGTGGCTAGTATTATCTTAGGAAAACATATTTGCTTATTCTTATGACAACCTCATAGGAGAGCCTGTTTAATACAATGATTTTACTTAACTTTATCATATCAAAGATAAGTATACCAACCAAAACTTAAATTATGGCATTCAAGTTCCAAGAGTGTCACATCTCTAAGCAATATCAATTCCTTCAACCATACAAAACAATAGACCTCAAAATAAATTGGATATGAGGAACTGCCAAGCAACTCCGTTCCTTAGCATCGTACAGTGTTTCAAATTTTATTCTCGGTTTCTTCATCCACCAGCTAAATCTGCTAATTTCTTTCTACCATTGCACACAAGATATTTCATTTCTGCTAATAGAGATCATTTGTAAAAGAAATAAAAGCCTTGACAAAACATGCTATTATTACAACAGTTCTATCCAAAAGGAATAAATGTAACTTTCCCAATTTTTCTGTCTCTTTTAATTTCTTTCCAGATATTTTCATAGTTGTTATGAAATAAGAAAAAGTTATTCTTCGTGGTTGTAACTCCCAAATATTTAATTCCCTTATTTCAACTTTAAAATGTGAAACAGCAGATAGTTCATTATCCTTTTCTGAAATCATTTTTTAAGTTAGCAATTATGTTTTATCACAATTCACTTTAAACCCAGAGCATGTCCCACATGCCTTATTTTTTTCCAGAAAAGCCTTAATTGAGTCCAATGGGTTTTGTGTTATCATAACAAGATCATCTGCATAAGCTCTCATCTTATACTGTTCTTCTTAAACCTTCACTCCATAAATCCTGTCATCATGTCTGATATTCCTGAGTACAGTCTCCAACACAAAAATAAATAGTAAAGATGAGAGGGGCCAACCCTTTTTAATCCCCCTTTGTATTTCAACCACTCTTGAAAACCCTGGACTTTTGAACTGAGTCTTTTTTTTCTTTATTGTCCAAATAATATTTAGTAGGTATTTCTCCAAGAATCTGGCATCTACCCTTTTCCTAATAACTCATAACACACCATTTCCAATGGCTGAAGGAGCTCCATCTTCAAATTTCTCATGCTGCTGATAGTCCATCTTTGCCTAGCACTATTGCAGATTTAAACGTTTAAATTGCTTCGTTTAGTTCCACAGTTGTCACAGGCCCGTTCATTCTTTGCTTCTGTTGCAAGCATAATTTGTCCTATTGGAACTTATCCAAACAGTCTTCCATATTTGAGCTTTTCTCATTGCCTCTCACATATACAGTAAGTCTGTAATATTCCCTGAAGGCTTTTAATATTTTCAAATTATCCATTACAAACTGATCTCGCTTCCTGATCTTTGTGGCACTTTTCTTTATTCTTTCCTGTCTCAATTTATGAAATCCCTTTCTCAGGTTTATTTGCAAATTCACCATTGTTTTGCTTAAGGTATTGTAGTTTGGCACTAATTTCTTGGATTGTAAACAATGAAATCAATT
This sequence comes from Sceloporus undulatus, assembly GCF_019175285.1. Classification (NCBI taxonomy): domain Eukaryota; kingdom Metazoa; phylum Chordata; class Lepidosauria; order Squamata; family Phrynosomatidae; genus Sceloporus; species Sceloporus undulatus. Next base: position 135,632,288 of record NC_056523.1, on the reverse strand, counting down.
GTTGGAGTAATGTAATCTTTTGCTGAGTCTCTTTATCAATTTTTTTTGAAACTATATATTTTGAAAATAAGCATGCTATTTTTAGCATCACTTTCTTTTTTCATATTTTATGAAACTATATTTAATAATAGCACCATATTTTATAAATTGCCCTCTCATATAAGCTATGCTTTCATCTCAAACTATTGTGGGCTCTGTAAATTTATTTAAGTTCAGCTCAAATCTAAAGTACTTTGTACATTTAAAGAAGGATCTTCCTTTAATACCTTTACTGGAACATTTATCTTTATTAGGATCAACAATCCTTTCCCTATCCCCCATGCAAATCAGATTTTGTAGGTCTAGTTCAGTGGTCCCCAGACTTTTACAGACTACCACCCCTTTCCTATTGGGCAACAAATTCCCCCACCACCACCAGGTGGAAAAAATATTTTGATATCAGATCTACTGTTCTACTGCAAATTCAAAACAGCCAATCTCAGTCACTGTTCCCTTAGCACCCAGTCACCTTGGGAGCAGCAATTGAGCATTTTCCCTCACCACCCCCGTGAAACCTTCCACCGCCCCCTGGGGGGCGTACCACCCACTTTGGGGATGACTGGTCTAGTTGGATATTTTTCTTAACAAATTTGTTTTAAAAATTGATTTCTCATTAGTTGGGCAATGAATACACATTAAATGCATATTCTTGCCATTCCAGTTGATTTCTACAATTACACATTTACCTTGTCCATCTTCAAAAATCAATTTGTCTTGTAACATTTTATTTATATACAAGAAATTCACATTTCTTGGAGGTTTTTTCCTCTTTGCAGAAGCAGAGTTTGCCTATATATTGCATCAATCTTATTGTCAAGTCCTTCACTGGATCTGCTTGTAAGACCCTCAAAAGCTTTTAGTATTGTCAATTTTAAATCAGTTAGATCTTCTGGAACAACTCTTAATCTAATCTGTGTTTCTTTTGATTTGATTTCCATCATCATAATTTTATCCTGTAAACTTTCTAAATCCTGCCATAAAATGTCAATTTCCTTCAAAGTATCAAAGATGTCCTATTTATGTTGTGTGTAATCATTTTGAGATTCTGAACTGTGGATGTGATTTTTTTAAACTGCTTTCCAGCAAGCTCTTTAAAATGATTTACCATATATACTTGACTATAAATCGATCTCATGTATAAGTCAAGGGCAGGTTTTAGGGTCAAAATGATGGATTTTTATATGACCGATCAATAAGTCGAGAGTATAACTTAAGGACATGTAAGAAAGCATGTAAAGGATGGAGCAAAGGAAAACAATGTCAAAGAACTTACAAAATTCCAGCAGGCATAAATGTTTGTACTCACCATAAAGGCTGGATGGATGAGAGAGTAGAGGGAGGTCAGCACGTCCAGGATAGATTACACTCTTGCATTTCACCAGGGGATGGTTCCTTCTTTATAAGAGTTAAGGCACAGTACTCACATTGACCCATATGTAAGTCGACGCAGGTTTTTTAGTCAATTTTTGACGAAAATTTCTAGACTTATACATGAATATATATGGTACTTGTTTTGTAATCTCTAATCTTAACTAGTCCAGTCTTGTTTCTAAATTCCTATTACTTTCTGATACACATTTGTTCAAATCTAAACTTTGGTTAGACATCATGGATACTGAAGCCTGAATTTTAATGAGCATAGAGTCAGTTTGGTCTAGTCTATCTCTGGAAATTTTTCTAGTGGCCATGTTTATGATGTCATATAAATCACTCCCTGCTTAAATTCTGGCATCAGGACAGTATTTATTTTCCCTTTTCCAAAATATGGCTTCCATATGGACGTTTTAATTGTTTGAATCTTGGAGATGCCAAATTTGTTTCTTATTTGCAGTCCAAATTGGCACTTAATGTAATCTTCAATTTTTAGCACTATGATGTCCATCTCTCTTGGCACTTATTTTCGCTTTCAAGTACTTTGTCAATGGAGACTGCATTTTGAATATTTATGATGCAAACTGTTTGTGCTCACTCAAAAGTAATAAATCACCAACTGAGCAGAGGATTCCTCCATCCCTGTTTAGTATGGGCCATCCAAGATCCTTTGATAATACTGTAAATCCTTGTTTGTATAAACTTCCATCTAGCTGGCATTAATGAATCTTTGTGATTCTTCAGCTTTGCAGTGGGGAGCATTGTAGTTTCCAGGGTATGTGAGCTAAGTGGTTGTCCAGGATACTGCATTTCTGCCCTTGTGTAATCCTTCCATATCTTTATATGCTTAAAGATAATAATAAATCCTCCAATGTTAAAAGCAGCATGGAATCATGTCCTTCATGGTCAGAGCAAGTCCTTTTCTGTATGGATTGTGCACCTTTGTTCTTTAGTGGTAAATGTCTAGTATTTAACAGACACTGAGAAAACACCTGAAAAGTTCTATCTATTCCATCATAGACATCTGTGCTCTTCTGTATTACTTCATTTTATTTATGTGTTTTTTAAACTGTGGCTGTCAGATGCAAGAGACTTTCATTCATGTCATCTTTCTGGCCAGCCACTTAGTTTAACATTGCTCATAAAAGGGTTGTGGGCGTGGCTCCAATGCCCGCCGAGGGCACCCCTGGGTTAGGCTCCATTTACTCTCCAACCAACAATTGAAGATGTCGCTTGCAGTTCCAATGATGCTTGAAACAAAACGAAACTTTATTAACTTGAGTCCCTTTGGACAACTTCAGGGAATAACACAACAGAAAAGCGTAAAGGAAGTCCCTTTTCTCCCCAGTTACTTCACTGGGCCGGTTCCTTTATGAGGAGCAGTTACAGAGTACTAGGACGTGCCGGGCGATAGTCTTCCGCCGAGGACTCCCCCTCGTCTCTAGGTGCCGGGCTAGCGTGGGACCCCAGTAGTCTTTGGCGTTCCCTCACAGCCCACCAACTCTCCTCGCCTCCTCCTGCTCTTCCTCCTTCCTGCCCTATTTCCGGGTTCCAAGGCTGCGCCCGTGTCACCTCCCTTCTCCGAGCACAGGCTGGGTGTGTTGCAAGAACTGGCCCCACTCTCACCCGAGTCCCTGGTCCACCACCTTCCCGGGTCACCTTCTCTCCTTCTGGAGTGGAATATTCCTCAGCTTTCCCTTCTCCGTCCTTCTCTCCGCGTCTCCCTCTTCCGCCAAATCTCCGCCCCCCTTTCGCCTCTCCCTTTCTCCTTATTAACCCTCCAGCCGCTCCTTCCCACTCCCAAGGTGGGGTCTCTAATTCCCTTCTTGGTTCCAGCTGGTCCTCCTCCTTTCCCGGTCTGTTTTCCCTTTCCCCTGGGTCCTGAAGCTCTCCTCTCGCCCGCTCAACCCGACCCTCTTCCCTCTTCTCTTTACAAGGGTACTTAAATTACAAGCGATCACACCAAAGCTCATCTTCACCACTGCCAGACTTTCCTGTTCTACATGGTGAAGCTTATATTCTTTGTGACAAGAGCAATGAAGCAGCTGCAAGCTCTTATCCTTAGTGAAGGCGCCATAAATTGAATATGCTTCTTGTTGCTTGCTTCAAAATGTCAGGTGGTGCTTCATTAGCTTTTTTTAAAAAAGTATTTCTTAGTGTTGGACAAAATGCTGGACCCTTTGTCCTAAATGAATGCTAAATGCAGAGCTCTAAAAAATTAGTTTTTTGGACTTCAAACATTCAGAATCCACCCCCCCCCCCGCCAGCCAGCCAGCCAGCCAGCCTAAATACCTAAACAAACCAAAGATGAAAATAGAAACCAAGAACTGAGCACCAACTGGAAGAGGAAAGCTTTAGTATCTGGTGGCTCTCACATGGGAAGGCATTCTGGCTAATTCTCTGGTAGCCACTAGCTAGCCAGGCTATCTTTGTCCAGATAAAGGTTTGGATAATAGGGATATAAATTCTTGACTATTTCATTCTTGTATCTGAGGACAAATAATTGCAGTAGTTTTCTCTATGTTGCAGGATAAAATGAATATTCCTCCACTGTATGAAAATTCCAAAGTACTGCAGAGGAGTTACTCTGTGGTGACAAACATGTGGGGGTGGTTGTGCAAAATGCACAGATCTCTGTGCAGGAAGCAGTGTTTAATTCTATGCAGAACATGCTGGTGGGGCATGTTGATCAAACCAATATGTTTCTCTGCAAAACAATTCTTCTGCAACATTTCAAATACCAGGAGAAAATTGTACAAACTTCTAGATGGTCTCTATTATTCATTCTGATGGAGTTTCCCAAATGTTGGTGTGTGGTGTGTTTTTTTAACCTGGGAATTAATAATTATGAATATTCTTTCCCTTCCAAGTGGGCACTGTATCAGCCAAAGGTGATTACAAACTGTGTCACCAAGGCCACTTGGATCTGTGAGCACCCCCAAAATTATGGCCCTTGTCTTTCCAGAGGAACATAGCCCCATATATAGGAGGATGAACACCACTTTATTGGGCAGTTGAACCACTTGATAGCAGCAAATCTTCATTGTCTGGACTGAATCTCAGTTTATGGGCCATCCTCCTGCCCATTGTGTGACCTTAAACTAAACAAGAGCTTTTCCACACTGAGATGGAGTGGATGAAACACATCTTGCTTTTCTCTCCAAACCTAACACCCTTTACAGTGCACAAGTCCAGGGATCAGATCTATGCAGAGCTGGCATTAGGAATTGGTATCATCAAGGCAATTTATTGGTTGAGGCCCATAAATTGAGTGAGTCCCCCCCCCACCAGATATTTATTAAAACTTTCTACCCTATAGCAAAAGATTTCCAGACAGCTTCCTAATAAAGTCAATACAAAAGATTAAACAATTTAAATAAATAAAAATAATGTAGAAAAACAGTAATATGTAGTGGTTTGAGTGTTGAACTATGACTCTGGAGGTCAGGGTTTGAATCCTGGCTCAGCCATGTACACCCACTGAGTGACCTTGGGCAAGTCACATTCTCTCAGCCTTAGGGAATTGCCGGGACAGACTCCCTCTGAAGAAACTTGTCAAGAACCTGTGATAGGTTTGCCTTAGGGTCACTGTAAGTTGAAGGCACACAACAACAAAATAGACTAAAAGCATATTAAACAAATTAATAAGTTAAAACAGATTTAAAAGATTAAAACAACTTGAAATGCTGCACATAGCATCTGAAGTAAATCATTGAAGCCCTCTGTTAGCTGAATGAATAAATAAGGAAACACTTGTTTCATCACTAATGCCTTTAATAAATTGTTAAGTAGTCTTGAGACTCATGATTATATATATATATATATGGCCCAGATCTCCTACTTCATATTGTCTATCCAAACTAATTGGTGGCAGGATGCAAAGTTTGCTGTTTCCTCAGTTCTGTGGCAAGAAGAGAAGTGCCCCGAATTTGACTACCATTTAGTTGCCATGGCTAACCAAGCACAGAGTTGAGAAGGGGAGAGACAGGGGAAGAAAGGGTCAGAGTGATAGTGATATAGGATGCAGAAAGATGGAGGTGCTGTGAGATGGAGGTGCTGTGAGTAAAATTCATATAACCCTGAATTTTAATTCATATTCACAGAAGTGACTCATGTGTGAATGGAACATTGGAACTACAGCAGAGCTAACAGTAAGAGGATAGGAAGCTGCCTTATAGCCTTAAGGTCATGTTCCCTCAGTATTGTTTACATCAGAACTGCAGAACCTGTGGCAAACTGGATGTTTGCTCCTTGGTTATATTTTAGACTACTTTGGGAATGGAGAATGGTTACACTTCTACATAGAGAGAGAACTTGTGAATAATTGAAAAACAGTGTATGCAGACAGAGACCTCTCCCCTTGATCCTGACATTACTTTGACAGTTCTGTCCAGCGTATTTTGACATGACAGTAAGTTTTCCTGAGTTCAGTGAAGCTTTCTTTGCAGTAACTATATAGATATCTGCAACAGAAGTTAACCCATGGAATATTCTGCCAAAATGTCCTGTAAAGAAGAGTGGTACAGCTTGGTTCTGTGAAGTACTGGACATCCCTGGATTTATCAAGAAGGGCTACAGATCAGTGACAGAATACTTATACAGTATTGCATATGGGAACTCTTTGATTCAGTTCCTGGGGTCTCTTTTTTGACGTCATGGAAAACCTCTCCCAGTCAATGTACATGAGGGATGTGGAGAGTCTGGCCCTCCAAACAGTTGGGACTTCAACTTCTAGAAATGCTTGCCAGCTTGGCCAATGGAAAAGCAAATGTCAGAGGGTTGCACCAAGCTGCCCCACCCCCATATATTTGAACTTACAACCATCCTTTTCTTTGTATTTAAACCTTTTATCATTCTTTCTAGCAATTTAGGAGTGCCTCCTGGACGGGGTAATTGTCCACTCACAGTTCCTTTGCCCTTCGACCTCATTTACACAGACTACCATGGGCTACAGCAGATGAAGCAGCACATGGGCCTCTCTTTTAAAAAATACAGGTAAGAAGGGAGGGGCTGGTTCCCCCTTCAACTTTTCTTTCCATTCCGTTTTGTGCTTTCTAAGAAGGCAGATGGTGGAAACTGCCATGACAGAATTGACAGGCAGAGATGTACAGTTTTATTCAGAACACCTCTGCTGGTGCTTTACAAACTGTAATAAACCTTGGTGAATAGTGAGATCGTAGCGCACACACTTGGTGCACGCCCATACACATGGGGTGCACCACGATGACGTTGTTCGTGCTTAGCACTTACACAGCACTGTGCACAGTGGGCATCATAAGGCCATGCTGCAGCTTTCATGGTGCCTGTTCTAGGGCGCAAATAGGAGCCAGGTTGCATGGCTCCTATTTGTCCTGGGTTGGGGGCATGGCATGTGGCTGCCACATCCGCAACCCAGCCCATTCAGGGGTGGCACAGAGCCCCCATGAATGGTCTGTCTGTACAGCCCCTTACTTACTTAGGTCCAAACCAAACTGCAGAAATAGTGCAGGTTGAGACCACTTTAACTGCCCTAGTTTATTGTGGCACCAGAGCTCCCTGACAGAGAAAGCTAAATGTCCCACAAAAGTACAGTTCCCAGAATTCCCTTGTATTGAGACAGGGCAGTTAAAGAGGTCTCAAGTGGGATTATTTCTGCAGTGTGTTTTGGACCTTACTTTCTCTCTCTCTCTCTTTCTTTCTTTCTTGGATTTATATCCCACCTTTCTCCCAAAAATGGCATTCGAGGCACTTATTTCTTTCTCCACCTTTGGAAATTCCTTTGCCAGTACTGACGTATTTGACGCAACTATTGTTTTTTAATTGTCTAATGAAAAGTCACGTTCAGTGCTTTTCCTATTTTGAAGTATTCTTACGTTTTTGCTAACCTTACCAAATGCTTATACACATAGCATGAAGGATTACTATTTGGTAAATGATTTCTTGTGTTTATCTGAGGGTATAATTTGGAACAATCTGATTAGTTCACCTTCTCAGGCAGCAGTACACAGGATTGGGTGGGATCCAGTTGAGTTTATGAACTGGCCTAAAGGGATCATTGCTGTCATTCAGCTGGGATCCAACACTGGTTGCATGGCAACACAATGAAAACAATCAGATTATTTGTTTTACACCAACCTAGTAGAGCTAGTATGCAAAAAGAGTGGTCCTTCCGCCCGCCTCCTGGAACCATTTGAGGCTCCACATATTGCAAAAATACCAAAACAACTCTCCCCCCCCCCACGCAAAGATATCTACAGTAGTTGTTTTGAAAAATGGTATTTATATTAACATTAAAAGAAATACCATTTTTCAAAACAAGTACAGTGCAGGGGAGGGAGGTACTGGAATCTAGTTAAAAGGTGAATTGCCATTGATTGGGGTGAAGAAAAAGCATGATCCAAGGAGTCTGGAGGGGTCAAAAGATGCAAAAACAGGCTGGGGCAGCACATATGGCCCCAGAGCCTTACTTTTCCCACCCACCCTTTGCCCTAGATCTTCCAAATCATCCTTTCCAGTATTGTTTGTGTTCTTTTTCTGTTCTTTTAAAATTAAAACTGTACATAGTACTTAACAAAATTGTGGGTTTGAGATTACTATGATTTTATCTTGATGTATTTCTTTCTTTTGCCCCCTAGCTAGGTTTTCTTTCCTTGTTTGCTCTTGATGTAGTTCCTCATTCTAGTCAGGTTTTTCTTTGCTTGTTTGTCACCTTTTCAAAAGAGCAAAATGCATTGCCATGTTGCCTTTTTTTAAGGCAGGCACCTTTGCCTATTTAGTACCTTCTATTCAGTAGCAAGACGAAACAACAAGACAACCTCTCTTGCTGGATCAGCAGCTACAAAAAAATTGTGATTTAATTTAGCACCGATAGTCCTGCTATTCATTACTAGCTCCCTCTCTCTGCCTGTTATCCTACAGAATTTTATGAGGGAGAAAAATGGCAGGCAATGTTATTGCTTTCATTATAAATCAGTTTTCTCTCTGCATTCAGTTTGGTTGGGTGAGAAGAGTTGATATTCCTGTCCTTGCTTTTATTCTCTCTCTCTCTCTCCCTCACTCTCCTCCTGCCATTTCCCAGCCACCACTGACGTTATGAACCAGGATAGCAAGGATTTTGAGGTGAAGGGGAATAGCTAGACACCAGATTCTAATGAAAGGGAACTTCATTCCATTAACACTGATTGCATCCGACCCTACCTTTTCTTGAAATTTTATTAAAACATTAGGAGGAGAAAAGGCTACAATTGGCTATTGGTTTTTTTTATGGCTATATATAGTATGTCAGGTATGAGAAGTCATGTACCTGCATTTCCCAGTTGTTGAGGAAAATGAGCAGGAGGGTTTGATTGTCCACATGCCTTGTTAGTGGGCTTCTCATAAGGGCATCTGGCCTGCCACTGTGAAAAAACAAGGCTGGCCATTTTAGGTTTAAGAGAAGTCCTTAAAAATTAATAAGAGGAACTGAACAGGAAGCAAACCAAGGCCTGCAAACATGGTGAAGATGTACCCTATACCCTAAAGTCTGTGTTTGGGGGCAAAAGTTTTCATTTATTTTTTTATATTTGAAAGAAGGTAAATAGGGGCATACATCCCTCCAAGTTTTCCTGAGGGCTTAGCATGGCCGTTGCTATCCTTAGAAGGTAACTGAATTAAACTATTTGGACTAATCATGTTTTCCAAATTCATATGCCACAAATAATTCATCATGTTAAAATTCAAGTCATTTTGGTATTAAATATGAAATAATCTCCTTGTTCATAGTTCCTCTCATCATCAACTCTAATTCATGAGGGCACAAATGAACCTCTGACAGTTGCCCACTCTTGATACTATGGATCTGTTCTTAAAAGTGAGTTACAGCCCCATGCAAGACCCTCAGTAGCACAGCTAGCCCCACTCCTTTCTGGTATATGGACTGAGTATCCCTTATCTGAAATTTAAAAATCAGAAGTATTCCTATAACCAAAACATTTTTCATGGAATTCTAAATTTTGAAATACTCCAAAATCCAGAATTCTCCACATGGATTGCTGAGACAGTGGCACCTTTGTGCACAAAATTTGAGTCATGCACAAGCGTATTTAAAATATTGAATAAAATTACCTTCAGACTATGTGTATAAGGTGTAAATGAAACAGAAATGAATTTTGTGTTTAGATTTAACCCCCATCTTCAAGATACCACATTTATGTACATATATGCAAATACAGGTATTCTAATACCCCCTAAAATTCAAAAGTCCTTTGCTCCTAAGCCTTTTGGATAAGGGAGATTCAACCTGTATGTGGAGAGAGGAAATTACACAATGCAGTCCAGACCAGAAGAGATTTGTGCCTGGAGACTCTTAGCGGAGGATGAGAATTCCTCTTGGATCAGTGATGAAGAGTGGAATATTTAAAAAGGACATAGTATGGTCATGTATCCTCTTTCCTACTGTTGTTGGGCAAAAAGTAAGAGAAAGTGGTTGCCAATCTGTTTAAAGAACAATAACAAAAACAAAAACAACAATATACAGTTAACCAATAAAGACAAAACAATACAGCAGATAAATTACATGCATCCTTTGTGGTGTAAACAGAGACTTTAAATGCCTGCCGGAATTTTGGAGATTTGTTATCCTTTTCTTCTCAAGCACAATTGTATGGAGGGGGGTGGGGGAGAATAGTTGCTCCTACAAGCAGGCTAGGAAGGCAGCCATTTATTTTTCTATGCAATGGTTCCTGTAAAAGAGGGGTGGAGAAAATGCAGCCTATGGGCTCATACCCTCCAATAGTTCACAGATGAAAATCAGAACACATGGCCAAGCTACCTCAGAGTGTGGACAGGATGGCAGAAGTTATTAATGAGAAAGAGCACACAAGCCAGGAGAAGTTGAAGCTATTTTCTTTTGCCTGATCATACTGGGAAGGTGAGGTTTCTGTCCTCTCCTTTCCTCTCCTCCCCCCTTGCTTAGTTGAGTACAAGACATTTTTGCTCTTTAAACCCAGTTTGTACCAAATGGAAGTAAGCTTAGGACAAAGGGGGAAGATATGAAGAAGAGTGGTAAACTGGGATGTTTTGAAAGCAGCTGAAAAGGTGGGATGACACATGATTAATTGGGACTGTCCCTGTCAAACTGAGACAATTGGGAGGATAGGTAGGCTATGTACAGCCCCCAACTCCTTTTTTGTAGGATCTCAAGTCACCCAACTGTTCCAGATCACCCCTTTTACGAGGAAGGAAGAATATTGCCTAAACTCGACAGTAAGAAACCATTCTTACTTGCTTACTTGCTTACTTGCTTACTTGCTAATTAGCTTACTTGCTGTTCACCGCTATGATCTTTGGAATAGCGGTATATAAATAAAACAAATTATTAATTATTATTATTATTCCACACACCTTGAAATGCTGACTTGAAATCAAAAATGGACAAGAAAGCCCAGAGGCTAGAAAACCAGAAGCAGACCTCTGGTCAATGTGTGGCTGAATTTTGGGCAATTTTAATTCACAAATCACAAGGTGCAGTCCACTTTAGGGATGCAGGGGTGGCATTTGGTCCTCCTCATAGCTGCTCAGCCCTGCTGTAAAGGAAATAGAAATAATGTCATTTCCTTTCCCCTCCTACCTAGAGGCATTTATAATTTTAGTTTGCTGCAAGGGGCTAGACTAATTATTCATTTCTAAAGAGGTGAAAAGCAGGCTAGCCATGCATCCAACCACCTCATGTCTTCATTGCACAATAAGAATACCCCCCCCCCACAACCATTGAAGTGTGCATGAGGTTTGTAGTTACAAGGAGGAGTGAAGACATTATTATTATTATTATTATTGTTGTTGTTGTTGTTGTTGTTGTTGTTGTTGTTGTTGTTGTTGCCCCCAAATAGGAATTCCCTTCTGTGTAATTTCTTTCAGTCCACAAATTTTAGCACTACAGTAACCAAAAACATCAGTTTAGACAGCTAAAGAAAAGGGACAGGCAAAGTTACCAAGGGAATGCAAACACTGCAGACAAATGAGTTCTAAGAGAGAATGATTGTAGGATTCTCACTCTATGCAATGTAAAAATTTGGGGACTGAAGGAAAATGGAATTTGGGGGCTGAAGGGGGATGGAATTACTACTTGGTGGGACAATGCATTTATTTTGCCTCCCTCTGCTAGACTGCTGTAATCCTCTTTATAATAAATTTCGTCTGATTTTTCATGTATGTTTGAGGATAATGATGTGAATGCTCTTCCTGAATGAGGATTGATTTATTGAACTTTATTCTGGAAAGAGAACTGGATTATGTGGGGACAGATTAATTAATAACAGTATTGATTTGGAGAAGAAAATGCAAAGGCAGGCTTACGTTTCAACATTAAGAAAACAAGAATAATGACCACAAATGATTTACATAATATTAAAGCAGATGATGAAGACACTGAAATAGTTCAAGATATTCTGTACCTTGGCTTAATCATTAACCAGAACGGAGACTGCAGTCGAGAAATCGGAAGATTAGGACTTGGAAGGGGAGCTGTAAAGGAAATAGACAACATCCTGAAGTGTCAAGACATGTAATTGAATACTAAAGTTAGGATTGTCTGTACCATTATATTTCCCATTTCTATGTATGTTTATGAAAGCCTGACAGTGAAGAAAGCTAATAGGAAGAAAATCAATTTATTTGAAATGTAGTTCTGGTACCATGGAGTGCTAAAAAGATCAATAAATGGTTCCTAGAGCAAATCAAGCCTGAACGTTCCCTAGAAACCATAGTATGGGACTGTCATACTTTGGCCATATCATGAGAAGACATGACTCACTAGAAATGACAGTAATGCTTAGCAAAGTAGAAGGCAGTGGGAAAAGATGAAGATCACATTCCAGATGCATAGATTCTATCAAGGAAGCCATAACCCTGAGTCTGCAAGTCCTGAGCACATCTGTTGAGGAAACAATAACTTGGAAGTATAGTTTAGTGCAATGAATTGTATTTTTTGTAGTGTAAAGTATTTAATTTGTTTATAGGTGAATACAATATATATATTTAAAAAGAAAACATAAATTAAAAACACAACAGCACAACAAAAATAACAGATAGACCTTGTGGTCTCTTCCAACTCTATGATTCTAACATCCAATACATTATATAGGGCCCATCCTGTCCAAACAATCAGTACTCAAAGACCTCTTGAAAGGTTTGTTTGCAGAAAGAAAGTAGAGAGGGTGTCACTTTAGACACTGTGGAAAGGAGTTCCAGAGGCTGGGGGCAGCCACTGAGAAGGCCCTCTCCCATGTTCTCACCAAATGTACCTGTGAGGATGGAGGGACAGAGAGAAGGGCCTTCCCAGCAGATCTCAAACCACAGACAAGTTGTTAAGGGAGGATATGTTCCTTCAAGTAACCTATACTCGAGCTGTATAAGGCTGTATATATCAAAACCAGCACTTTGAATTGTGCCTGGAAACAGTCCAGCAGCCAGTGGAGCTTTTGCAATAAAGGAGTTGTGTGCTCCCTGTAGACAGCTCCAGTTAACAACCTGGCTGCAGCTCTATGCACCAGCTGGTTTCTAAATATTCTTCAAAAGCAGCCCCACAGAATGTTTTAAACTAATCCAACTGGGTTGTCTCTAACTGTAACCAACATGCTGTTCTTTCTCTTCCCTTGCCCAGATGTCGTGTTCGAGTAATTGATACTTTTGGGACTGAGCCTGCATACAATCATGAAGAATATGCTACACTGCATGGTTACCGGACAAACTGGGGCTACTGGAACCTGAACCCTAAGCAGTTCATGACCATGTTTCGTAAGTGGTCATGGCATTTGCCAGTTCATTAGAGGTGGGGTTACACTTACTGGATGAGGAAATGATTACCTGCAGTATCAAAGGTGGTATACCTCCATCAAAGCTGGGGAAAGTGTGGAAGACTATCTTCCAGAATCCACCAGCCAAGGTGTTCAAGTCACTGTGCTGAGAGTGGTGATCCCAAAAAGTAACTGGGAGTGCAAGTTGAGTCTCGGTACATTACATGTTGAGTCTCCTTATCCAAACTGCTTGGGACTGTAAGTGTTTTGGATTTTTCAGACTTTGGAATGTTTGCATACAAATAATGAGATATTTTGTAGGTGGGACCAAAGTCTTAACATAAAATTCATTTGTGTTTCATATGTACTTTGGACACATTACGAAACAATAATGCTAGGAAAGGTGGAGGGAAGCAGAAAGAGAGGAAAGCTGCATACTAGCTGGATGGACTGTATTAGGGAGGTAATGGGTATGACTTCGCAGGAACTAAGCAGAACAGTGGAGGACAGGGAGTCTTGGAGATGTCTCATCTACAGGGCTGCCATGGTTGAAATCAACTTGAGGGCTGTTAAAAACAACAATGCACCTTATACACATAGCCTGAAGGTAATTTTATACATATTTTTAATAATTTTGTGCATGAAACAAAGTTTATGTACACTGAACCATCAGAAGGCAATAATGTCACCATCTTAGCCACCTATGTGGAAAATTTTGGATTTTGAATATTTTGGAATTTGAAATTCCGGATAATGAATACTCAGCCTGTATAGCTTTCCTGCTGCTCTACTTTCTTGGGTGCTGGAGATAAAACCCGGGGGTATATATCTGGAGGTTTTGCAAGATGATGAAGAAGCCTTGAACGTAACAGGAAGAGAGGAACTGAAAAGGTCTGTGCCCTATGCTGCATCCATGATGTGGAATGAGTACTAGAGATCCTGCCAGATTTGCACCTCAAAGCTGATTTCCCAAACTGTTCTACATAGGCAGATATGCTGATGCCTCCTGACCTTAACCTTGGCAATGACACCCTAAGGAAAAACCAGCTTAATGGGGCCTGCCATTTTAATTAGCATTCATACTTTGCTGTCCCACTCCCACTGTTCTTCTAATTATGCTTTCTAGCAGCTCGCTTCCTCCTCCCTGGTGTCACTAGGGTGAAAGACCTACAGCTGCCACAGAGCTATTTCATTGTAAGTAGCCCTCTCTGGGAGCTGCCAAGATAACCAATCATTCCTCTCCCAGCTGGAAGGAAAGTGATAGCAGGTACAGTAGGATGTGATGTCATTTAAAAAAATAATAAGCCCAGGATTAGACGGGAAAGGAAACAAATGGCCTTTTGCAAACTGGCATGCTGTTAAAACATTTTCAAAACACCCTGTTCTTGGGTATGTAGGCAGTCACACATATTCAGTCTCAAAATTCCCTGAGGCATGATCAGAAACCACTAGAGAATAACTGAGAAATGCACAGTTTCTGCTGGAAAGTTAGGAGGAGGACAACAACTAGAAAGCAGTCAGTGTTAAAGGCAGGCAAGTTTCCTTAGAGGAAACTGGGTTTGGGAGGAAGACTGCAGTTGGCATCTTAGGAAAACAGATGCATCCTTCTGAGTCATTTCATTGTGAATTCAAATGTTGTGAGTCAGCAGCAGCAGGATACCAACTAGAAGTGCATTCTTTAGCAATGACATGAAATAACCAATACCTTTTAATGCAATCTCTAATAACTAGCTGCAGATCATTTATTGTAGTTTCATCATGGTGTTCAGCTTTTGGGCTTGCTCTTCACTACATAGCCTAAGCATGTCTGTGGTTTTCCTCTGGTCATATACAGCTCTAGGTTTTACTTTACACTTTGTTGTTATCGTTATATGCCTTTGAGTTGACATCATTTTATGGCGACTCGAGCATGGTGTTTTCTTGGCAAGATTTGTTGAAAGGGGATTGCTGTCCTCTGAAACTGAGAGAATATAACTTTCCCAAGGACACCCAATGGGCTTGTATTCCCAAGCAGGGATTCAAGCTCTATGGTCTTCTGGCATCCTAAATCCAGCATTCAAACCACTATACCATATTGGCTGTCTTGATATGTAGTACATCAAGGTACAACACATATAGAAAGTGGGTTACAAAATTAACTTATAACATCAAAAATCCACCAAACAGTGATACCTTTATTGAGACAACCAATATGCACTATATACATGTTGCAAGCTTTCAAAGCTCCACTGGCTTCTTCATCAGGCAAGGTGTTAAAAACCATATAGGAGAAATAAAATTGAACATATTAGTCATAAGCCTGCATTTTGCTGCTTTTGGTTCAATTCAAAACCTAAACAAACAGCAAAATACAGGCTTATTACTAATGTTAGAAACTGGGGTTCATTCGGAGCCCTTCACAAATGAGTCAGGAGAGATCAAATCTAGTCCAAAGCAAAACACAAGTTTATTCAGCTGAGGCGGACAGTCAGCTCAAAGAAACTGCCGCGCCTATTGGCACAGTTCCAAACTTTTTATAGACAGAGACAAACAAGTAACAAATGTAAGATAATTGATTAATCATAGCATGACTGGTTAACCATCTGTGCCTGACCTTTGGGTTTGTGTACTCAGTAATAGTTAACTTTATAGTTTCCTGAGGGGAATAATAAGATTTAACTTTTATGTCTAACTAGCAGGAGATTCTTTGGTATCACACAATTGACCTTTAACATGATGGGTTATTGTTTAACATGGTAAGTCAGGCACTGATTAGTTGTATACGTCCATGAATTCATCACACAGGTTTAATTAGTCCTACATTCTGAAGCATGATAATATCACATATCAGCACTGGTAACATTGCTAGTGCTGATGTGGCATAGCTTTAGTAACCTTTGAAACCAGTTCTTACCAAATAACACAGTTCTTGCACCTATTTCCTTGTCCTGTTTGCAGAGCTACATTCCTATCTTGACATTTCATAGATACATTGGTGCTAAACACCTGCATTTTATATTTAGCTTTCCTTCACTAACATTTTCCTGTATGGTTTGTAACATCTTGCCTGATGAAGAAGCCAGTGGAGCTTTGAAAGCTTACAACATGTATATCATGCATTTTGAGTGGTCCAATAAAGATATCACTGTTTGGTGAATTTTTGATGTTATTGGATTTGCTATATGGCCAACAGGGCTCTCCTGGATGTTTCCTGAGAATTAACTTAGAATGTCATTTACATTTATCAAACAGCAACCATTCCTTAAAAAGCTAGATTTGTCCAACTGCTTCTGGGAGAGAATGTACAGTATATGTGTGTAACACCCATGGAAATGTGTGTTGATGGCTTTGTAGGTAGCACGCCACACAATTTGTTGAATCCTAAGCTAGTCAATCCTAAAGTCGTTCAATTTCTTGGATATCTGAAGCTGTTGGGGGACTCTTACCCTTTTCTGGAAGTTTGAGGATTATAGTGAGGCTATTAAAAAAAAATTGCACTAAAGTAAAAAAAAAAGTTTAATTTTTTGAAAATATTTTCTAAGGCATGTATGTTTTTATTTTCTTTTAATTTCTACCCCTGCTTGATCTGTTCTGCTAGACCTTGTATGGTGAAAAGAAAATAACTCAAGCATTTCTAGGCTATGCAATTATTAGATGGAAAATACTGTGTATTGAAGAGTGTGAAAAATCTCAGTGGATGCGCTTCTAAAATTAATGTAACTGGCTTGAAAATTATTGCACCAGATCTCTTGTGAATTATTAGAGTTTGTACTCAAATTGTGGTGGTATATGTGGAAAGATTTTTAACTCTTTAAAAAAAACAATGCAGAAAGAAAATACAGTAATCTATTCTGAGGAAGCTGTAAGAGATTCTCAGTGAGGATTGTCTCCATGGCACTCAGAAAGGGCCCTTCCATTGAGAAAGGTTTTTTTGTGCTATTAAGAATGACAGTGAAACCTTTGAAGGATCCTATTAAGACATTAACAGCAGTCAAACACATTATATATATTTTTTTCACAGCTCATACGCCTGACAATTCCTTCATGGGGTTTGTGTCTGAGGAGCTCAATGAGACAGAAAAGCAATTGATTAAATCCAATAAGGCCAACAACATGGCAGTGGTATATGGGAAAGAGGCCAGCATTTGGAAGGTAAGTAACTGACACTCACACAAGCCTCTTGCCGTTTAAAAATTGGAAGATGTGGAAGATGATTTTCCCCAGCCATTTCTCATCTTTCCCAGTAGAAAGTGGAGAACTGGTGAGGAAAATCAAGCACTTAAGCAGTTGTTGTTGTTGTTGTTGTTGTTGTTGTTGTTGTTGTGTGCACCTTCATGTCATTTCCAATTTAGTACAATGCTAAAATAAACCTACCGTGGGGTTTTCTTGGCAAGATTTGTTCAAACTGGGTCTGCTTTTGCCTCCCTCTGAGGCTGAGAGAGTGTGACTTGCTCAAGGTCACCAAATAGGTTTCCATGGCTGAGCAGCTGGTCGGCAAAGGCATAGTCCAGCACCCAAACCACTACACCAAATTGGCTCTTTAAATAGTCATACTGCACATAATAATCTCATAGATTATTTTATTTTGATTTAGAATGCTAAAATGTGGTGGGGAAACTGCTAAGAAGACTTTAAATCCCTTCTTGTCATGATATCCACTCTCATTGGCTGAGATCCTACATCTGTGCATATCTCCACACATGCCCTTCAGTGTCCTCCCATTATCCAATGACTGTGAAGCCCTGAGGGGAAACCTGCTCTTGTTGCTTATATGTGGAGAGAAGAAAGAAGGATGAAGGTGATTCAGCCCATAAAGAAGCAGATAATCTCAACTCTGTTGGAGGAGTAGGGATGAAGTTGCACTCGCAAATGGAATGCATCTACCTTTTCCTTCCCCTGAAATCCCAGAGTAGCCAGATCTTCATAGTCTGAATTGTTTCCCTGCTCCCCTCCCTGGAGACCTGTCCAGAGCTTGACAGCTGCCAAATGGTGGGAAGTTTTTAAATATAGAGCAAAGGCAAGAAAATAGATCTCAGCACTCTGTCTAAAAAGGGATTTACATAAGTAACAGGATGCTAGTCATAGTCTTCCCATTAAAGCAATATTGAACATGTGTGGAATCTGTTCCAGGTGATGACTTTGGTATACAGTGTATTCTGGGGCTAATATGCACTGCAGAAATAATACACTTTGGCACTGCTTTAACTGCCATGGCTCAATGTTATGGAATTGTGGGATCTGTAGTTTTGTGAGCTATTTCATCTTCTCTGTCAGAGAACTCAGGTGCCACATCAAACTACAAATACCAGGATTCAGTAGTGTTCAATGGTAGTTGAAGTTGTGTCAAACTGCATTATATCTGCAGTGCAGATGCAGCCTTGGTCTATGCATGGAAGTAGCTACCAGTGTTCTGATTCCTGGCAGATGGATGAGGCATTCAGCAGGGACAACTTTGTGTGTAAATCAAAGTGGAACAAGTTATTTAGCAGCAATAGTCATGGAAGACTGATCAGATTTGTGGAAGATAGGTCTGTCACTAGCTCTGTCACAGCTGATGAGTCTGTCCCTATTTATTGGTCATAACAGTTAAACAGAAGTACCATGGATCCCAGGTTCTGTGGAGGGCATTGGCAGGAATAGCATGGCAGGGATGCTGCCTACAGGCTTGCCCATAGGCTTACCAGAGGTTGGTTGGATGCAGGATGTAGCACTAGATGAACTCTTGGCCTGATCCAGCAAATGTGTTCTGACTTTCTTAATGCTGCTCATGATAACTTGTATCACATCATCCTAGAGCTTCCTGAAAGCCTTTTCATTTGTTGTCATTGATACAGAAGAATTAATTCTCGTCTCTTCTTGCTTCTCTGTGCACCATGTGTGGGATTTCCAGTTGCAGGTACTGTAAACGGCAAATCATTGTAAACTATGCATGTATAATCTACTATATTATAAGCATGTATTTTTATGTATTTCCTTAGCCCTGAGTATCCATTTCATTTGACAAAATGGAATATTATTTGAATTACTATGGTGGGAGAACTGTGGGTCTTGTGTAGCAACTTTTTTTCTAGTGGCTTCTTATTAGAACAAATTCATTTGCTTCAGGAGATTATCACACTGCCCTTTTTTGTCCTTCCCTCCCGACCTAGGTGTGGGCTGAAACTTTTTATGCATGGATTTTATTGCACACCTCCGTGCCCAGGTCAGAGGCATCCTGTACCCTATCATGGCATCCCATACCCAATCTGGACTTCTCTCACACTTTTTGAAGTGTGGCATGCGGTAAAATCCATGGTTAAAAAATTTCAGCCCATGTCTAGGTCAGGAAGAAAGGCGGGAAAAGAGCAGTGTGATAATCTCTTCAATTATTGTAGCACTTGTCAACAGAAAGAGAGGTAAGTTATTTTCAAATGCATGGCACAAACTGTAATCAGATGCAGAGGGGCCATTTGTGCAGATACATTTGGCCTGGCATCTTAAAAAGCAGTGTGCATAATGGGCATGCTCATTGTTCAGATTCCCATTCAGCAGACTGCAAATAGCCAACATCAAAATGCCAGTGATGGACTTTACTCACTTCTGTTAGGTGCAAGCATTACAGAAGAAATTATTCTTGCTGAATAATGACATAGTTGGATTCTTCCCAAACATATTTGCTCCAGTGTCAGAATGGGAATGCAACAGAAACAGAACTTCCAATATATTCCAGTGAAACTGGTTGGAAAGACCAGTATCAAGTAATTCATATGTGTGGGTGTGTATACAGTGGTGGCTGTTTGCTTCCATGTCCACTCTTGTTATTCCAAAATTTCAAGAAGCTGTCCATGTGTGAACCTATTCAGGGCATAGAGTTCAGCACTTTGGATAACTCCATTAAAGATAAAGAAGAGGCAGGGGGAGCTATGAGGTACCGCATGTGCGTGCAGGTGTGTATATGTGTTGTCACCTCCACACACCTCCCATATTTAAATAAATGCCATGTGTGAGATTCTTATCTATTCTCAGAATCTAACCAATACCCCTTCAATATATGCTCCATTTTAATTTCTCTGACAAAATATCAATACAATTTTTCCTGACAATTATTCCTTCAATGAGCTTTTAATCTAACTACTTTTTAAAAACTATAGCTTTCCTCCTTATACAATTCTCAGTGACTAATTGCAATGCAAGCCACTTCCTGACAGCTCAAAGGGCACATGTAGGCAAACTCTTACTGACTCCATTCATGCTGTATAATCTCCTCTCTAGTGCAGGGAAATAGAGGGGTGGGCAGGAAAACCTGTCAAGGTGCTGTCAGTTGACACACTCAAAATATGTTGGAACAAGGCAGTGTGTTGTTGCATGCTGTAAAGACTTTTGCAACTTTTTTGGAGTGGTGGTCCACGATTTTGTTTTGTCTTGTTGAGTTTGTGCAGCTTTCTATCCATTTGTTTATTTCTGTTTCCATTAGTTTTATGTGGACCCATGTAGACAGAGCCACACATCCAAGCACAGCTGTGCCACACATGAAGTTCAGTCATCAACTTATGTCACCTTGTGATGCCTTAAGGACCTCTGTGCATGTATGACTAGACCTAATGCATTCCAGTCGTATTTCCGGGCCGTGTTGGGCTATGCCATGTATGCCACTGATTGGGACAACTTGCCACAGTGCCTCTGTGCTTGCACCAGGAGACTTAAGCCTCCCTCGCATTCACTGGCTATCAGCTTAACTCCCTTGTTGAAACATACTTACTGTCTACCAGTTTGTTTATGGGCACAATTCAGAGTGCTGGTCATGACCTATAAAGCCCTATACGGCTTAGGTCCAGCCTGTTTGAAAGAGCAAATTTCATCATATGAACCAGCCAGAACCCCAAGATCATCAGGTGAAGGCTTTCTCCCAGGTCCCACCACCATCACAGCCTCACTTGGGGAGGACACAAGAAAGAGATCTCTCAGGGGAAGCTAAGCTGGCCCGCTCCCTGCTTTCCTTTTGCTGGCAGGCAAAGACATTTTTAAGCAGGCTTTTAATATATGATTGTGTCAGGAAGGCTTTTAAGCAGGGTGTTTGTTTTCAATTTTTTTAAAAAAAACCTTTTGTATATTTTGTATCATATTTTACTTTTTTCTAGTTAGATGATTTTCATAGTTTTTAACTTTTACTGTAAAATTTTAAAAACAATTTCAGCTGAAATTGTAAAAAAGCATATCGAAGAGGTGTATGCTCAGTCTAGACTTTTTATGCTGCTTTTCTGGAGACATCATCCCCCTAATATTAAGGGACTTATATTGGAGCCCCAAAGATTGTCTCTAAATTTTAGAGATGAAATAGTGCATCAAAAGGGCAGCAGAAACAAAATATAGCCAACCCTCCATATCCATGAATTCTATATCCACAAATTCACCCATCCACAGCTTGAAAATAAAAAAGCAAATCTTGATTTTGTAATTTTATACAAGTAACTCCATTTTCTATGCCATTGTATATAATGGGACTTGAGCATCCATGGATTTTGGTATCCACAGGGGGTCCTGGAACTAAACCTCAGCAGATACCAAGGGGTCACTTTATTTGTAATGATTGGAATTGAAGTAGCATTCTGAAGAGTACAGACCTAAAATTAAGTTAAAACATAACAGATAACTCGAGCAAACAGAAAACTGGAGCACGATGTTTGGCTTTTTCTGTACTTGTTCTGTATTGTCTTCAGTTCAGATCAAATATGGATCAGTTTAAGTCAGCGGAAATCTGTTTGTGTTCAGGATTGAACTGGAATGGCCACACAACTTTAATAAGCTGTATCAAGCCTTCCCTTCCTCTTGAGTTTATGTGAAATTGTCAGGAGAATGTGCTTAAGGTTTAGTGGTTGGGAAGAGCTTCATTTTATTGCTGGATTAATTGCCACTTATATATCCCCCGTTTCCCTCCCCCATCACAATTTAATATGGCTGGTCTTAGTCTCTTAATGCTGAGGAAAGTAAAGAAACTGGGGGAGGGAGCTGGGAGGGAGAATGAAAAGAAGCCTATTCTGCAAAGGGCAGTGCTGACCACAGCTGAATTGAAAAAGGGAAGTTGCTTCTTTTGGGTAGAATTTATGCTAGCAGGGAAGAGAGAGATCCACGCTTGGAAACATTGCATGACATGTATTGATCTGCAAGGCTATTCACTTGATGGAGCAATAATGAAGTTCTTAGTGGCTATGTACAATTCTTAAAAGGTAACATCAAATGAGCTCCAGAGTTAATCAACCTAATGTGAGTCCCATTCCCAAAAGGAAAAGTGCTGGGAAGCTGCAAACGAATACCTGTTTTCAAACTCTTTAAGACCTTATCTATTTTCCTGCAAAGTGGCAATCAGACAAGAGAGAAATAATGGACTCTTCCTCCATTTCTGGTTTTCCTAGGTATTGTGGCTCAAAAAGCCATCCCCTTCAGTTGTGTAATGAGTCCTCACCGTTACTTTTCTCCCTAAGGAATCAAAGCGCCTGAGGTTTGGGGCAAGGACAGCCATCCAGATTTTGTTGGAGTGCAACTGCCATCAGTTGCAGAGATTATGGGAGATGCCACCCAACAACATCTGGAAGCAATGCCTTCACTAGCCCTGACACAGATTATCTCTGGGGGCATTCACACTCATTTTTTTGTCCTGAGGAGATGTGGATTGGTGCACTGATGCATACTGGGTTTGTTGTTCCCATTTTGTTTTGGGTTCATGAATCTCTATGAGTCATTGTAATCCCTGTGTTATTCATACATTCCATCATTTCGGGAGAAAATGGAGCTGCCTTCATTCCCATGAACAATACAGCGAAATCCAAATTGATTCAGAAGATTATTCACAGTGACGAAGATGCAGATCAATATAGATCTTTCAGGACAACTCGGGGGAGGGACAGTATCGAAAACCCTGGGTTAAGTGGGGTTTTTGCCAACCTCTCCACAAAGTGCATGTGGGATGTGTGTGAACAACAAGGATTCAAATAAGATTCATCCCGGATTATTTTTGTAGTGTGAATAGGGCCTCTGTAATCCTTGCAACATCCCTGTAAAATAGGACAGTATTATCCTATTGTGGTGAGGAGGAGCCTTCCAATGAGATCATGCCGGGGTGGTGGTGGTGAAGATTTTGTGGCAGGAACTTCTCAGACTATGACTCATTTTCCAGACATTATCCCATAATTTCTGTATAGGACATACTTCTCTTTACTGTATTCTTTGTTCCTTAACAAGATCTGTGAATTGTGATGGACTGAAACTTTTGGGTCTTATCTGACTCCAGTGAAATTATTTCCATTTCTTTCTTTCCTCAGGGCAAAGAGAAGTTTTTGGCCATTCTTAACAAGTACATGGAGATCCACGGCACTGTTTACTATGAAACCCAGCGTCCCCCTGAGGTCCCAGCTTTTGTCAAGAATCATGGCCTTCTGCCACAGCATGAATTCCAGCAACTACTAAGGAAAGCCAAGGTACTTTCCTTACCTATAACTTCTTCCAAAAAACAAAACAAAACCACCACCACCACCACCACCACCACCCCCAAAAAAACACATGAAGGAAAAGTCTCTTTAGCAGTAAGAGCTCCTGTCAAAATATTTCATACAAAGAAATTTTAACTTTTGCTGCCATCCTGGCTACAAACATGGACGTGTGTGTGTGTGTGTGTGTGTGTGTGTGTAAGGTTGTGGATTTGCATTATGGTGCTAATGAGCTCTGCAACAAAACTACTGGGAAATACTTAATGGGTAGTGACCTTCCTGTCATGGAGCAGTGAAAGTACTCTGGATTTTTGACCAAGCCTTAAAGAAGCTATCCAAGGTATTGATGTCTGTCTCCCAAATAGGTAGGCCCTTTGAAGACTAAAACCCAAAGGGGATTCACATCTCCATCAAAATGTAAGCCACCAGCTGCCACAGGGGAAAGAGGCAAGTGGGACAGCTCTTCCTCTCCCACCCAAACTAGTGTTGCTGGGGATTGTGGGAGTTGAAGTCCAGTACTCTGGGAAGTCACTGGCCTCAGAAAGACTGCACTAGCTAATTACACATAGATATTTCACATTTTTGTTGTTGTTAATTCTCTTAGAGTCAACCTTGACCCATGGTGATCCTATGTATGAGAGACCTCCACGTCACTCTATCCTCAGCTGCCCTGATCAGCTCCTACACTGTTCAGGATAAAAACCAGAGGAATAAGAGAGGAGGAAGGCAAGCTCCCTATTACAGTAGTTCAGGCTATTATAGTAGTTCATGTGAGAAATAACCAAGGCTTGGACAAGCAGATGGGCAGTCTTGATAGTCAAAAACCTATGGAGCCTACAGATGTTCAAAAGCAATATTAGTCACAAAGCTTCCATCCAGAGAATTGCTTTTCTTCATCATCATAGTGGCCAATAATCTGTCAGTCTTCTTGCCACTTGTTGGGCAGAGAGAAAGAAGAGATTAACGTAGGTGGGAGAGGCACACTGCAGATATAAAGCAGTTTGAGACTTGAGTTAAATTCCATGGCTCAGTGCTATAGAATTCTGGGATTTTTAGTTTGGTAGCACACCAGAAATCTCTAATTGGGAAGGCTAAATATCTCACAAAACTACAAATCTCAGAATTCTGTAGCACTGAGCCATGGCAAAGCAGCATCAAACTACTTCATTTTTGCAGCGTAGACGTGCCCTGACTGACGGAGGTATAGATAGCAATACAGGCAAATGGAGAATTGAGTGACTGATGTGGGGAGAATAGAGATTAAATTTGAGCAAGGCCTGTCCGGGACATTTTGCTGTCTGAGGCAGGATATCAAATAATGCCCCACCATCTCTAGACAGGGTGCCCAGTACTGAAACCCAACCAAGTAATTCTGTTACATGAGGCAGAATATCACACAAGCACATCTTCATTCCTGGCAGTAAAAATATAGTAAAAACAGTAAATAGTGAAAACAGTAAATAGTTCACTGACCTTCTATGAGACCCCAAATCTAATACTAAGGTCAGCCCTACCCTCAAGGAAATGTGTGTCTCCACAGAAGAAAGTTCATCACCCCTTTCATTGACATTCTCTACTCCTTTGATCCGATTGCTTCCTAAGCATGGTTACAATCCACTTCCAGAACTGGTCATGCGAGGCTGATGAAGTCACTGCTTGTATCAAAATGGCACAATTGAATTAGAAGAGTAGAACAGAGCAGAGCTGAACAGAAATGGCTTGGGAAAAATATAATCTCATTATGGGAAGAGATAGCTGAAGATCTTACAGATAGATCTTCCCCATAATTATAGAGTCAGAGGTTCCTGCTGCAACCATTCAGCTATCTTGCTAGTGGTTCAAAGGAAGTCACTGGAGCATATAATTGCAACAGAGAATTTATTAGGTTTATTCTCTGTTTTCTGTCTATACCTATATAAAAGTCTCTGGTGTATGCATTATTGGCAATGATTTGCTCATTGCTTTAGCTACTTGAGAATCACCACCATCACCATCATCTTCCAAAATAGGAGTGCAGAATTAACAGATCTTGACCCTCACTGGGGCAATGATGGCTTCCATGTCAGAGGGGCCTTGAATCCAGTCTGGCTTTTCTTAGACAGCTGCTTTAAAGTTCACTAAAACCTGAAACAGATTTAGGATAACTCTTTCACCCTATGGTTCCACTTTAGCTGCCATGGCTGCATCTTGTGGAATCCTGGGATGTGTAGTTTGCGAGACACCAGAGAAGGTCCCTGGCTGAGGTTTCTAAATGCCCCTCCCTCAAATACCAATCCCTAGATTCTACACGATGTTGCCATGGTGGTTAAAGTAACACTTTAATGCTATAAGAGTGTGGGGTAAAAGGGCTCTTATTTTCTCACTGTTACAGAAGCCATAAGCTGCCATTGCCTTCACTTCCCAAGTCCATTTTAATCAACTCTCCTTCTCTTTCTCCTGTGATAAATTAAAGGGCCCAGGCCATCAATAGTCAGAATGGTGTCATCAGCTGAAACTTTTATTTTGCTGTTCCAGCCCTCAGAAGTGACACAATAGAAAAATGTGAGGAAGGCTTTTTAGTGGCAGCACCATTTGTTGCCTATTTCTGTAACACTTTCTGGTCCCAAGCAAAACATTCTAACTCCCTGCTTCCAGGCCTTTCTTATTTCTTTGAGAATATATATTATGCTTTGATAATGTGCATCTCCTACTTTCTGCCACTGCTTTAAATTGCTATCATGTTTCTTCTTTGTTATTTATACACCATATTTTGTAAGATGCCTGGAACAGGCAGATTAGCTTCCTGACCACACAATAATTCCTTCCACATTTCAGTACCTTTCTGCTTTTCAGCTAGAACTCTCTCTTGTTGTTTTTGTAAGCTGCCTTCGATTCTCTGTTATGTCTTGTGTTTTCTGTTAATCCTGGCAGCAATCATGCAAACATGCATCTGGGGGTAATCCTCACAGAACTCAAGGGGGCTGGGTTGGGGTTTTCCCTTCAAGATATAAAAGGTTGTAAAACCAGGCATCTCATGCTGATATCCTATTTGGAGCCATCTTGCCCAAGGTGGGGAAAATGGCCTGTGGGCTGCATACAACCCCTCAATCCTCTCTTACAGTCTCTAACTCCTCTTGATCCTAACCCCTTTCTTCCTCCTCCTCCTCCTCCTCCTCCTCCTCTTCCCCCCCCCCCCCAAAGCACCTCAAAGTCTTCCCTCTCGTTTTTAAAAAAAGAATTCAGGACTTACTTTGGAATGATTTCCCCCCCTCTCAAACAGCCCCAGACCTCCCAAAGCAGCCTCAAAAGGCAATAGTTTGCTAGTCTGAACCCTCCCACCTCCCTAAAACAGATCAAAAGAAGAAAAGGAGGGAAATGGCCAACATTGTGACTGGATTGGACATCACATCACTTGGGGAGCACTGAAATATGCTGCTGCCCTAAAATGTTACTAGAAATGGCAGTTCCAATCGAAATAGCCACAATCTCCCCATAAGCTCTCAAAAATGGTCCCAAACCCAGAAATGGCAATTTCCATCTAAACACCTCTAGTCTCCCCACAAACTGTTAAAACTGCTTCCAAAACCCAGAAGTAAAAACTGAGAGTAAGATTCTGTGATTTTGTTGAAAATTGGGCATTGTGACTTGCACATGAGGGTGGAAATTGGCCACTGCACACTTCTGTTGACCCATTCTTGCTTTTAACCATTGGGTGTGCTTGTTGGTGGATTGATGGATCCTGGTTTATACTCCCTGATCAAAAGCTTCTCTTTTTCTCAAGAAAAGGTGAGAGGGAAGCTCTGTTGCTTACAACTGTGAAATTGCTTGTTTGATACTAAAGCTGAAATAATGGGAAACCCAGCTGAGTGCAGAAGTGTCCTGTTCATCATTTATTAACAATCCGATCCACCCTCATGGACAACTGTCAACCATATTTGAAAGGGGTTAAAGTCTACACATGATCATGCCTGGTGGATGAATCCAAAAGCGAAGATCCAAGGCATCCTGTTTTCTGAGGCATCAAATGGCATCCTTTTCCTTTTCCATATTTATTTACCATTATAGATTTAAAGTACAGTATTTATACCCAGTCCTTCAGCCAAAAGGACTCCCAGAGCAGGTAACAAATGGTTAATTTGGCAGTTCCTTGCATTTGGGCTTACACTCTAAATAAAACAGGACACACAGGAAAAAGAAAATGGCTTGGGAGGGGGAATTAAGTTGAACATATTCTCCACATACCCCAACTCAGCAGTGGTAGCTGGAATTTGAAGAAAGGAACTATACCATCTGCTGAGGCCCAGGCCTGAAGGAAGTGTGCCTGGCTGCCCTTCTTCTTCCTCAGCTGCAAGGTCCCAGGGATGATGGAGGCCACTTCCATACAGAAGCTGTTTGCATTGGCCGTTGAATCTTGAACACCAGGAATTGAATGAAGTCTTTAATCAAACATAGGGAACCAAAATAATTTGGGGAGCAGAGGGCCTCAAGACAAGAGAAAGGAATGGCCAGTGGGCTCAGGAGGAGCAGCCAGGGAATTGCCACTTCAATACCTGAGCACCTGCCTTCTCCTGGGTGCATCACTCTACCTAATGGTAGAAGTGGGCCTGATAATGGATTTAAAAGAAGCAAATGAAGCTGTGAATAGGAGTGGATGAAAGTAATGCAGAAAGGGGAGGAAAAAGAGAATGCCTCTTGCATTTCCTTGGATGCAGCTGGGCCCTGAAGAAACTGTCAGAGGTCTGAGGCTCAGCACAGCCAGGGAACTGACTGGCAGATGTAGAGGCATGCAATGTATGGTCCTCCCCCTGTAGGAATGGGTTTTGATAGCCATGTGTCTATCCAAGTCTAGCCAGAAGTACAGTGTGCCCGTGTTATACGTGGGCGTGCCTTACACAGAAAAAACTCTGACACATTCCGGAAGAAGAAATGGGGTGCACCGCAGGCATGAGCCCCATTACTTCCAATGGGACTTGAGTGTACGCATTTTTTCCCTTACGTGGGGTCTGGTTGGGTCTGGAACGGATCTCCCGCGTAAGGGAAGGGCTGACTGTAATTCTCATGGTATTCAATAGGATTTATTCCTTAGTAAGAGGGCTTGGGATGACAGCCAGGCAGAATTTTTTATATGGCACATCATGAACTCCAGCAAGGTGGCTGCACATATCCTTTGGTGTGTACTTCTTACTATGAAGTGCTTCTCAGTAGGCCAGCTGAAAACTTTTTACTGCTTTGTCATGTGTAAAAACATTTTGCTCAAAATAGCCGTGGTATCCCTTTTTGCCCATGTGCCTCTCTGCATGATGGGAAGGAAGCACTATACAGAAATTGCAGGAAAGCCCAGGACAGCTTGTGCAAAGACACCTCCTTGGTCTCCCGGGAATCCCAGCTGTCATATTAAAATGGAATTAATTTGACAGGACTCATGGAGGCAGAAATGCATATTTTAAAACACGCACACACACACACACACACACACAGAGAGAGAGAGAGAGAGAGAGAGAGAGAGAGAGAGCAGAAATATGCTGATGGACTTCAAAGGCCCAGTAAGACCAGCTCCAAATCTGTGGCTCACATCCTGTTCTATATCTTCATCATGAATAGTTTTCCCCTCTTTCTCTACTCCTAGGGGCTAATTCAGGTTTTTCATGTGAAGGCAACAACACCTCTAAATAAAGACTGTTGCAAAATAATGTGTGCAGCATGTTCAACATGTGTAGGCAGTTAATGAAAATCATGGGGGAAATGGTTTATGAGTGACTGCTAATATATGCAAATGAATATAGTGTATCTGGGGCATATAATAATTCAAATACATTTTTTATGATGCAGCAAGTTGCCCTCTATGGAGTAGTACCAGAGCTTTCAACCAATAGGTAAAATTCCCAAGCAAAGGCAGAAAGGAAGACTTCATACAGCATGAGCTCCCACTTATAATGAATAACATTAAATTCTATAGTCAATGGTTTTGCAAGAACACCCTGCAGGTTCTTGCAACACCCGTGGTATATTTCAGCCCAGGGCCAATCCAAGAAATGTTGCTGTCTCAGGAAGAGCTTCAAATGGTGCCTCCCAAGTCAAAGTACTACAATTTTGTTTTCACACATGAAGGGGTACATCTCACAGCATCTCTCCCACTTGCAATACAAACACAGTTAAAACAAATCAAATAACTAAACATTTCCTTTCTTTTCACGACACCCCAAATCTGCTCCTCCTGACTCTGCTTCTTAGTAGGGCCAGCTCTGTTCTAGATAAAACAACATGTCCAAGTAAACAGAAGTGGTATGAAAAGCCAATGCTTCACTAACATGTCTATATTTGCTTTCCACAGCTCTTCATTGGGTTTGGTTTCCCTTATGAAGGTCCCGCTCCTTTGGAAGCGATAGCCAATGGCTGTGTTTTCCTGCAGGCACGTTTCAATCCACCCCACAGTTCACTCAATCATGAATTCTTCAGAGGGAAGCCAACATCTAGAGAGGTAAAGCTTCCTTCCAACTTAGGAGTTTATCAGACAAGGGAAATTGGAAGTATAATTCAATGGCAATCTGAACGCAATCATGGGGTTTAACGTTATACGCAAATTCGGGCAATGGGAAGTCAGTCCAAGTGCAATCATGGGGTTTCATGTTATTGCATGATACACTGTCACTTGCAAATTCAGGCAATGGCGTGCTATTTTTGGGCAATGGGGAGCCAGTTCAAATGCAATGAGCATTCACATAATTTCCCTAAACTAGTGAATTCACGTGAATGCGTTCTGGTCCCACTTTCTTTTCATTCGAAATTAAAAGAAATTTCTCCTGTGTGATAAACTCCTTAGTGAAGGAGAAGGTCATAGGGAAAAGACCTGGGCCCTTGTTTCCTTGTGTTTACAGCTGATTTTAAAATATAAAGCCAGAGAAATGTAACATCATCTTTGTGAGGGCCAGTATGTGTGTTCTGGTGGATAGGATGCCAAACTTAGATGTGAGAGATTCATATCTCCCTTCAGCACATTGTTTCCCAATCAGTTTTCCCAAATTAACTACTTAAAATGACCTGCATCATAGTGTTATCATAATGCAATTTAAAAAGGAGTATTTAACAAAGAGTATTCAGAACTGGGAAATTACTAGTTATAAATAACTCATTACTGTACTGATAACCTAATCAGTTATAGTGAAAATACTGCAAAAAATATTATTGTGATACTTTGCATCATTTGTCATATAATGAGGGATAACTTAAGAACTTAACTGTGTTACTATAAATGTTTAGTTACTTTTATACATAGTGGCCTCACTAAGTGTTGGTGGAGAAATTATGTAGCTCAGCGTATGGCTCATGAAGCTGAACAAAAAATATCAGATTTTTAAAACAGTAACCTATTTGTACTGTATTGCTGATATACATTTTAGAGCTACTTTCAAAAATAGTAACTGCTGTATACTGGAGGTTTTATAATTGCTTCTAAAACATAACTTTACAAGCTCTTGCTTTGCATATTGAACTGCTTTACATATTACTGTTACAGTATCTTATAAAATGATAATTAGACAAATGCATGCTTTGTGACATGTATAGATATACAAATTCAACCAACCACTGGTACAGAAATTGGATAATTGGATTAGACCCTAATTTCTTTATTATACCTGAATTTGAATACAGTGGCACTTGGTATCCACTGGGAGTTAATTTAAGGAGCCCCCTCCATGAATACCCAAAACTGTGGATGCTCAAGTCCGACATAGTTAAATGGTGTCTCTTATATAAAATGTCAAAATGAAGGTTTGCTCTTTTGACTTTACACACACACACACACACACACACACACACACACACACACAATTTCAAGTCATGAATGGTACAATCTGTGGATACAAAATCCGAGGATATGGAGGGCCAACTGTATTTCCTCCATAAAACAGAGAAGTTTATATCTGAATAGCACTCTTTTTAATATGAAACAATACCTTTAAGATTTTTCTTGGTTTCTTTGCTGCCCTTTCTCTTGCCATCCTTGCTATCCCTTGTAAAGTTCTGCCATATTTTCTGAAATGCATCCAGTCACAAGGCCTCCTTTAAGAAATGCCAAATGATACATTTGTTTTCTGTATTTTAGGTATCCTCCCAGCACCCCTATGCTGAGGATTTCATAGGGAGACCCCATGTGTGGACGGTGGACTATAATAATTCAGAAGAGTTTGAAACTGCTATCAAAGCCATTATGAGGACCAAGGTAATTGCCAAACCAAACTTGTGAAATGTTCTTAGTCACAGAAATTGAACCCATATTTCAGTGTTTTTGCAAATTCTCCAGAAAGCAGATCCAGCAGAAATAATGCCAGGTTGAAAATGAGTGTGGGTTTGTAGTGCACCTGGGATGGGGGTGGAAACCATAGGAAATCTCAGTCTATTCCAGGTACATTCCCATCCCCCAGCATACAAAACTGAACGACAGGTGGTCAAACCATCTGTATCTGGAGGTGTTAATAACTGAGTGAGTTGTGGGTTTTTTAGCCCCAAATATGGAGATTAAAACAAATATTTTTATTTTGAACCTCTGCCCAGTGCTTTGGTTTCTAAAATGTCATCTCCATACACCCACTTTAAAAACATTCTGAATGTCAAGAAAGTGGGAGGCTGCCTCTCAGGTAAGTTCTAAATTGCTCTTGTGTGTTACAAGCATGATCTCAAAATGTACATAAACATCATTTGAGAAACGTTCACAAAATGAAGTCATGTCACAGCCAAGATCCATGTTAGCTTTTGGAATGTCAAGATTCTAATTTTGCAAGGCAAACATCTTTGCAACAGAACAACTAAGTCTAAAGCTAAAAAAAAATAACATTTTTGAGTGCTGTATGGCTGGTCTAGACATTATAAAAATACATAGGTCCAGAACACACTGCAGAAATAATCCAGTTTAAGACCTCTTTAACTGCCTGGCCCAGTGCTAGGAGATCCTGGTGTGACACCAGAGCTCTCTGACAGAGAAGGCTAAATGTCATTAAAAACTACAGTTCCCAGAATTCCCTAGCATTGAGCTAGGGCAGTTAAAATAGTTTCAAACTGGATTATTTCTGCAGTGTGTTTTGGGCCTGTCTGACTGCCAAAAACACCCATCATACATCTTGCTCTCATCCTGCCTTTCTGCCCACCTTTACACCATGAAAATGTAATGAATTTTTAAAAACCTTGCATTGTGTAGTGTTACAGGGAATAGTGGTACGCTGTCCTTGCCCAATGATGTTGGTGAAATTGGGTTAGCATAATGTCATGATACAAGGAAATTGCCATTCATTACTATGGAGGAGGGAAGGTAAATCAGACAGGGGCAGCTGGTGGCTCCCATGTCTGTGGGGTGATGAATCCACTGCAGATTTCAGGCAGAATTTTGAAGGACCCCTCCCAAAGGCATTGAACCTATTTAATGGATGGCATCCAGCATCATGGACAGCTCTATTATCAGAGCCACCCCCTGCCACTGAAACCTGATGTGCAGTGGTTTCTTATGGAAGCTGCCATGTGGTTATCATAATGACTAAGGTAAAACCCTGTGGGTGTTTTGCACACAATCACTATGGAAGTAGTTGGACATCTTTGTCTGGTTTGGAATAGCTGCATTCATTTAAAGGTTCATTGAACAAGGATTTGCATTATGCATGGATCCACATGTACATTGTTCATGATGGTGCATTGCACATGAATGCACATCATGTGTATTGATAAGCACTGTATCTACAGATACTCCTTTGGTTGTGCATCTGATCATGTAACATCACAGTTCAATTGCTGCGCAGCTCTGTAAGTGTAAGGTTATGTCAATGCAGGTTCTCAGCCCTAGCTTAGCCCTAAAATGGGGGATTTATGACAACATGTAAAAAAACATTAGCCAGAGGCCTGTGTTAATATATGCATTGTAATGAAAGCCTCAGTTTCTGGGCCATTTTTCAAAGACTGCTCCACAGAGGCTCTCATGTGTCAGGAGATATTAACACTATTTCCTTGCCTGCAGCCCCCACCCTGTTCAACTGTCAAAGTCCTCAAATGCATCAGATAATTTTGTCATCTTTAATCTAAATGTTCATAATTAGTATTAGCAGAAATTGTATAGAGGTATTAAACAATAAAAGGAAGAGCCTCAAGTACTCCCTTTAAACTTGAACATTGCATGTACTTAAAAAAATACTACCGGTAATACTGGGAAGTGAAGACAAGGACCTTCTGAAAAATGCAACACCTGCTGTGTGATGCAGTATCTGAAAGACTTAAAATGTATCTGTCATGAATATTTACCTCTCCCACAGCAGAATCCTTTCAAGTTGTCCAGATCATTAAAGTCAAATCTCC
Source organism: Sceloporus undulatus (assembly GCF_019175285.1). Lineage (NCBI taxonomy): Eukaryota > Metazoa > Chordata > Lepidosauria > Squamata > Phrynosomatidae > Sceloporus > Sceloporus undulatus. Next base: position 135,598,375 of record NC_056523.1, on the reverse strand, counting down.
TGGTAGGGGTAAATGTGCTGATCTCCATTTTGCTCACAATTTGCTTTGGGTGGGAGATTAGTGTTCCTGTTGTTATGAAGAGAATACACTGCTAAATGGTGCCTCACTTAGTATCTAGATCCAGCATGGAAAGCTGAGAGAAGTCAGATGAATCAGCTCATCTGAACTGTGATTTAAAAGGCTAATTTAGGGACCGTTAAAGATTGCGCTAACACATGGCAGTCCAAGCTCTCTTTTGCATGTACCTGTCTGATCTGTTTTGGAGAAAATAGTTATATTGATCTGCATTAGCAAAGAGAAGCAAATATTTTGGTAGTAACTTAAAGTTAATCAGATTCATCATGGAATAAGGAAGGTCTGGGAAATGTGCAGTTCTTTGGCTGTTTTTGGTCTGCAATCTCCATCAACTCTTCAGTATGGCCAGTGGTGAAAAATGAAATTTCAAGGTCTAAAACATTTCTTCTACCATAAGCCTGTTATTAGATCTGTATTGTTTCTGTATAGCATGGGTATTTGCTAATCCAAATGTATCATTTTAGGACATTACATTTTAAGTATTTGTGTAAAACATTTTTGTCTACAGACATGAAAATGCTCAGGTGTGAAGTGCTGTTGGCTTTTTTGGAACATGCAAAATGTGGGGCGTAAAATTCTCAGCATTATACATGTAGACTTTTGTTCCTAGTTCTGTGAACAATGAATGCTTCCTCCCTTACACACTGCAGTCATTATGTGGACCGTTTTTCCTATTCCTAGATACTGAAAATAGATTATTGACTGTTTCTAATATGGCATGGCTTTTTCTAGCCACTAAAATAGTAACACTTGGTGCACTCTGAATCTGAATGCTTCAAACTGCCTCATGTCTGCAATCATGAGTTGAATGCAAAATGAATATAACTCCTCTCCCTCACTCCAGTGGTTGCATCACACACTATATATATTAATACACGAGTTCTCACTACTGCACATACAGTATAACAAAATGAATCCCCTCAGAGGTTTTGACCCCAAGGGAACTGAGTTTTAGAAAGCATGTTTATTGCTTTCATACATCAGTACTGACGGATTACTGCAAAGATCTGAAAGATCTGTATCACTTAACACAGCCCTTTGAAAATTTAGGGTGACAGTTATAATTTGTATCTTTCTATATCCTACTACATTCTATCCATTCCCAAAACTGTCTAAAAATGCTTAATAACCTGTATTCCATCTGAAGATATGGACTGATATCCAGAAAAGCTCATGCTAAAATAAAAAACAGCCTTTTGAAGGTACTGCTGGATTTCTTTCCCTTTTAAATCTCTGTCCTTTTCTCCTTTTTATGCTGTAACAGACTAACATGGCTTCTTCTTTTAAATTCCCCATCCCAATACTAATTATGAACAATTAGATTAAAGATGCATTGCTTCATAGTATTGGGATTTGAATTTCTTTAGCAGCAATGATGGTTAACTGTGGCCGTCCAGCTCTTTTTTGGTCTACACATCTTATCAGAACTAGCCACCATAGTCTATGGTGATCAATTATGGGAGCTACAGTCCAAAAGCATCAGGAGAACAACAGTTGCTCACCCCTAAATTAAGACACTTGTGTAACCAATACCTGTCTGGAAAATGGACAGAGCTACAGAGAATGACCTATATTTTCCAAACATGAAAGGCAATGGCTCAGCACTGAAGCACTAATTAGACTAAAGTCTAATACACTTTAATGCATCCTGCTTTTTAGGCTTCCATTATATACGATGTGGTATAGTGTTCGAGGCAAAAGCTAGATGTCAGAAAGTATAGGGTTGCCTGGTTAACAGCAACTTGTTCCTACAGTGAATACCTGAGATTGTGTGTGTGTGTGCATGCCAGCAGGTCCTTGTGATATGGCAATAGCAATAGCAAATACATTTCTATATCGCTTATCAATGCACTTAAGCACTCCCTAAGCAGTTTACAAAGTGTAAGCTAATTGCCCCCAACAATCTGGGTACTCACTTTAGCGACATTCTTGGAAGAATGCAAGCCTGAGTCGAGCTTGAGTCCTTTTGCTAGTATTGAACTCACACCTTATGGTTTGGGAGCAAGTGGCTGCAGTACATGCATTTAACCACTGTGCCACCAGGGCTCTAATCATAAGGGTGGGTCATTGTGTTGTCACAGAGTTGCGGTAGGCAATTGAAAAACTATTTTCAGCACCTGGGATAGCTCTTTTTAAATTTGGATTAAAAGCCTGAGTGCATTCACAAATAGCTGATATGGAGGTCACTGGCTGCCACTATTATATAGGAATGGCGGGTAAGAAATAACAACAACAGTTACAAGGTGGTAGTCATGGTCATTGTGTTATTACTTTCACATAAAAATAGAAACCAGAAGAATTTCCCTCTCTGTCTGTCCTTATCAGTACATAGATAGAAGGACACAGAGCTATGGTTACCCAATCTGACATCCCATGACCACAGTGGGGCTTGGAGCCATCCTTCATTTTAATTTGAAATATAAAAGCACTTGGATGTCTGTAAAACTTGGGAGCACTCCCCCAACCTCACCCCAGCTCCCACACTGGATTAACCATCCTAGGCTAATCCTTCAATGCCTTTTTTGAAAAGCTGTTCTATGAACCACCTGGAAACAGGTATAGAATACAAAGCAACTCACAGTAATTTCATTCCTTGATTTTTAATTTTTTTAAGGGCAGGGATATTAGAGATGCTGTCAAGACAATTAAGCCTTAAAAAAAAACCTTTAAAAGCTTAAAAGCCTTATTATGGGCTTGTGCCTGTTGGATTCCCATGATATTATGCCTTTGAAACACTGTTCTGCCACAGTAGGAAATTAAAAACAGACTCATTGAGAGGAACATTCAGTAGCTCAGGTTTCAGTCATATGCATATTTACTTAGTGAGTTCTGTAGGGCTTACTTCTAAGTAGACCTCAAATGGATTTCATGACAGGTGTTTTCCAAGTGTAATGTACAGTATATACATATTTTATTTTATTTAATATAAAATTTAACATCTTTCAGCATATATATTCATATGTATCTACATAAAGTAATCTTAAATACTGTATAAGATTACATTTCATTGTTAATATTTCTCTATATTACAAACTTTTGCAGATATTCTCCCTTTCCCAGCAAATAAATGAAATTGCTTATAGCCTATGCTACTTTGATTTTGACAAACATTGTAGCCATCTATAGTACAGTATATTCTGAAGGGATTTTATTCCCTCACATCTGTCTAGAAGAGGAATAATTGAATCTATGGATAATGCAATAAGTTTTCTCATCTGGACCTTGAAATGTGACAGCTGCATTATAAATGTGCCCTGCATTTCATCTCTAGCATCTGTCCAGATTAGTCCAGCCCCTTTGAGAGCAATACTATGCTGCCTGGCAGAGCACTGATTTTGGAGTTTTTAACATAGCCAGAGTCCTGCTGGACTTTTTTTTTTGGCAAGGCAGACAAGAGCAAGGAGACCTTTTCTCCTCTTTCACTGCATCACCAAACAATCCAGGGATATATTTTTTTCCAGGTGGTATAGAGTAAGGCTGATTTAGACTTGTCTAAATGTTTCTCTGTGTTTGTGGTGTGACTGGAATTTGGGAGGGCTATGAACTGGGGATGGAAAAAAATATTCAAAACTATTTTAAGTACAGTCAAAAATATGTTTGTCAATGGTGAGAATCCTGGGCTGATGAGAATCTTTGGCCTTTGGGACCTATTCAGTCAATAATCACATGGGATATTTTCCACAAACATAACCGCATTTTCAATGCAGAAATTAATATTTAAATATTATTTTCTGCACAGAAATTGTGGTTTCCTCTGCAGAAAATGTGTGGTTTTTTTACCCCCAAAATACCACATACAAATTTAGCACAGAAGAATCCCAAACTGCAAAACATTCTGCCTAGATTCTTGTTGCTTGTTGTTTCAAGAACAAAATTAGCAAATAATTGTATCACTACTGCAGATTCTTTGGCTCCATAGCTACACATGAATATGGCATCCTTGTCTTGTGAGTCTGAGCAGATGCAATTGTATTGGCTATAAACTATAGATCTGGAAATGTGTTCAGGATGGAAAGTAGAGACATATAAATACATATAGCAGGGAGGTTGTGATATAGCCTGGTGTTTAGATGTCAATTGCATACAAAGGTGTCTGGAAAATGAACTTTTTCTGCTGATAGTTTCAGGCTGAGATTGATGGTAGGGTGGAAATTGTTGAATTTCTGGTGGGATATCTTGAGTAAGTCCATGAGTCCAAATGATGACGTTATTAGTTACTTATAATTTAATCCATTTCTCATTAAGAAATATGTAACTACATTAAATCATGGCTATAACTTAATGAGAGATAATTTCACTCCTTTTGTGATGTAACTAACTTTTGCAATATTACAAGGCTGTGGTGGCCTCAATAAATGCTAGAGGAGGAATATAATATCATTCAAGAACCAGCTTGAAGACATTCAAATGTTTTTTTAAGAAGTAAGGTCCAAAACACACTGCATAAATAATCCAGTTTGAGACTGCTTTAACTGCCTTGGTTCAGTGCTAGGGAATTCTGGGAACTGTAGTTCTGTGAAACAATTAACCTTTTCTGTCAGAGAGCTCTGGTGCCACAATAAACTATAATTCCCAGGATTCTCTAGCACTGAGCCAGGGCAGTTAAAGTGGGGTCAAATTTCTGTAGTGTGTTTTGGACTTAAATGTAAGAGAAATAAGTATTCTAATTACTATTTAAAAACTGGATAGCAAAGAATTATTTTTTTAAAAAAAGTAAGTGGTTACTGAGTCCCTTTTATCGTTTGGCACTATGACTGTAGTAACTACTTTAAAAAGTTATTTTCTAAGCTCTTCCAAAGAGGAAAGAATTTCCTAGAATGAGCTTTTTTTTTTTTTTACCCAGTGCAAGAGGTGACAATGAAACACATAGTCAGTATTAGTCTCCATAGCCTCAAGGGCTCTCCTTTAGCATTCTGAGCTTCACTTCAGTTTCAAGGTGTTAGCCTCAGTGTCATAGAATCATAAAATTGGAAGAGACCACAAGAGCTATCCAGTCCAGCCTCCTTCGCCATGCAGAAATACACAATCAAAGCACTCCCGATAGATAGCTATCTAGCTTCTGTTTAAAAACCTCCAAAGAAGGCGACACCACCATTTTCCAAGGCAACGTATTCCACTGTCAGACAGCTCTTACCATCAAGAGGTTCTTCCTAATGTTTAGGTGGAATCTCTTTTCCTGTAGACTGAATCCATTGCTCTGGGTCCTGTTCTCTGGAGCAGCAGAAAACAAGCATGCTCCATTCTCAGTATGATATCCCTTCAAATATTAGCATGGCTATGATGTCTCGTCTATTCTTCAGGCTAAACATATCCAGCTCCCTAAGCTGCTCCTCAAAGGGCACGGCTTACAAACCTTTCACCTTTTTTGGTTGCCCTCCTCTGGGCCTGCTCCAGTTTGTCCACAAACTTCTTGAATTGTGGTGCCTATTCAAGAGATACCAATTTAGAGGCATGAGAAACAGACACTAGCATGCCCTTGAAGACATTTGAAGTTTCTCAGCCCCTTTTTTCCTTTGGTCTCTTTGGGTCTATACAGGTTGTCCCTAAAGGGCAGCATGCAGCTGCCCCTTTCCTGGCCAGATTGGGGCCACAGCAACCTCACAGCACAGCGCTGATCTGGACTATGGAGAGCACCCCCCCCCCAAAAAAAAGCTACAAAAAGCAACTCCTTTTTGCGCCCTCCAAGGAGCATCATAGTTGCAGTGGTGCAGCTTTCTGACACCCCTTTGGTGCTGCATCATGTGGATGCAACTCCAGAGGTATGTCACGATGGCATGCACCTTGTGGACCAGTGCACCAAAATGGTGCCGTGGGGGCAGAGTTAGGGCATCTAGCATCAGGACACTGCACCCTGACTCTGCCCACAGGCCGGCACTTTCTGCCAGTCTGTATAGGGCTTTTGTTTTCCTAATTGTAGTATCCCAACCCCTAACTGTGGACTGGAGGATCCCATCCACCCACTTTGTCACTTCCCACTGTGCAATGCCACTGGAGGGCAACTGAACAAAAAAAAACAAGCATGTCACTTTTTTGTGGGAATTTAAAAAGCTGGCATAGCACAGAGTGCTTGCTGGTGATGTCTGGGGAAAAAATTCAACAGGGACTCATGTATACATGAATGAAGCTTTCCCTCACTTGAGTCTCTCTTGACTCCAACACCTTTGTCTATAAAAGGGCACTAGTCTGTTTCTCCCATGTCCTCCTTAGCAGTATTGAGTTTATGCCTGCACAATTATTTGTTGTGACTTAACAAGCAAAACACATCCTTCTGGTCATGCATTTTTCATTTTTCAATTTGTATTTGCTAGAAGCTCGATAACCCTTGCCTCTGACCTCTAAGCAGGTAACAAAACCAGAAGGTTCAAGTGAGGTTTTTGTAGGCTAGGCCACCGCCTACAGTCAGCTACATTCTTCTTGGACTATAATGGCACAAACCTGATTTGTTCATTTGTTTCTTTGGTCCTACTATCATGCATAAACCATTGTCCCTGACGATAATAATAGTGAGAGCGCAACATTTTTCTTGTGATACTCAGCACCTCAGACTACAAGGAGAGTTGCTCACAGAGCAACTGCATCAAGCCAAGAGGGAGTGTGAGATAAAAAGACAAATTACAGCCCTCTGGGAAAGGTGACATGGGGAGTATTGTCCCAATGATGAATTACAGCTGTTACAGAGGTTAAAGGCCAGGGGCAGAGATGGAGTGGCTTTCCTTTGAGGTCATGGGTGTCAACTTCAGCTTTTACATTTTCAAAAATGGTTCTTACGCAAGCAATTTAATGCAGCCAATATTCTGGGGTAGTGAAGGGAGGAAGGCATCATTATATTAAAGTCAAATGTACATGAGTATGATGGGAAATTATATATTTCAGGGTATGCTTGGGAGAGTAGCATATTAAGGATCGCTGTGAAAATAGCTGGTTAAAATATTCCTCAGGCTGCTGTTACACACTGTTAGACAATTGCATTATTTTCTATTTATTTGGCTGATAACATTTGGATTGGGATTTTTCTTTTCCTCCCATGGTTTTGTTTGAGCAGGATTCATTATTCTTCTCAGAGCAATGATTCCTGTTGGAAACCCAGACACTTGTGGAGAAATCACTTTTTAAAATCTATTTCTAGGTGATGAGTATGTTTTCTTGTTACCTATACCCTTATTTAAAAGGGGTTTCCTTAGTCTGAGTTGCCTGTATTCACAGATAACTGTACTGTAGAAGTGGGGCTGTGCTTTTAGTCCCATTGCTAATATGTCTTCTTTGTTTGTCTTGTCACTCATGCATTGAGAGAGCAAAGGAACCACAATGCTCAAGCTAGTTTTAGGTATCTCCAGCCTTGGGCTATCAATGTAATCTTCATGAAACTGTTATAAAACACCTTATAATTTTTTTTAAATGTTATTTTAATTACCATTTGAAAGATAGGAACATGGCATAAAGTTCTCATTCCTCATGATTCTAAAAAACAAGTAAATGTTAATTCTTAGACCCAAAGTATGTTGGCAACACATGTGGATGTGAGTAGACATTGTTACCCCTTGTTATCCCCAAAAACAACATACTACAGCTGTCATAGGTCATTATCACATGATGGAAATTGGAAGTATAATCCAGTGTCATCCCGAATGCAATCATGGGTATTCACGTTATTGCACAAAAGGTTATCACACACATTAGCTGGCATTCTGAATGCACTCCAAACGCAATTCCACAGCAATCCAAAATTAAGTACATTCGGTGAACTAGTGAATTCATAAATCCTATTCCCAGGCTATGTTGCATTCAATTAGATGTTGTTTGGTGTGATATGCATGTCTGCTGTGGCCCTGGTGTTCCCCCCGCATCAATTCCCATGATCCTCTGTTTTGTTTTGCCTTCTGGGGCTCCTAGGTCTTCCCTGGCAGCCGGGAGGAAAAGCGGCTGTTTTTGACAGAAAAAAGTGGCTCTCCATGAGGCGTCCTGCAAGCTCTCTCTCTGCCCAAAGCGGTGGGCTTGGGGCTTGCCTTGCTCCTGGCCCCTTGTGCTCCTCAGGGATCTTTTTGCCATCCTTCCTTCCTCCAGGGCCAGGGGGCTTCAAAAAGAGAGAAAACACCCCTCTTTTTATTAGCCCCAAAGAGTTCTTCTTCTTCCCTCATTCCTCCTCCTTAGGGGGAGAATGGAGTAGGGCAGCCTGGGGGATGTGAGTCTGTTTTCCTCCCCTAAGGGGCATTGCTCTGGGCCCACAACAAACTCCAACTCCCAGAATTCCATAGCCTTGAGGCACAAAGAGTTAAAGCGGTGCCAGACTGGGTTGTTTCTCCAGTGTGGATGTAGCCTTAGTCGCTGGCTCTGGTTCCTGCACAGTTTCCTCTCTCCTTTCCCCCTCCTCCAGTCATGGTGAGGCAGTGCCATTGCCTTCAATGGGACTCCCAATAGGCCAGGTTAGAAGCAGAGAGGACCCAGGCCCCACAAACCTCACGCAGCAAAGCTCTCCCATGAGACCCCTTCTTCCCTCACCCCACCCCCCACTAGCTGGGACTTAAGACCGCACACAACCATCTGGGCCCCCCCACCGCTTTTGGGGTGTTTTTTTTTGGCAGGTTTGCCATTTCCATTTTCTGAGGAGGCTGAGAGAGTGTGACTTGCACCAGGTCACCCAGTGAGATTCCATCCCTGCCTTCTAGAGTCATAGTCCAATGCTGAAACCAAGTACAAGGTTGCTTTCGACTGGTTTTGAATTGGTGAATTACCTACATAACGTGAAATAAAGGGTAATGAATGAACAAATAACATGGATTGCCTAAATAATGTGAAATAAAAAGTAATGAATGAACAAGTATTGTGAATTGCGTAGTAACGTGAAATAACAGGTAATGAATGAACCAATTCAGTGGTCACTTGTTATACGCTTGGGTTTGGTTCCAAGATCCCCCGTGGATAACAAAATCCATGTATGCTCAAGTCCCATTAAATATAATGACATAGCAAAATGGTGTCCCTTATAAAAAATGGCAAATTAAAGTTTGATATTTGAAATTTATACTTTTTTAAAACATTTTCAAACCATGGATGCTTGAATCCGTGTATAAAAAATCAGTGTATAAGAATGGCCAACTGTAATATGAAACAAGGCAAAACCGGATGCAAGCCCCGCCGGAAGTGTAAAAAGGTCACAATCCGATTCTGCCCTCACTGCGCATATGCAGGGATGCCAATTTGAATTCTAGACTACGAAGGGTATTTACTCATATGATAATTTCTTTTGCATTCACCCTACCTGGCCTTTGAGATGGGTGCTGTGTTCTTCTGTGCATTTGATAAACATTCGCATAATAGCATTCATTTTCGATTTGGCCCTACTTTCTTTTCTTTCGAAATTGGGAGACATTCCTCCCGTGTGATAATGGCCATAGTTACCACATTACTTCCAAGCTCTGAATATGTCTTGTTGATGTTTGTTGTTAACTGTCCTTGAGTTGGTCTCAACTCATGGCTGCCCTGTGGATGAGCCTTCTCCATTACTCCCTATCTTCAACTGCTCAATTCAGGCCTTTGGCCTCCCTGATTGAGTCTACCCATCTGGTATGTGGTCTTCCTCTCTTTCTGCTTTCCTCTACCTAGTCTAGCATTGTAGTATTTTCTAATGAACCGTGTCTTCTTATGATGCAACCAAAGTATAAGCACCTCAGTTTTGTTATCTTTTATTCCAGGCAGAGTTCTGGCTTGATTTGTTCTAAGACCCATTTGTTTGTCTTTTTGACCAACCATGGTATCCTTAGCACTCTTCTCCGGCACCACATTTAAATGGGTTTATTTTCTTTGTATCTGCTTTCTTCATTGTCCAGATCTCACACCCATACATGGTGATGGGGAATGCAGTCAATTGGATTATTTTGATTTTAGTGATCAGTTGTATATCTTTACTCATTAGGATCTTTTCTAGTTCTTTCATAGCTGCCCTTCCCATTCCTGGTCTTCTTCTAATTTCTTGACTGCAGTCTCCATTCCAATCAATTTGATCCTAGATATGGAAAGTATTTAACTATTTTGATTTCCTCATTATTTAGGTTGAATCTATGTAGATCCTCTGTGGTCATTATTTTTGTTTTCTTTATGAACATACCTGTACTTACATAACTCTTTGTATTGCACCAAGTATAATTAAGAAACATTGTCACATTTTGGCTTGTTGCACAGTCTTTCACTGCTACACATGCTTGTCATTTTTGATGCTTTCTCTGTTCCTCTCCTGGCACCAGAACAAATGGATTCATTGAGGAAGAGACTCCTCTGAAACCACCCCCTCCATTCTTCTGTGGCTTTCATTCAAATCACCCTGGGATACCATGGGTGCACCCACTTGCTTCATTAACTTATCTTCTCTGCACCTTCCTTCTTGCCCTTTTCAGTGTAATTGAAGCACTCATCTTTCCAGCACTGTTCCTGATGACCCATCTGTTAACTACACTCCCAAGAGCACACCATTCATCTCCTTTTCTTGCTTTTTGTCCTTCTATTTATGCATTCAGAGATTGTGCAGTCAAGGCCACACAGCAAAGTGCCAAATTTTCCACAATAATAGTTTAATTAAAATGGGACACTTCATATCTCCCATTGGTTGCTGCAGTGCGTGAGACCTTTCCAGAACTTGAACCCTTAAATGAGTGATGGTCTCCTTCTATGGGAGAAAGAGGACACAGACACACATCCTGTGAAGCCAGGATCTATTTTACATTGCACCCACACAGACGTAGAATCATAGAATCATAGAGTTGGAAGAGACCACAAGGGCAATCCAGTCCAACCCCCCTGCCATGCAGGAACTCTCAATCAAAGCATACCCGACAGATGGCCATCCAGCCTCTGTTTGAACTTAGGACAAACCATAATTTAATAGACAATTAGAATGAAACCATGGCAGTTGAAGTGGAATCATAGCACTATAATTGATACAAGACTTCACAAAAAAACTTTAATTGATTAGTGTCAAACACTCCTAAGTCATAACAGCTTTTTTATCCGAAGTAGTTTTACAAGGTTACAGATATGTCAAGCAGGCAGTCTGGGTTATGTCAAACAAGAGACTTCTGTTTAGAAGCACCCATCAAATTGCTATCTGAAAGTTAAAGAATCAAACCAGGGCAAGTTCAATAATTCATAGGAAGTATCAACTCCTGTCATTATGTCAAAACTGATTACCATTTGCACCTGTAATGAGATATAATGGTTACAATTTCCAGCCTTGCTGGACTCTCAGTTGACATATTTATGGCAAGGGGTTGCTTAGTGGTATCTCCTCCAGCATTTGCAGATGCAGCTTGACTCATTTTTTTAGGAGAAAAGGAACCACTCCATTCAGTATGTATGTGGCTGAAACAACAGACACAAAATGGGTCATAAACTGAAAGAATGTCTTGGCTTATGACCCATTTGCTGTTCATCATCCAAGATCTGGTAAGATGCTTATAGGACTGCAATGATATCAGTTGTAGGGCTATCTGTACTCAGTGCTGTGTGTGTGTGTGTGTGTGTGTGTTCCTTGAAGAAAAGTGCAAACTTCACTTTCTATCTTTCATACGGATTACAAAATGTAATCTTTTTTGGCTTGGAATTTGCATTACCTTGATAGACATTTGATGGTTTTAGCCAATAAACACTAGAAGGCATTACTTTGAAGAAATACTTATTGTAATAATAGCCATGAGCTAACTGTAAGAAAATGTGTTATTTATGCCAGCCAAGTACAATGGGCTAGTGCTGTGAGTTTATGGGGAGGGAAACCCAAGCCGCATGAAGGCTCATATGAGGTTTTCCAAGAGGAAAATATAGGGCTTTTCTTCCAGAACACCCACCAAAGATAGAACAGGGGAGAAAATCCTGTGGTTTTAGGACTTGAGAATCCACAGATTTTCGTATCCATGGGGTGTCCTGGAACCAAACTCCAGTGGATACCAAGGGTCCTCTGTACTTAGAAAGATGACAAGACCAAACACTAAGCCCACCTTGCCATCTCTCCATCATCCCCAGTGGCTACTTGTTACTTACCACAATGGGCCCTTGGTATCTGCTGGGGCTTGGTTCTGGGATCCACATGTTTGCAACTTGGATGGCTGAGCATGGCTGGCAGCTGGGATGCAGCCAGGATGCAGTTGCCCAGAAGCATCAGCTGCATTTTTAATGTGATAATTCTTGACTGCATCCTGTAAATGACTGTCTACTGGAAGGGGTAAGTCACCTTTTTTTGTCCATGCGATAAGGTCCTAAGAAATCAACTTCTAGTTCACCGCCTGCTAGACAAAAGGGCTCTCCCAGGCTTAAAACAACCCAGAGAGTTTCAAAATCATGGGAAATTGCCTTTATGTCCCTTACAGGATGTTTGGGTACAAACAAATTTTTGGATCCTGGTTCACTTCCCCCACATCTGATTTCAACATATGCCTGTCTACATGAGTGCACTTTCCCTGTATTTAGCACTGAGTCCCAGAAAAGGGTGGGAGCGCACTGGGTGAAAGCATGAGGGGGAGGGGTAAACAGTCACTTTTGTCCATCTTACCCCCCCCCCAGCCTGAATGCCCCCATTGCAAAACATTGTGATGAGTATGGGGCAGACAACTTGATCACCAGTCTGCCCGCCCACCCACCCAGCCACCTGGGTCCTTTCTAGTCTGGCCAGGCAAAGCAAAGGGAAAAAGATGGGACAGTGCTGTCCACTAAATGAATCTTTCCATGGCTGGCCAGGCAGTCGGGTGAGGCAGAGGGAGGGAAGTGGGCAGTGCTGCCCACTTCTGCTACTATTGCTGCCACCCTACACTAGGTGACGCTAACCCTAGTATGGAGAAAACGCATAGTTTGGCAATGTGAGAGAAGCCATAGCATCAGAGTGGTGGAGTCTCCCTCCTTGAAGGTCTTTAAACAGGGGCTGGATGGCCATCTGTTGGGTATGCTTTCAGTGAGAGTTCCTGCATGGCAAGGGGGTTGGACTAGAGGGCCCTTGTGGTCTCTTCCAACTCTAGGATTCTATGATTCTATGATTCTAAGAGTAACATCCATTTGGGATGGTGCAGGTGCCACCCAATCAATTTGAAGTTAGATGGGGATAAATAGGACTGTTGGAGCCAGTTAGTGTTAGAGTCATGAGGGACTCTGTAAAGAGCAGAACTTGAAGGGGGAGTTACTGTTATAAAGTATCCAGAGGGATAGATAGAGCCTTGGTGGCTGGTTTAGGAATAGGTTATACAAAGTATCCAAAGAAGGACTGAGAGGGTCCTCAGACCTCAGGTAACTAAGGAGTGTTCTCAGAAGAGATGTGTTTACAGTAAAAATGAAACACAAGCAATAAGAGAGTGTATGAAAACATAGTATCATAAAGAGTTGGCTTTATTGTGGAGTTAAAGTATCTACCAAGTAGAGTACAAGAAATCATAACTGTAACAAAGTATAACAAGTAAAGCAAGACCATGAAGTATCAACTGTAGTAACCATCTCATACAAGTGATACATTGTTCAAGTTAACTTTCAAATAAACTTCTAACTTTGTTTTAATAAAGCTTGTCTGGGATTCTAATAAAGAAACACACTACCAACATCTAAATGGAAAGGTTGGGGTTAAGTCCCTTGAAAAGGTTGGAGTGGTGAATCCATTCCACCCATAGATGCCATTGAGTGGGAAATAAGTAAAGTGACTGAGGGTGTCACTGTTGGAGAGGAGGACAGCAATGGGGTCAAGAAGGCCCATGGTGCTGTTATCCAAGAAAAATAGTTTACAAAAGATAAGTGGTTGTCACAAATTGGTGGCAGCGGTGGGATAACACAACCCATTGTGCTGCCACAAAATGAAAATAGTTGGGTGAGTGGGACTCACTGTCACAGCTAGTGATGCCACTGAGCCATGCTTTGGTGAAGTTGTTGTTGTTTTGGTTATACTTCTTCATTTACGAAACAGAGCTGTAATTTGTCAATTTTACAGAACTAAGGAAAGAAATTTTTTAGATGATTGGACCATTGGAATCTCGTAAGTTTGATGGGTGTAAATGTCCATGGCACTGTGTGTGTATTATATTCTAGATAACTGAGGACTATTTTATAAAATAATTGGAGAAGGTGAGAAAAAGGCAATTGGAAGTTTTTTGTGCACGATAGTGAACTTTCAGAGGTATTCTCACATCATCTTGAGGAATATTGGAATATGTAGGTGAGATGTAGTGTAAAGTTATTTTCTCCTCCACTGAAAACCTACTGCTAAAAAGCAGAGGTATAGGACAGCAAATAAGACCAGTGGTGTTTCATAATCTATTCTTAAACTGTACCATCAGTTTGAATCATAAAGGCAGAAGAGATGGAAGAGTGCATATAAATAGCAGTCAGAAGGGGGTGGCAGCAATTCTGAGCTTTTGGAAATATCTACATTTTATCTCTGCATGCTGCCAAATGTGTCTCCTTTTTTCTGGAGCCTCATATCTTCTCACTGGACTAGACTAAAACCTCAGGTTGCAGAACCCCAAATTTTCTGTGGGAAAGGATAGGAGGATAGATGATTCCCAGTGCTCAAATAACCTCTTCATGAATGCTTGGATTTGTGTGTGTGTGTGCAGGCTTAGATAAACACTTTCTCACAATAGGTTTTCTGTTCTAAGTCAGGATAGCTTTAATGGAATGTAGTGTCCAATTGCAGCCTAGGACACTTTACCCTGCAATTTATTGAAGTCCTTCCACTTCCCAGGTGACTGCTTCATGCTGTCACATTTAATGGTGATGCTGCTCAACATGCCTAGCAGTGCAGAGCATCTTTGAGGAAGCCAAAGCAGCAGGAGGGTGAAGATCACCCAAGGATATCTTGAGATAGGGAAGATGAAAACTGAGCTGATGCCCCGATGAGCATGGTTCACATTCAGGTCCTTAAGCACCTGGAAGCGGACTGTGAGGAATCCAAAATTAAGCAGGATTGATTCCTGGGACCACAGTGAAGTCCCATGAGGCACACTGATTTGACTCCAGCTTTACTATCTTGGAAATAAATCTCTCTGAAATAGTTCTGAATGAGAGCCACACATTACAGCTGAGATAGAAAAAGTGTGGCCCTACTTATTTTGTTGTACTGCAGTTCTTATAATCCTTCATTGCAGGCTAAGGCTGATGGGATTTGTAGTTCAAAAGCACTTGGGATGTTACACATTTTCTGTATTACATCGAAGCCTCCTCCATGTAATACAGCTCTCTGGGTGCAAATCAGCTTAATGTGTGGGTCACTTCTGTCATGTGGAGAATCTCTGTGGGAACCACAAGCCAGTGTTACTGTATGAAAATTCACCCCATAATAGCAGCTGGCAAAGAAAGACATTTGAATAGCTTTGAAATGGCATTTGACCCATTCCCACTCTCTTATGACCCCATAATAGCAATACATTCTTGTCATGACTTAAAAACAATGTTAAGCTGGCCATCTCTGGAAAAGACTGGTACCTTTTCTATACCTTTTACAGTATATTTATATGCATGGAAGGTTTCCTTTGGCCCATGTTATGGAAGGAAAACTGAAACAATGTTTTCTATGGTACAGTGTTCTACTTTTATTAAATGAAGTAAATTCTATCAAACCAGCATCAATTGCTCACTTACACTGGAGATTTTTACAAGGCTCATACTCACATATCACATTTCTGAGAGCAGTGCACAACCTCATCTCACCTCACTGTCTTTAGTAATAGGTCAGAAACAAACTTTCCTAAGCCTTTCTTAAGCCCAGATGTCAAGCCTTGCTGGATGAAGAGGGAGTAAAAAGAGAACCATTTGTTACCAACCTTCCCTAGGCAGAATAACCTTTCCTAGACAGAATAAGTATATATAAGTGTAAATAAATATAAATACATGAGAAACTTGGAATTGCTGTGATGGTGAAGAAAAAGCAATGTAGAACTATGTTCATCTGTAAATGCAGGGAGTAAGTAGGCATATGAACCAACAAGAGTCAGTTCAGATTCTGGCTTAGCACTTCATAAATTCATTGATTTCAGCTTGGACTGCATCAGAGCTAGTCTGTTTTGACTTGGTTCCCAAACCTGAGTTGAGATTTGGATATCTGGAAGTTTATTGCTCTCATTGCACAACCGTCCCTCAAAAGTACAGTAATTGAAGAGGCCTTTGTAAAATGTTCCCTAGAATGAGATGGAGGACCTGTCAACCACCCCCAGTTCCCTATCACTACCACCTCCACCCCCACCCCCCACCCCCAACCCGAGTGTTTTGACAAATACAGAATCTGGGAAACTCAGTTGAATTTATTGTCTCTTCTGCATTTCTGGAGTTTGAGGCCCACATGAAACCTCAGTGAGGGACCATAATTGATTGTGATAGTTTCAGAGCATTGCCCACGTAACCTCAGAAAGCATCAGAACCAATCCAAAGCAGTGGGGGTGGTAGTTGTGATGTTGGGGAGGGGGACTGAATCCATTTGAGTAATCTCTGGTGTTGAACCCTGCTTCCAAATTAGCTTCAGTTCCCTGGCTGTTTCCTTTAAAATTCAGACTAATATTGGAGCCACCCTCCTCCTTTGCTCCAAAGTGGTTGAGTTTTGCTCAGGATCAAGTTTTATCAAATTCTGATACACATCCTTCATGTAATGCATGGACGGCTGCAATGGAAAAGCAACAAAGGTGGTTCATTATGTGCCCCATCATATTTAGCAATTTACCTGTTGTAGGAAGCCACCTACTGTTTTGTGTTGCTTGATTCCAACAGACAGAAACTTTCTCTCTGTCAGCTCCCCCATCTCCTTGCCTGCCCACTCTTTCTTCCTTAGCCCTGCTGGATTTGGTAGCTAATCATATCCCCCATTTAAATGCTAATCTTTCTCAGTTGCAGACCCATTTTATATACAGCTTGGCTTTTCTGGTGCAATAAAGCTTAAGCTCAGAATGTAAAATGAGACTCCTCGGGGCTTTTTACCCTCAAACCCCCCCCCCCATGGTAAAAAACAAATGATAAATGGATAGATGAATTATTGCCTTAAAATGTAGAAATGTATCTTGAATTCTGTGGCTATTTCATTTTTTTGGCAGGGGTGGAAGTTTGCTCAATCAGTGTGTCAAACACTTCCAGCTCAGAAGAACCATTTTAATACTGCCTATGGGGAGCTTCGGGGATGCAGTGACTTAATGGTTAAGATGCCAGTTCTGGTGATTGAAAGATTGGAAGGTTGGCAGTTTGAGGCCGAAGTACTTCATGATGGGATGAGCTCCTGTCACTAGTCCCAGCTTCTGCCAACCTAGCAGTTCGAAAGCATGCAAATGCAAGTAGATAAATAGGTACCAGTTCAGTGGGAAGGTAACAGTATTTGGTGCAGTCATGCGGGCCACATGAACACCAGAGTAGTCCTTGGACAACACTGGCTCTTTGGCTTAGTAACAGAGATGAGCACAGCTGCCTACCATTGTTTACAACTAGACTTTCATGTCAAGGGACTACCTTTACCTTTTAATGAGGAGCTTCAGCTCAGAACTAGAAGGGCTATCTACATTCCTTTGAGGTTCTCCAAGGCTCACATTAAGCAAATCCCACAAATTCCACTCATTGGCTTCCACTCCTGCAGTTTAAATGAAGAGATGAGTTCCCCATGGTCTCCTAGAAACAGTGGCCAAAGGGGTCACCTGCCCCAGGAGTAAAGAGCAGAGCTTGGAAATGTTATCATGCTTTCTGGGGAATACTGGGCACTGTCATGCAAAAAGTAACATTTCCAAGGCCTAGACTGGTTTCTGATTTATTTGAACCTTGGCATTCTGCTGTATAGAAGGCCCTAGGCCCTTGTCACTCTGCTCCTTTGGATGTATTGCTCTGGTCAGAGGTATTTGAAAGTACAATCTGTTTTTATTATTATAACTTGCTCTGAATAGGGCTGCTTTTGATGACTGTTAGGAAACTTCAGCTGGTTCAAAGAATTGTACACAGACTACTGACTGGAGCTAGTTATAGGGAATATAGGTAAAAGTATTCCCCGTTGACAAGGTTGTCAAGTCATGTCCGACCATAGGGGGTGATTTGCCCAGAATACTGTTTACCTTCCCACTCATGCGGTACCTGTTTGTCTATTTTCATGCTTTCGAACTGCTAGGTTGGCAGAAGCTGGGACTAGTGATGGGAACTCACCCCATCATGCGGCACCCGGGCCTTGAACTGTCAACCTGCCAATCTTGCAGTCAACAGAGTCAGTGTCTTAACTACTTGAGCCACTGCATCCCATAGGGAACATACAGCTCCCTTTTACAACAGCTGCACTGGCTACTGGCCTGTTTCTGGGCATGATTCAAATCACTGGTTATGACGTAGACAGCCCTATATGTCTCCAATCCATCTTATCTGAATGACTTTCTTCTCCCTTATGAGCCTGTCCATGTCTTCAGAACTTTGAGGAGGTTCTTCTCTATCCCACCACCCTCACAGGTACATCCGGTGGGAACACAGGAGAGGGACTTATTGGTGGCTGCTCCCAGGTGCTGGAGCTCACTTCCAATAGAGGCTAGATTGGTGCCCTCCATGGTATCCTTCTGGAGACAGGCAAATGATTTCATTTTAAAAGGCCTTTGGGAACTAACTGCTCATGGGGGAAAGGCTTTTAATAGTGTTTTGTATTGCTTGTATTTTTTTAAAATGGGAATGTTTTTAAATTGCTTTTAATTCTAATTGCAGTTTAATTATATTTTAACTTCTGTATGTTTTAATGATGTGGATTTCTATTGGTACCTGTTTAGTGCTGACACCCAGGAAAGAGTGGGAAATAAATAAGTAAACAAATAAACCAAAATATTATCAACCAAGAAGCTAAGACTAGTGTATTCAACCCCTCCCTTTTGTACCATGGGCTCCCGTGTTGAAGGATTACAGCTTTTATGCTGCATGCTGGCTGCCTAGAATCAATGTGAACATCAGCCGAGTTGTAAGGTGGCTTGTCAAGATCAAATCTCCAGAAAGGCCCATGTGGGGATGCCCTGTGCTTAGTTCCAAGGAGAGCCTATATTGGGGAGAGGGAGGGCATAAGGAAACATTAAGATCAGAGATATCTTCACAGGGGATCCAATCTGCCTTATCATCAGTCAGCCATGGATAAACTGCTTAAGAAACCAAGCTCACCAGGGTGGAGAGTTTTGTAGTTAGATTTCTGAAGCCTCACTAGAGTACACAAGGGGGGACTTTTTCCAGAAGTAAAGAAAGGATGCCATATGCTTTTAATCACCTAACTTTATTTTGATTCTTAATTGGTATCCTTCTGTTTCCCCCCTCTTTTTTATTACAAAAATTGGCTTTGATCACTTTTTTTCTTCTTTAAGGCACAAGGGAAGGGGAAAGGAAAGGCTCATTAGGAGCCACTTGTCCTAAAGAGTCCGTCTGTTGTTGGGACGCTTTGCTTTTCAAGACAATGCTCCCTCCAACTGTCTTCTGGTAGCATATGGAGACAAGGGCGTCTGCTCGCACTGCTTGGCATGAGTGTTTCTGAAAGAGCCAACAGGATGCTTGCCAGCAAGCAGCATTCCTGAGGAGGACAGGGAAGGAGCCCATGGAGCAAGCTCAAAGCCAAGTCTTGATGCATAGTACAGACGTGGCAGAACATGCCAGCTGTCTAACGTGCTGTTGGCTTCAACAGCTTTGCTCAGAAAATGCCGGTGCTGTGGATGAATTGCTGTCAGAGATATCTCAAGGAGGTTTGAGTGCTTCTTATATACAACTCTTAATGACAGATGGGCACACATAATTGCAATATTTGGTTTCTAGGATTTTTAAAAATAATTGTAACTTTTGTCAGATGACTGAAAACCTCACTTTCAACAAGATCCCTCCCATTTGTTATTGGTGTGTGTGTGTGGCAGGAACATGCAGGATGGTCTCAGTGCCTCCAAAGCTTCAATACCCTCCCTACCAGCAGTTCTCACAAACCTCATGCCCTCCAGATGTGTTGGACTATAAAGTAAAGGGCACTGTGATGAGAGAAGGCTGCTCTAAAACCAGATGAAGTTATGGTGGGCAGCCATCTGGAGTGAATCTGTTACTCATAGCAGACTTAGGACTTTATTGCACAAGCCCCATTCTCTCAGCAGTCATGCAATTAATAATGAAACGGGAACATACGGCTTTCCAGGCAGCCATCACAACACCTGTTTCAATCGCATGACCAGGGCTGCTAGCTCCATCACATTGTCTTCCTGACCTCTCCCTTAACCACACCTCTCTTCCTTATGCCCTACCCAGTATGCTTTGTTTGTTTGTTTGTTTGTTTGTTCGTTTCCCTTTTCTCCATGCAATTCAGGAGCTCTGCTGCTGCGATATAAGTCTTAAAATGTAAAAAAAGAAAGAAAAGAAAAAGAAAAAAATTTAAAAGATAATCAGGCTGCTTCAGAATAGCAAGGGGGAGACGGCCATGGTGGATATGGGGACAATGATATCACATGTATGGCAATCATGCAACTGCCCAGGAGTGATATTTTGCACTCAGGGATTTGTGCAATTGTTAAGTCATTCCTGGGTCCCGCCCCTGAATGAAAAGGGCCAAGTTGGGTACAGGGCATCATTGGGTCATAGGTGTCATCATGCAGTGATTATCACCAAAAATGCTTCTTTCCCACTGTACTTGCAGTTTAAAAACTGTATGCAGTAATGTCCTTACCTTCCTTCTGCCATTGACATTTCTTATCTTACTCAATCCTTCTTCTCCCAGAATCACATTTGGCTCACATATGTACCTCAACTTTCTTGACTTTCCCACTTCAGCATTCAACATGGCCTGAAAATTGGCTCCAGACAGATATTTAATTCTCTAGAGCCAGTCTTGAGAGTGCATGAAAGATGTAGAAACTGCTGTGGAGAGTTACGATCACCCCTCCTGTTTCCATTGGATCCCACCATTCTTTCACAGTCAAATATTGCCATAAGATTCAGCAAAAGTTGAAAAAGTCACTGATTTTTCATTCTGGATTTTATTTTATATTTTTGATGCTTTTATATATTGCTGGCTTTCATCACTGTTATTCCTATATACAAACATACATACATGTACTTACACTGTGTTTTGTAATTATTATTGTACTCTGCTATAAACTGTAAGCTATATATAAATATTTTAATTAATCATTTCACTGGGCAAAATGTAATTAAACTTGCCAACTTGCATTGTCTTTTCTAAATGCAAAATGTAAGATGCATGGTTACAAAATGTGGGGTATTCCACACCTCTTTGACAGAAAGTGGGGAGGTAGATGGTGTATTGGCTCCAACTAATTCATGCCTACATCTTGTTCTTCCCTTTCTTCAGGTTAATCCTTATCTGCCCTATGAATACACCTCTGAAGGGATGCTGGAACGAATCCATGCCTACATTCAGTACCAGGTAGCTGGCCTCCTTGTTCTCCAGTTCTTTGTGATTTAATCTAGAAGACAATATGTTTTCACTCATGCACAAAAGATGTAAGCATACAGAAACTAACTTAAAACATAATTTGAGCATTTAGACATAGAGCTTAGGCATCGAAGAAGAAGAAAAAGAAGAGGAAGGCAGAGGCAGGCAAGCAAAGTTACCAAAGAAATATAACAGATACAAGTGTTCTAGAGTTGAACAGGGTTTAAGGTTTAGATTTAGAAGAAGGAGGAGTGAAGATAGGAGGCAGGAACATCAACCATCTAAGGTACTCAGATGATACCATACTACTAGTGAAAAGTATCACAGGCTTGGAACAATTACTAAGGAAGGTTAAACATTAAAGGCAGGCTTGCTGCTAAACATAAAGAAAACAAAAATAATGACCACAGAAGATCTATATATTCAACCTAGACAATGAGGAAATTGAAATAGTTAAAGATTTTCTGTACTGTGGATGAAATCTTGATCAGAATTGAGACTGCAGCCAAGAAAGAAGAAGACTAGGAATGGGAAGGGCAGCTATAAAATAACTAGACAAAATCCTAAACAGTAAAGATATACAACTGAGCATTAATGTTAGAATCATCCAATCTATTGTATTCCCCATCACCATGAGAGCTGCACAATGAAGAAAGCAGATAGGAGGAAAAACAACTCATTTGAGATGTTGTGCTGAAGAAGAGTGCTAAGGGTACCATGGACAGCCAAAAAGACAGACAAAATGGTCCTTGAATAGAATCATAGAATCTTAGAGTTGGAAGATCAATCCTGAAATCTGCCTGGAGGCTAAGATGGTCAAACTGAGCATATCATGCTTTGGTTACATCATGAGAAGGTACGACTCATTAGAAAAGACAGTAATACTAGGAAAGGTAGAGGGTAGTAGAAAGAGAGGAAGATGGCATGCCAGATGGATAGGCTCAATGTGAAAGGCTATGGGCCCAAATGTTAAGGGCTTAAGCAGAGAAGTGGGAGACAGAGAAGCTTGGAGACATTTCATCCATGGGTTGGCAAAGACTCGAGGGCAGGGTTGAACAATTTTCAGTATCTCACACTTTGCAGTGCTAGATATTTGGGTAAAGAAGGAAACTTTCATTGGGTACAGAATTCTATTTTGCGACACAATACCCTTATTTTATGCACACACACACACACACCATGGTTGCACCCTTGGCGGAATACATATGCAGGCAAAACCACTTCCCACTAAAAGAATCCATTTCCTCCAATTTAGGACAAGCAGACCTGAGAAAGTAATCTAGCCAGCAGTTTTGAGTTCCATCACTTTTCATGTTATGACTAGGGAAAGCAAAAGCCAGGACTGGCAGGGAATCACACAAGACTGATATGTTTAAACAGCTTATACTGTATCACCTGAAACTCCCCTCTCAGAATTCATTCCTTCACCTCATCATCCTTACTGGAGAGAAAACCCACTTAGCTATGAATTTTTCCACCCTCAAAATGTTTATGGGGGCTCCGCAGAATGACATCTTACCATATTTCTTCACTGCTTTTCCCAAACTTAATCTTAAATACAGGCCCACTCTCTCTCTTAAGGAAAAGATGCTGTACCTGTACCTTAATTTTTGATTTGCAAGACTTTTTTTATTTGCCAGATAGAATACCTGAACCTTGCCATAGGATCTGTCCACCTGGAAGCAGGAATTTACTCCCCTGGGAGCAGGCTGCATTACATACAATGGGCTTACCTCTGAGTGAACATGCATAAGATCATGTTCTAGATTGCAGTCCTAAATTCACCTGAGGCTATAATCCTCATAGCTGGGCGAGAGACTCTCTGAACTCCACAATATAGGTTGAGTCTCCCTTATTCAATATACTTGGGTGCAGAAGTGTTTTGGAATTCAGATTTTTTTCCCCTGATTTTGGAATATTTGCATATACATAATGAGATATCTTGCCGAGGGACCCAAGTCTAAGCATGAAATTCATTGATGTTTCATATACACCTTATAAACAGAGCCAGAAGGTAATTTTATACATATTATTTTTAAACAATTTTGTGCATGAAACAAAGTTTGTGCACACTGAACCGTCAGAAAGTAAAGATGTCAATATCTCAGCCATCCATGTGGATAATTTTGGATTAGGGAGTATTTAAGATTTCAGTATTCTGGGTAATGGATATTCAACCTGTTCTTATCTCTAACCATTGGTTGCGTTGTTAATACCTTTTGATTATGTCTGTAGAAACACCATCATTTCTCTGCCCTATTAGGATTTCTGTGCCACTGCTGCCCTGCCAGACAAGCCCAGCAGCCACACTATGCAAAGCACTGCTAGCCCATTCAGCCTGCAGCCCAATTCCACCTACCTGATCTGGTCCTACAGTTCCAGCAGCAGCCCTGCAATCTGGCCCCCGGTCAATTCGATGCAGGTTTGGGTATCTGAAACAGGCCAGGCATGCACCAGTACTTGTCAGCAGCATGGTTTGGTCTGTGAGCCTGAGTTCTTCAAATTCATCAACAAGAAAGAGGTGTTTCAGCAGTAAGTCTGCATCTTCTCTCCCATCTTTGCCTTATTTCTCCTGGGACCTCTTGTCTTCCTCTTTATGTAACACTAACAGTGTCAAATATCAACCAAGGCATTTATATTTTGCAGCCACAGGGCAAAACTGTAAAGTTCACATTTTTATCTCTGTCTGAATTGACATGGAGTTTTGGCATTTAAACAAGACTATATTGCACGCTGACATTTCTGTGCTACAAATGGAATCTTGCTGGCAAATGCACATTGGAAGGGGTGCTGGATTTGTGATAGGGCTTGATGTTTGCTTCCAAAACTTACATTTCAGCTCTCAAATCTGAATTTTATAACTAGGTTTTATTTCATGGCATTTGATAGTTTCATGGGATCTTAACAGTTTGTGTCCATTTGGGTTTGGTTTTTTGTTTTTGTTTTTTTTTATTTTTTTGGTTGAATAAAATTTGACAAGTTTTTAAGACCAGAACCAGTTGACAGCCTCAAGAGAAAGGACAAAAGTTCATCTCATAAAAATCTAGTTAGTAGGCATCACTTCTTAACTCAACAGCTCCTCTGGCCCTTTTATGCCAGAAATTGTCAAAAGATAACTGGAATTTACTGGTCAATCTGTGGAAGATTTGCAGTGGACTGGCTCCCAATTGTTTAACCATTATAGCAATAAAATGGCCCTTTGTCTAGTTTTGGGACTGAAAACAAATTCTTGTACTCAGTAGATGCTCAGAGACACCATGCTTTTTAATACCGAGGGCAGATACTTTGCACCTGGATCTACTTGATGGATCTTGACCACAACCTCCAGGGTCCACCTAAAACATTTTGCTGCCTGAGGCAAACTTAAAGTTGGTCCCTCACCTACCTCATCCCCATTGCATGTACAGAAGCTTACTAGGTTGGCAGTCAAAACTTGCTCCAGTTATGGCAATGGGATATGGCCCTACATGACACTTGAGCATAGCTGGTTAGTTGAGGGGGTGCAGCATAGGTTGTGTGGGGCATAGCCATTTGTGCTCCAATAGAGGGGATCACCCTGTAATTGGATGGAACAGGCTGCCATTGGTGCCAGCTCCAACATCCCTGCTGCCTGAGATGGTTGCTTCATTCTGTCATATGGTGGGGCCGGCCTATAAATCACAGAGTTCATCCCACAAGCCTGAAGCCTGCCCCCTCCATTTAATAATCTCCCGAAGACCTGAGAACCATGATAGATCTTTGCTGTACCCTCTTCCCTTCTTTTGTAGTGGCTCCTTTCCCAGATGCCTTTCTTGACATTTGTTCAGCTCATTTTGCACACACAGTGCAGCAGATTAAAAATATTTGGACAGATCTTTTTGTTGTATTGTTAATGTGTGCGAGTGCCTTTCGGTGGCTGAAAAGGTATTGGGTTTCTGAGGCACCGTTGTTCTTTTGTCTCCCCCCTGCCCCTTTTATCCCTCTGCCTGTGAGCATACATTTGGAACACACAGGCACTGACATTTTAATAGAACATAAATCTGCCACCCAGCTCCATACATAGCTCTGGACAATTAAAATGGGTGCATTATCATTTTTGTCACAGCAGCCAAGCAGGCAATTTGAGTCCAAGTGACATTTTTATATGATAAATTAGAGGCAGAGCTCAGATTCTACTTGCTAAGCTCCTTTAGCTTCTTAAAATCTAACCATTTTGGAGAAATTGCTGGTTCAGAATCACTAGCTCCCATCAGAGTTTATTAAAAGAGCTGCCAGGTTGCTTGCCGAGCTACAGGAGGAGAAATAAAAGGCTATGGAAGGGATGGGTGAACTGCTTCCCTCCTGCTGTCACTGGACTACAGCACCCAGCATTCCTTGCCATTGACTATGCCATTTAGGACCAATAGCAATAAAGCAATAACAAGTACATTTCTATAGTGCTTATCAGTGCACTTAAGCACTCCTTAAGTGATTTACAATGTGTAAACTAATTGCCCCCAACAAACTGGGTACTCATTTTAGCAACCTCGGAAGGATGCCAGGCTGAAGTCAACCCTAGAGCCCCTGGCTGGTATCGAACTCACAACGTTACAGCTGTGAGAGTGGCTGCAGTACCAGCATTTAACCACTGTGCCAACAGGACTCCAGATAGGAGCTGAAGTTCAATATTATCTGGAGGGCACACTTTGCCCATCCTCAGCTTTGGCATCACCTACAGATGTGCTACAAAGCTTGGAAGTAACTACTTACAAATAACTAGTTACTTGTAACAGATCAATTCCCCTAACAATTAGGGCATAGTTAAAATACTTTTCAACTGTAAGTTGTAAAAATTGATAATTTCAGTAATTTTTGTGTGGTGACTACTTTTATAGTTACACTGGTGTCACCTGACAACATGCTAGAGAAGGAATATCATGGAGGTACAGGCATTTACTTGTACTCTGCCTTGTGCCACTGAATGAAAAAAATTCAGGTGGTGAACTAAAAGTTAACTATCTGGGTTACATCTGAGACATGTTGAAGGAGACAGTTACTTTCAGAAAATTGTAACTATACTGATACCTAGTCAGTGGGCCTCTGGAACTATAACGATAACTAATTACTTTTAGAAAGTAACTTTACAAGTTTTGACAATGTATTTCATAGATTTCAGATCACTGCTGTAACATTTTTCTAAAAAAAGATAAAATGTGAATGCAGCCCCTTTCCCAAGCCAGCCCCAAGCCCACTGTCCTACATGCATACTAATCACAGACACAGATTTGGCTGTAGCTCCTTGTTGCTGTCAGGTGTCAGGCATTTTTCTCTCAGATGACGAGGCTATTTCAGTTCTACCCATGGAAGCCTCAGTAGATAGGCAGCTGAATTTCTGTACTGGAGTGTGGGCGACATCTTCCACTGCCACAAGGGCAGCAGGGATAATTTAAGGACCACAAGATAACTATGTGCACACACAGTGCTCTCCTCCAAATGGCCCAACTAAGGGAAAAAAGTAAAATATGCATCTTCAAGTTGCCTGGCCATTTACGGTGACTCTGCCAATTTCATGGGGCTTTCTTAGGCAAAAAATACTAAGGGATGTGAAACCGAAGGCTTTCATGGCCGGCATCCATAGTTGTTTGTGGGTTTTTTGGGCTATGTGGCCATGTTCTAGAACATGGCCATATAGCCCAAAAAACCCACAAAATACTAAGGGATGGTTTGTCATTGCCTTCCTCAGAAATATAAAGTAGTTGTTGTTGGTCCCTTACTCAGCTACTAACCAGGCTTGACCGTCCTTAACTTCCAAAATCAATTGGGATCTGGTGTTTCAGGGTATTTAGGAATAGCCAGGATAACAAACCCAAATGAATAGGACCAGCCTTGGTTGCTGCATGAAATGGTCCTTGAAAGTTGCCCCCTTGGCTCTCAAAAGGCATGGTGGAATCCACTTGTAGTAGACCCTACCCTTGACTTTCCCTGACAAAGCCCACACAGCATGATCTTTCTCTCTATGTATATATTTGTGCTCCTTTAGGATCAACATTGTCTGTGATAGCACAGAGTCGGAAATGAATCACCTCTACCCAGCCATGGCTGAAAATGTCCATGAGTGCTACCTTCAGAAGGACCCCCTGTTATTCAGCTGTGCGGGTTGCAGTGCCAAGTATCAGCGCCTCTGCCCATGCCGTGATTACCGGAAAGGACAAGTGGCCCTGTGCAGTGACTGTTTGTGATTCCAGTGGGGCATGTGCACACAAACATGCAAGGAGTGACTCTCCCCCCTCCCCATAAAATCTTCTGCAATACTCAAGAAGGTTCCAAACAGGACCATCTTCTTGGAGACTTGTGAAAATACTTGGATGTCAGTGAGACTTCATTGGTTGTTTTGTCTACCAGTCAAAGATGAGTGACCCTTTTCCAACATTAATTTTAAGGTGTATCTCCTCCACATCCAAGACCACTGGAGACCTTGAAGAGGCTTAGAAGGACCACATCAGAAATCCTTCTGAAGGACAAGAAGGCACCACTTTAAAGAGTCCATCTTCCTTAAACATCTGTATTTATTTTTTATGGGGGGCAATTGAAATTAAAGTGGGGAAAATCAAGAAGTCTATGTGAGGAATTATTTGAAATCATTTTGTTTCAAAGAGGCAAACTCGTTATTTATCTTTCTAGAAGGGCAGGAGAGAGCTGGGGCTGGAAAGGAAATGAGCAGTGGTGGTGTTAGAGAGATGCGAGTTCATGCAGCAGATAGCCTTCCCCAGGCTGGTGTGCTCGAAAACACAGGCAACTATCCATTATGCAACTTGCAAGGGTAATAATGGATGTGCCTGGACTGCTCAGAGCTTGGAAGTCATGTAGGTTCCAAGTGTAATGCTTCTCGGGCTATCAGATGTGAGTGTGGAAGTATTTTCCCCCTAGTGTGCCAGGGACTGGGGGTACCATATTTGTACCCATTGGCTACAGTCCTTTTGTTTTCATTTTTCTTTTCCTGGAAACCTGCTGCAGACTGGAAGCTGGGGGCTCACAGACTGGCATTGATCCATAGGTCACCATTTACACAGCCTAAGTGCAGACTTAGGCTGTGTAAATATGTGTAGAGGAGGGGTTGTTGCTGGTAACCTGGCACGTAAAAATATATTTCAGAAGCAAGGTAATAAGTGATCTTTTATTGATGTAAGAGGTAGTTACTTTTCTATTTGCTTTTTCATTTAAAGGGCATTTTAAAGCATTTTTTCAGGAATTTAAAAAAAAATGCTATCTCTTATCAATCCAGAATGACCTCCCCCCGAAAAAGCAATGCAACAAGTAACTCACTGAGTTTCCCCCTTTAATATTAACAAATAATGCCAATGAATTATTATTCTAATGCTGTAATGAGTCATGGGAAGTGATTACTTTTAACAAATAATTTTCCAAGTTTCGGAGTAGGTCAATCAACTACAGAGGAACAGCTGGAAACATCCTGGTTACTACAGCTGATCATGGGCAGCTGTCATGGTCTGCATGGAACAGGAGATGGCTCCGGAGCCTGTCTGAGAGTGGCCAATGAAAGGCAAAGGGACACTCACACAAACAAACACAGGAATCAGTGGTGTCAGCTGAAACACCAGAGTGGTAGCTGAAACGTCTGTCTGATGGCCAGACAGTAGGTGTCTGTGATGGAGTTAGAGAGAAATTGGTGCTGCTTCTTGAGTGCTCAGCTGTAGTTGCCTCATGCTCTCTCCCTATGGGGCAAGCAAAGCCTGGGAGCATACATACTTCTTCCCCAGTGGCTGTTGCTGTTCAGTTCTCCGTGTTGTGACCAAAGATGGAAAGACTGTTATGTTGGAAAAACCCATCAAGAAGAAGAACCAGCAAGAATCTTGTGCATTTTTCCCCATGTATTCAAATGTCCCAGTGTTGTGGAGGAATTACTCGGAGTAGAAAAATGTGTGCAAAAGAAACTTTTTTCTGAGTATAAAACAGGTTTTTCTTTGCAGAATAATCCTTCCAAAACATTCAGGATGTTTAAAAATGGGGAGAATACTGCAGATGAATTTTCATTTTCTACTGTTGTTATTCATCCCCACATGCAAGGATGAAGTAGTTGAGGATATAGATTCTCCTACTTGAGACAACTTGTGCTGCTCCATATGTCATATTGTGCTTCTGTAAAGCAAAAGTGCCTACGTGTGTAACAATGGTGAGGGATAGGGTGGTGAGCCAGCCCTTTGCCAATAGAGTGCTGACTTGTATGTGGAGAGACACTGTTCACCATTTGGTGATGGTGGCAGGGAAAGTATCAGCACATGATTACAACTGTAGTTGGAATACTAGTCTAATCTGTGCGAGCACATTTCAAGGATACAAGTCCGAATCCAGGTGTACACAAGAGTGGAGAAGCTGAGTCTTTGAGTTGCAATATAAGGTGAATCCCTACTTCCTGGTCTGCCTTTGATTCATTAGGAATAGCTCTGTCTTCTCTGATTATTGCTGTGTGCCTTCA
The DNA here is from genome assembly GCF_019175285.1 of Sceloporus undulatus. Taxonomy (NCBI): domain Eukaryota; kingdom Metazoa; phylum Chordata; class Lepidosauria; order Squamata; family Phrynosomatidae; genus Sceloporus; species Sceloporus undulatus. Next base: position 135,568,493 of record NC_056523.1, on the reverse strand, counting down.
AGCTGTTTCTGACTTTTAGTAACCTTAAGGTGAACCTATGATGGGATTTTCTAGGGGTGAATGTGTGAGACTTGCCCAAGATAATCCAGTTTCCATGGCCGAGCAGGGATTTGAACCCTGGTCTCCAGAGTCATTGTCCAATTACACCACACTGGCTCTCATCTTGTCTGGATGAAGCTTCAATTTGTACACTCTCATCCAAAGTCCATTAGGTTTGATTTAATCCTGTGATTTATGACTAGAACAGCTTCCTTAGATTTAGAGAGAGAGTTGGGTGTCATCATCAGCATATTGGAAGTATTGAACCCCAGGACTCTGGACAAGCTCTCAGTGCGTTCATTGATACGTTAATCACTTAGGGGACAACACAGAATCTTGTTTTCAAACTCAAACATATAAGATGACGCTTCAAGCTCTTGATTATTCTAGTTGCCCTTTTGCTTCATTTTTTCTAGCATTACTGTACCCATCCTTAAATGAGGCAAATAAAATTAATTAGGCACAGACCTATTCCAAATTGCCACACCATAAATTTATGTATGACATTACAATGCTGGCATTATCATTTTCAATCCTGTTCCCCATAATCCCAAGCATGAAATTTGTCCTTTTCACTGCTACCACCTACTGAGCTGATATTTTCATTCAACTATCTACCATGACACTGTCATGTGCAGGCAGTGTTCTCTCTCTCTTACTACATAGGGTTGGAGGGAGTAGGGAAAGCAATCACCTACGTAATTTGTCTCCAAGCTTGAATACAGCAATCAGAGCTTCAAAATACAACTAATAATGTGAAAATGGTTAGGAATGACAACTCAAGTCCTGATAAGCTCTTTCAAAAATAGAAGTCTTCAAACTTGCAAACTGGGTTAAGTGAATATGTGACTTTACAGATAATGCTGGACAGCAATCTCCATTATACCTAGCAAGCAGAGCCAGCAGCTGGAGATAATGGGATTTGTAGTGCAATGGTATTTAGATAGTTGAAGTTTTGGTAGTCCTGCTATGCACACTGAGAATAAATCCCAGTGGAGTTTACTTCTAAGCAGACATGTATAGGAATTTACTGCAAGAGCATCTGACTAGGATGTCTGTATCGCAAACATTCAAATATTATCCAGGACAAACCTCACCCAAATCATATTAAAGTGAAATGAGAATTCTGAAAGTGTCCTCAGTTCTGAAGTTCAAAACTAATACTGTGGGATCATGTGCTATCCATCTTCACACACTCACATTTAGTTCTGGGGAAGAAATAGAGCTATAGAGAAGTTCTATACTAAAGAAGCAGCAGGCATCTTTCTTGGAAACACTTCAGGGCTGAATCTAAGAGAAGCATGGAGTTTTCCAGCCTGATGCCATCCAAATATTTGGAACTTCAGGTCTCTTTATTATTGGCTACATTGGGCAGGGATGATGGGGGGGGGGGGGGTGCAATCCAAAAAATCTGCAAGGTACCAGGTTGGGGAAGATAAGTAGAGGAGTGCATACTGGTGGACAGCTCCAGGCCCAAATGTCCAGTTCTAGTAATGGAACTTTTCTGACTCACCAACAACTTCTTTCCTCAGATCCAGGCCTCAAGCAAAACAACTTTCCCCAAAATATCTAAACTGGAAGTAAATTCTGGGAATATATCAAAGCAAAGGTGGTTACTAAAGGTTAGCAAGGAGTAATGGTAAATGTGGTTGCATCTAATTATTGTTCAACAGCAAGATAGAAATAGTACAAAAAATAGGAAACAAAGCTTTATGTGGCAAGCAAAGTAAATCAGGGCTGGGCAAATGTGACAGGTCCAAATATCAATTAGATATGGCCCTTGACCAAAAAAGGGGCCCGGATGGGCAGCAAGTCTATGGAACATCAAAATACATAACAGAATGCAAACAAAGGAATATGGCTATCTGGAATACTGAAATCCAAAATATTCCAAAAACCAAAACCTTTTTTGATACGTTGCTGAGGTAGTGGCACCTTTGCTTCCTGATGGTTCAGTGTGTTTAAACTGTGTTTCATTCACAAAGTTATTTTAAAATATTGTATAAAATTACATTCAGGCTATGTATTTAGGGTGTATATGAAACATGAATCAATGTTGAGTCGAAGGCTTTCATGGCCAGCATCCATGGTTTTTTGTGGGTTTTTCGGGCAATGTGGCCATGTTCCAGAAAAGTTTCTTCCTGACGTTTCACCAGCATCTGTGGTTGGCGTCTTCAGAGAATGCTTTGTCTGGAAAAATTGGGTGTATATATACTGTTCACTTTAAGGGTTTCTCCTTTCCGGTTGAAATTGTCCAGGTGTTTGTGGATTTCAATGGCTTCCCTGTGCATCCTGACATGGTAGTGGTTGGCATGGTCCAGAACTTCAGTGTTTTCAAACAGTATTTTATGCCCAGGATGGTCAGTTTGAAAACACTGAAGTTCTTGACCATGCCAACCACTACCATGTCAGGATGCAGAGGGAAGCCATTGAAATCCACAAACACCTGGACAATTTCAACCGGAAAGAAGAAACCCTTAAAGTAAACAAAATTTGGCTACCAGTCCTGAGGAATAGCAAAATAAGGACTCAGCAAATGCAAATAGGAAACCATTCAGAGTCAGGGGCTTTCCCAGCAGATAATGATCACCAATTAGCAGACGTTAATCCTCGTTTGCATTAGCCTCCCAGGCTGAGGCCAGCCATCAACATAGAACAATACACATGCAAATCACTCCTGCATTCCCAGGCTCACACAGTATATATATACCCAATTTTTCCAGGCAAAGCATTCTCTGAAGATGCCAGCCACAGATGCTGACGAAACGTCAGCAAGAAACTCTGCTAGAACATGGCCACATAGCCTGAAAAAAACACAAAAAACTATGAATCAATGTTGTTTAGATTTGGGTCTCATATCATGGAGGACCAATACAGGTTGAGTCTCTTTTATCTGAAATGCTTAGGACCAGAGGTGTTTTGGATTTTTTATTTTATTTTATTTTGGAATACCTGTATTTGTATATCTATACATTCTGTTTCCTCTGGTGAGCAGCCAGGTCCCTACAAGAAGATCAAACAGGGCATGGAAGCAGCAGCAGTTCTCACTTGTTACTTTCCAACATTAGGTGTTTTGGAAAATTTCTGGATGTTTTAAATCCTAACTCCCATTAGCCACAGCCAACATGACCAGTGCTCAGGGCTTATGGGAACTGTAGTCCAAAAACACTTGTAAGGCCTCATGCATTTGTTTAATCCTTTTAAGAAGCTTTGGCTGGCATCCTATTAGTAACATGAGCATGCATACATTGTGCTATCCAGGTGGGGCGAATTATTTGTGACAACACAATGGATGTATTCCACTGACAGCAGCAGAAACAGAGTTGTACACCAACATTAAGCACAGTGATTGTGCACTGAGGCTGTGCACTGCACATTGCACACCATTCATTGTGCATTTCACATTTTGCACAACAGCACCCTATCAGTGACATGCTGCCCAATGTTGGTATACTGCATGAGAGTTACATAATGCTGCTGGACCTTATCTTCATATGTGGATATTTATGCTACATTGAATTGCAGCCATAGTCTGTTAAACATGTCTTGTGCAAAGAAATCCTTCATTTTTTCTATCTTGAACCTCTTGCTATCAGTTTCATTGACCCATGCAAGGCGAGATTATATGACTATGTGTTACATACATTTCAGATGTATGGACTGCTTGCTCCTCCATCACTCCCAGTTCCTTTGATAGACCACTGTTACTCTGAGTTGTAGTGTTTTGGATTTTTTTAACATTTAATTTCCTGTCTTTTGTCTCTTCTATCGCTATTCTCTTCATTCTCCATTTCATAACTATCTACCTACTTCTTTCATCCTCTATCTACTTTCTTTAACCCTCTTCTATTTTCTTTACCTTCTTTTGCCTTATCCTTCTCATTCCTACCATCAGTAGCATTAATTCTTAACAAATTTCATCTATCCTTATCTTAAAAAAAAAAACCTCTTTCCTTCCTTTCCCTTTTTGATTATCTTAAACTTCATCTATCGTTACCTTACACATAATACATACATTATACATTATATATATTCTTGCATTCAACATAACTATTTGCTTCCTTTTCTATAGCTCTGTTTTTTAAGTAAGAAGAAATAAATATTTAATATATAAAAGAATAAGACCATAATATATAGCTTAGAATTCATATAGAGAGAATGGGCTGTAAGGAATTGTAATGAAAATTATAATTGGATAAAAATAATGAGCTGCAGTGTTTTGAGAAAGTGTCAAAAATAATGTACCCATTGTCACTATCCTATACAGAATTTTGCAGAATGAGAGAATGTGGAGTGTATGCATGGTGACCAGATGTCATAGCTGAAAACAAGGCACCGCAAAATGGAGGACATTTGAGAAAAATGTAGGACATTACAAAATTAAAAGCTAAAAACACCAATGTAAATAAAAATTCATGCTTCTTAGTAATGCTTAAAATGAAGGACATTTTGGAATTCCTCCTTGACAGAAGACAGAAATGTAGAGCACCTCCTAGAAAAGGGACATTTGGTCACCCTGAGTGTATGCTGCCACTCCAGTGAATGCAGAAAAAGCCACATCATTTGGCTTTTTACAAGTTACTGAAGAGAGAGCTTTAGAAAGGAAAAATCAGCGCAGCTGTAAAGCACATTGTAAAAACAATGATTTATTTGGTGGGATGGTGCTCAAACACTACACATCTGGGTTCTGCCTAGGGAACAGTATAACAGTATAATCCTGGATTTTCTCAAAAATAGGAGTGAGATTTATTTATTGTACAGTTAATAGAATGAGAATATATTGGGTGAACAAGAAAGACAAACACAGCTCTAAAACGTATCCTTAAAGCAGGGTATCTTTAGGCGTGTGGCACTCAGGCAGTGTTAGGTTGAAAAAGTAGATGGAGACCATGGATGGTGGGGGGGGGGGACAACTACTCTTCTCTTTCAGCTCCATCTTGTTTTGACCACACACATCAGTGATAAGATTTCAGCCATAGATCTGGCATTCTAGCACTTTATGGCCTGAATCTGGAGAATGGCTTCTAACATCATCCATCAGTTTTGGAATACTCCATTCTCTCTATACTCTGTAACTGCTACCTTGGGAACAGCTTACTTGTATTCAGAGCAGCTGGAGAAGGTGAAAACTGAAATGCCTTGCCATAATATTCAAACAGCTCTGCTTTAGCAGGCACATCAGTAAATACAGATATAAATAACCATGTACCCGCAGCATTGTATAAGACTCATTTACTATTCCAAGGTGCTAAAGATGGTCTGAGCTCCTAAGTTTCTGGTGATGGGAATGCCTTCAGGCCTACAATGAAGAGACAGTTCCAGGTCTACTGAGAGCTTGTTAGTAGTGTTGTTTCCATTTGAACGGCAACCCTCAGCAGCACCATCCACTCATGCTTGAAGCTGGTTAACCCTGGCTAATTGCAAAGCAAGTTTTACAAGTTGCAGATGTCTCTAAAATACATAGCTAGTTTTCAAGCAGCCAGGGAGGGTTTTTTCCCCTAGAATCTGTTTTCTAGTTGCTTCCACAAATATTACATTGGCCCTACACACAGTATTGCAGTATGTTAATAGAGGGCTAAATTAGAAAATTCAAAAATAGCCATGGGGTGGCCAGCTCATTATCAGGATGGCAAAATGCACAGAGGGGGAAATGTCACCTGTTCTTCCCATTGCTATAGAAGTGATGGTGGTGATTATTTAGTATGGGCCCGTTATAAAACAGAGGGGTGAAACAGATAGGCAGGAAAAAGCATCTTGAAGCTGCTTTTTCCAAAACTATATTGAAACCTCACCGACTGCACTGGCAGCTCCCAAGCTGGCCTGGATACAAACAGACCAACCACATGGTATGATATCAAGCTCCACTGCTGGGTAATTCTTTATTTTTGGGCATCTCCTCCCCATCCCTGTGCACCATCACATAAACACACAGCCACCTGTGATTGCCTCCACCTTAGAAGCCATCCTATTGACCACACAGTCATACGTGCCACCCACCACCACTACAAGGCATCAGAGCACCCTCCTTCATGCCCCATGCCCACGCTTGGACTGTCTGGTTCGTGTATGTTGTACTTATCTTCATGAGAGGTGTCACACTTTCACTTATGGGCATTGCCATCCCCACCACTTGAATACAGTCTCTCTGTCCTTTTTTTAATGCACTCCTGTGATGGGGCATTTATTTACAGAATCAGGAGACAGAGCACTCCTTTAGAACCCCTCTGGCATCAGGGCATTAAGATGTTCATGTGAAGGTGAGCACTTTCCAGGAAAGTGGAAAAATCCAGCTCCTTTGGCTTTTAGCTCCAGAGTGCAGCGTGGGTGCAGTTTCCAGCCAGTTTCTAGGCATGCATCATCTAAATGCTCCATCTCAAAACCTGCTGGAAATCGGCTTATTTTGCCCATCTGTTTCACCCCTTTCCATCCAAAGTGTTACTCTATTAAGTATCATTTACTTCAGGGGTAGGCAACCCTTTTGAGCCGGGGGCCGGGTTGCTGTCCTTCAGACAACTGGGGGACCGAAGCCAAAAAATAAATTATTAAATAATTTTTTAAAAATTAAATAAATAAATAAACCGGGACAAATGTAGGACAAAATTTTCAAATGGAGGGCACTTTTTAAATAAAAAATGGAGGACACACGAAAAAATTTGCTGATTTTTTAAAAAATGTTAAGATAAATGCATGTTTCTGAGGCTTCTATAGACAATTGCTCCACCATGCCCCTCGCGCGAGACGCCAAAGGCCCTGGCGGCAATCGGCGGCAGGACCGGGCTGGGGCCGGTCCCAAGGCCTCGCCGGGCCGCATCCGGCCCACGGGCCGCAGGTTGCCTACCCCTGATTTACTTGAACAGAAGAGTTAAGTACATGTAAATAATACACTTGTCCCTCCAGATTTGCAGCTTTGATTTTTGCAGATTTGATTATTCATGGATTTTATGTATACATTCTCTCTAGGAATATCTTGATCCTCCAGTGCAACTCTATGGTCTACTTTAACCAAAAGTCACACTGAAGGACCTAGAGATTCCTAGAGAGAACACTCCACTAGGCATTTGTAGCTCCTCCAGCGCAATTCTATGGTCAATGTCTGACAGATGTTGACCACAGAGTTGCATTGGAGGACCTAGAGATTTGTTCTCTCAGTGTTTTTGTTATTTATGGTTTTTCCACATTCATGGGAGTGTGGCTGTAATCCCAGTGAATGTACTCTCCACTGAAGATAACAGGTCTCATTTTCTTTTTTTATTATTAATAATAATATTTTTTGAAATTTTACAAAACAAAACAAATTTAATATTCTTTCCATACATACATGTACTTATGCATCTTATTATTATTATTATTACAGTATTTAAAAAAAAAACCTAAATATAATTTCAGTGCACCTTGCCCCTGGAGCCGTTCCCTTCTTTATACTCCATCCAAAATTTTAACTCC
>NC_056523.1:135556042-135560911 GCF_019175285.1 Sceloporus undulatus | reverse complement strand
GGGGGCATACTTATCAAATTTGCAGATGACACTAAATTAGGAGGAGTAGCTAATACTCCAGAGGACAGGATCAAAATTCAGTATGACCTTAATAGATTAGAAAGCTGGGCCAAAGCTAACAAAATGAAATTCAACACGAAGAAATGTAAGATACTGCAGTTAGGGTGGAAAAATGAAATGAACAGATATAGGATGGGTGATACCTGGCTGAACGAAACTACATGTGAAAGGGATCTAGGAGCCCAAGTAGACCACAAGATGAACATGAGTCAACAGTGTGATATGGCAGCTAAAAAGGCCAATGCAATTTTAGGCTGCATCAATAAAAGTATAGTGTCTAGATCAAGAGAAGTAATAGTGCCACTCTATCCTGCTTTGGTCAGGCCCCACCTGGAATACTGTGTCCAGTTCTGGCCACCACAATTCAAAAAGGACATTGAGAAACTGGAGCATGTCCAAAGGAGGGCGACTAAAATGGTGGTCTGGAAACCATGTCCTGTGAGGAACGATTTAGGGAGTTGGGGGTGTTTAGCCTAGAGAAGAGACGGTTAAGAGGTGATATGATAGCCCTGTTTAAATACTTGAAGGGATGTCATATTGAGGAGGGAGCAAGCTTGTTTTCTGCTGCTCCACAGAACAGAACAGAATAATGGATGCAAGCTACAGGAAAAGAGATTCCACCTCAACATTAGGAGGAACTTACTGACAGTAAGGGCTGTTCGACAGTGGAACACACTCTTTCCTCGGAGTGTAGTGGAGTCTCCTTCCTTGCAGGTCTTTAAACAGAGTCTGGATGGCCGTCTGTCAGGTATGCTTTGATGAAGGGTTCGTGCATGGCAGGGGGTTGAACTGGATGACCCTTGTGGTCACTTCCAACTCTATGATTCTATGATTCTATAATTCACATATAGCCCAGGCTGGAAATGCAAACCTGAAAGAGCATCTCCAAACAATCCCTACTCCATCTGAATTTGTTATTGGTGAAAAAAATGCTGGTGGGCTAACAAATGGACAAAGAAGAAGCACTTGGATCCAGATTAGCTGAAAGTCCTGTAAGAGTGACAAGTGGGGAATAACTGTGTTTGGTACTGCATGAGAGGTTCAAATTATGAGACACTTTTATGGAGTTCCCTTTATGTGTATTTAGAGCATTGATGGACCACATGTGGCTCTCCAGATGTTACACAGAAATTCACATCAACCATAGCTAACATACCCAATGGTGACGAATGCTAGCAGGGATGCAGCAGTGGAGATATGTGGTCCTCACTTCTGTTTTAGGGAGAACATCTGATCTATCATACGAACTTCAGACATACAGTTTGATACACTGTGTTTTTGGGGATGCTTTTTCTTTATTTTCACCTCGCTTAAAATTCCAGTACACGCCTATAATGTTGAGACATTGGCATCAAATTAAGGAAGTTGAACTGGTGAGGTCATACCAAAGGGATTACTAGCTAGCAACCCTCCGCTTAAATTCTTTTCTGTCTGGTTTACCCGCATGGGTCCCTCTCCTCTTTTAATGTCAGAAGCGGATGTTGCAGGCAGCTGGGTAAGACACATGACAACCTTGCTGGGAGAAATTAACTTCCCCATTCCTTTTGTTGTCCAAACTTGGAGAGGAGGAAGGGGAAAAGGCTGGGGGGAAAGTTGCTGTGATAACATTTCTGGTTGATTTCCAGGAGCTTACTTTGAAGGAGGACTTGGCTTTCCCTTGTCCCATTTATTCCTCAAATTGACTTGCTGGTAAAACTAGTTGCTTACTAGTGAGGCCTGTGTCAGCAGATGAAATAGGTGCCAGTCAACTGCCTTCCTAGCAGCAGAGAGATTTCTCATACTTGATAATTTTTGACACTGTAGTTACAGTGCCAGTAGAGGTATTCCCAGCTTCCAGAGCTCAGCCCTAAGTGTTAGTGCCTGGCTTCTCTTCTGTAGTTTTAAAGGCAAGGAGGAGGAATCTGAGGGCAAGAATGCTGCCTTGAAAAATATATGTATAAAGTCATTGTATGCCTTCAAGTCATTTGTAACATGGCAACTCTAAGGTGGTGCTATTGTGTGGTTCTTCCTGGCAAAATTTGTTCAGAGGAAGTGTGACATTTTCTTCCCTTGAGGTTGAGAGAATGTGACTTGCCCAAGGTCACCCAGCGGATTGCATGGCCAAGCTTGGTCTCCAGAGTCATAGTCCAACACTCAAATCACTACACCACACTGACTTTCTTATTTGCTAGAATTTGTGGAGTTTTTATTATTATTTGAATGGCATACAATTCACTTGTGGTTAATACTTAATGTATCGTGCTTAATGACACCGCCAGGGGCTTCTTATAACATCATCCTTGTAAGATCACCAGGGCCCACTCCTTGTGCCATTGCAAGGGGTTGTCCCTAGGTCTCAGGTGTTGAAATCTGAGGTGCTGGGATGGTCTTGACTTGGCAAGCCTAACCAATACTAACAACTTCGGCAGTCCAAATAATATGGATTACTGTGCCAGTAGAAGAATCGGAGTGGGATACTGGAGCTGCTCTTCAGATTTTGGATGGAAGCGTTAACCCCAGTATATGTGGCTATGGTTCTTCCTTGCTTTTGGGAACTTTCAGTGGATTAAGGGTTGCTATCATGTATGAATAGTCATAAGGTTCTGTTCTGATCACTTACCTGGCAGGACAGCATCAGATTCCCATTATGTGCAGTGAAGCTTATTCAAAGGTACATGCACATAGCATTGCAGTCTAAATTTAAGTAGCTCATGCTGAAGTAGTGTGTGCCGTGGCACTAAAAATAGCCACTCTTGTCAGGTTCATCATGACAACCTTGTTCAGAAGTCTTACATGGAACTGGGCAGAGATGGTATCGGATTGAGCACGTCTTATCTGTGTTTTGTCACTTTAAATATCTTGCAACTTCTGTGGAAATCTACATCAGCACAAATCAGAATTTATATGAGGATGGGGGTGGGCAGTTTTAAGGCCATTCTGATGGTGCTGAACTGCAGCTCACCATTGGGATTGCAGGCTAGGTTGTTATTTGCTGTTAAGTTGACTCTGACTTACAGTGACCAGTGATGATATGAATGAGAGACCTCCAAGAGCCCCAATCATCAACTGCCCTTTTCAGGTCTTGAAAACTCAGGGTCATGGCTTCCTTGATTGAATTGTTCCACCTGTGCTGTGGTCTCCCTTTGTTCTTATTACTGTCTGCTTTACCAAGCATTTTCCAGTTAATCACATTTTCTCATTAATTATATATTCAAAGTACAACAGCTTCAGTTTGGTCATTATAGGCTGCATCTACATTACATAATTAATGCAGTTTGATATCACATTAATGGCAATCACTCAGTGATATGAAATTCTGGGATTTGTAGTTTTGTGAGATATCTAGCTTTTTTGTCATAGAGCTCTGGTGCCACAACAAACTACAAATCCCAGGATTCCATAGGATGGAACAATGACAGTTAAAGTGGTATCAAGTTATATTAATTCTGCAATATGGAAGCAGCTTCCAGACATAGTTTTTGTAGTTTTTTTGGGCTATGTGGCCATGTTCTAGAAGAGTTTCTTCCTGACGTTTTGCCAGCATCTGTGGCTGGCATCTTCAGGAAGAATGTCAGCAAGAAACTCTTCTCAAACATGGTCACATAGCCCAGAAAACCCACAAAAATACTATGGATGCTGGCCATGAAAGCCTTCAACTTTATATTGGAAATTTCTACGGGGAGAAATTGTTCCAAGACAGCTTCCAGACAGTTCTAGCTTGATTTGCTCTTTTTTATTTATCTTTTTAACAGTCCAAGATATCCATATAACCAAGGACTTAGCCAAGGGAGGGGAGGTCCATGGGGTCCGGACCCCCCCTTTCTGTTAGATACAATGAATGGTGCGCGCCACTACGCCGCCGCACCCAAGCCCCATTATAATGGTGGCACTTAGTCTGGACCCCCCCCCCCTTCCCAAAATCCTGGCTACGTCTCTCATATAACTCTCCTTCAGCACCACACTTCAAGTAGGTTGATTTTCTTCCTGTCAGCATTCTTTATTGTCCAGCTTTGACAACCATACCTAGACATCAGAAATACAATGGCATAGATGATTCTGACTTCGGTATTTCATGTTAAGACAGCAAGGGCTAAAGGGTTTTCAATTACAACATGAGAATGGTGGTATGTTCTTCACCTTGCCATCAATCTAGCAATAACATTTTAGAATAACATTGCAAACATTTCCTATCACTGTAAGTAGGGCCTCCGGATTTAAAGAATGATGGCACCAATTTGTCAGGATTAGACACATATTTAAAATGGCAGTTCTGCTGATGTCTTGTGTTTGTATATTGCTTTGTATTGAAACTAGTTGACCTCATGTGTTGCAAGTAGGATAAAATAACTACATCCTTCAAGAAATGAAGGAAGCTAAATCATATACTGTATTAACAAGGCTGTACGTTTTGACCACTGTTAGCTTGTTAGAAGGGGCATTCTAACTTGTATCAGTAGATGCATGTACAGTGGATCCTCGGTATACGCGGATTTGCCATACGCGGATTTGAGCATACGCGCATGGCAAACCCGGAAGTTGTTCCTAATGGCGGCGCGCGTGCATGCGCACCGCCATTAGGAACAAAGTCCCTCTCCTCCCCTCCTCTTTCCCCCTCCTCCCTCCCTCCCTCCCTCAAACTAACCTACCTTCCCTCCCTCCCTCCCTCCTTACCTGGGTCGCCGCGCCGCCACCGCGTCTTCGCTGCTGCCGCCGCCACCGCTGTAAGTGGCCCGGATGCAGCCTGGAGGTCTCTTGGCCTCCAGGAGCAGCACCCAGCCATTTTGTGGCGGCGGAGGCCGAGGCCGCGAGGGAGAAGAGGCTTGGCCTCGT
>NC_056523.1:135540090-135555942 GCF_019175285.1 Sceloporus undulatus | reverse complement strand
GACCATGAAAGCCTTCGACTTTACAGTGAACAACTTTATTTAAAATAGTTTTAGACCCTATACTCAAAGATACCAAGGCAGTGTAAAATTTCACGTTGTGAATAAAACTAATCATGGTAAAACACAGTACACAATTAAACATCATCACATACCAAAAAATGAGAACCAAAAGAACAGAACGGAGTAAACCATAGACCAGCATTTAAGTTTTAAGTGCTTCTTGTTTTCTACCAATTTCTCACTTGTATAATTCTCTGTCACACTGAGATAATAGTCTAACATAGTAAATTGCTGGTTGGTCAGTTCAATGAGTTCTGTTCTGTTGTCAACACTTTTTTCATCACTTTTTTCAATACAGTGTGTGTTTTTCAATGATTACATGTGTTTTCTGCCTTTTTGTAAAGTGCACAATTGTTTGTTTTACAAAGATTATTCAAATAATGTTCTAAACTGTATGCTGTTTCATTTTCAGAGCACTTGCACTGATCTTAACTAGGGGAGAAATCCTCATAGTCCAGTCAAGCACAGCCTTGCTATCTTTAACCAGGATACTGCTTCTACTGCCAAAGCTAACAGAGTTTTTGCTAGCAGAGATTAAGTTTACCCAGTTTTACCAAACACATCAATAGCAAGACCCACCTTTGCTGATTTTATTTATTGCTATTTTGGGTTGGGCTTATCCGGATACTTCAGGTTGTTCTTTTTCAGCAGATTATGGAACAGAAATGGAAGACATCACATGGTCCCACCATATTCTATTCCATCATTCTGTTCAGGTCTGCACCACAGCAGTGCAGAAGTTCATGTAAATTCAATTATACAGAGGGGCTTTTGATTGGCTAGTTAGAATCTTCAACAGGGAGACTGCCCCTTTGGCAGAGCAATTTTGGGGTGGGCATGAGGGCAAGGGCCTGTCCTGCTGCTGTTTTGCAGGAAAGAAAAGATTACCTGCTTACAGACACTTCCCTGCCAGGATAAGCAACTGACCATTTTTGTGTTGAGAGGTGTGTTGCCATCAAAGGGAGGTAACAGTGCTCAGGGAGAAGCTAATCAAAATATTCCGGGTAGAATGAACTATGGAAATGGGACAGTTGCACTGCCCTGCGTGTACAGTTTGCAATAGTGTTAATTACCATCCCAAAATGTCTCTCATCCCAAATAACCTGGACAAACAGGCCATTAATCTCTTTCAGCTTTGCCCACCAGGATTCTCTGTGCAACAGCTGGTAAGAGCTGGGGGTGGGAAGTGGGGAGATGCAGTGGTCCATTGGGATATCTCCCTAACCAGGCACTCTAGCCTTCGGTCTGAAAGGATTGAGTGTGGTTATTTAAAGGTAGATGGCCAGGACATATTAGGGATTCTCTTGGTGTAACAGTCTCCCTTCCTGAGTTATCCAGGGTGGTCTCAGGGTTGGGGTTGGAGTCCCCAGGGCTATTAGTATTGGGGAACTTCAACATCCATGCTGAGACTACCTTGTCAGGAGTGACTCAGGATGTCATGTCCCCCATGACAACCATGGATCTGGCACATGTGGTATCTGGCTCAACTCATGGTGTTGAGCACACTCAAGGCCAGGCCTGCACAACATATGGCCTGGGGGCCGCATGCATCCCACCAAAGTATTTCAAGTGGGCTGCAAGGATATGGAATGAGTTCAATGCTCAGCCTCCTTCAGAGGAGGGCCATGTGGAGGAGGAAGGGCAACCGCTTGCCCTGCAAGGCTCCTCCACTGCTTGCTTTTCTCCTAAAGAGAAGGCTGGGTGGAGGAGAAGGACAAGGCTCCTCTGGCACTTGGCTTTCTCCTCAGGAGAGGATTGGCAGAGGTGGAGATGGATGGAATTAATATTAATAATATTATTATCAATTAATAGTTAATTAATACAGTGCTCTCACCCTATATACAGGCTTGCCATCTGCAGCTTTAAGCCTACGTGGACAGCAAGTCCCACTGTTATAACAGCACGTGCATAGCCATAGAAACAAATGGGACACGGTCCCACGTTTTTTGCCATAGGCGGCGGGGGGGGGGGGGAGTCCAGAACACATGCCCTACGTATAAAAAGGACAAAGAGGAGCTGGAGTTGGTTTTGGCTGGCAGCAATGAGACAGAGACTAGAGAAACAGTGGCAGAACACTCAAGAGTTGAATCTGACCAAAAACAGGCTAAAGGGTCTATGGCGGGGCAATAAGGTTAGCAAAGAAGACTTGCCATTTGGGGAGCTCGGTACTCGAGCGTGCGGTGGCTTCTCAATAGTGTTTGATGGATTTTTGCATAACTTTTATTATTTATTTATTTATTTATTTATTATTGCAAAAATGCAGTTTTAATGTGTGTGTCACCACAGGTTCACCACTAGAAATCCCCACTTCCCTCCTTTTATAAAATGACTGCAACAGGCTGGAGCATCCTTTTCCAGCCCAGTACCTTCCAGATGTATTGGACTTTCAACTTCCTAGCTCAAATGGCCATAAGGATTCCATTCTATTTAGAGAATATAAGACAGAGGAAGGTTGGGTTAAAAGACACTAATGATGCATTTTTCCAATAGCGTAACACATTACAATATAGGACTGTTATATAGGTTGATCCTGGATAATGGTAATAATTTTTCCTATTATCTCACATTTGACCCCAGAATTCCTAAGCACATTTGCAAACTACTATATATTTGACTGCGATTCACAATTGTATTACTATCACCACAGAACTGTAATAAAGCAATACTACTCTCAGTGCTCTTACAAATATAATTAATATTTTTAATTGCAAACAAAAAAAGAGGTCCTTAAAGCAATCAGTGATAACAAATGCCAGAGAAGTGGTTTCATGAGTAAAACTCATAAATCTTTGACAGCATGGCAAATGTACTGCAAAACATATGCCAAAAAGTTCTAACTGCTCAAGTAAATTGCCTTTGATGGCAGGGGCAGTATCCTTTTCCAGCTGAGATTTTTTGAAAGCTGTCCCAGACTTTTATTGTGGGCAGCTGTGTCTCCCTTCTGAGAACTTCTATGACTGATAGGACAATTTTCTGGGGGGTTTATTTTAATTATTTTACAGCCCTTTTGGCTTTCCTTTGGTCATAAACAAACAACTACATCATCCATTTCTGAGTTGGACCAACAGTATTTTCAACTAGGTTTTACTTCTGGAGTGCTGTTCCTCACAGTCTCTCATCTCCACTACTCTTTAAGAACAGCAAATGAATTAGTTCCCAAACCCATAAATACAACAATGGGATCACTAAGTCCACTCAAAGATGGCTAACAAATTTACATTAAACATTTTCCTTGAAAGAATGCTGGTGTTGCTGTTTATGTCCACCCATTACTACATGGATAGGAAAACAGACTATACTGGGCCTATCCATCTGCACTGTCTGCACAGAGCAGCTTTCATTGTTGTACTTTCTGCCTAGAACCACAAGACTTTAAGAACCAAATTCAGATGCTTCTGTTGCATCAAAGCTAACATTTTGACAACTGTCTATACAAATTGCCTTGTTGGACGGAAAACACTTGGCATGAATCCTATCCAACACCATTTACAAGGCTGGTCAGCCAGATGGAAAATAGTAATCTTAAAAAATTGGCCCTCAGGTCTGGCACAGTGAGAAGAAAAATACCACATAAGCGTTACTTTTTTAGTATGGCTTAGTAGGAAATTTCCTTCACTAATTACTACTGCTAATATTTTGGGATCTATACACACACACACACGCACACACACAATGAATGATCAATAAATTCTGAATATTGGAGGTCTATTTTATTTTTACCAAATAGCTTTGTCCCTAAGCTGAGCTTTAATTTTGTGTTTTCAGCAAAATTCCCTGCTGTAAAACTATGTATGTTAAAAGTCAACAAAAATGTAATACTTGGGATGCATTTTCTCCTTTTACATGATGATATGAATATTCATAATTGCAGACAAATGTTAATAAGTAGCAAAGGAGAAGAAAAGGTTATGGCGGGTTACAGACGGGCAGGGGAGGACGTCTTGGAGGTGTATTTAGCTGAATGCGAGCCCCAGACGGCCCGCCCCGGGGGCGTGCTTCAGTTGTGGAGCTTCCACACGGGGGGCAGTGACGACGCCTCACCTGGGTCCGTTTCGGACCCGGAGTTTCCAAACCGCCGCCTCGGAGGACGCTGCAAAAAGAGAGGCAGCTTCCGCACGGGCGGCCCAAACCGCGGCTTTTTTTTTCTTTTGCCGCATGAGAAGTGCGCAGCTTCGCAGCTGCAGCGCTAAGCGGCGGCGGCAGAAAGCCTGTCTGCGCATTTAAAGCACCCAGGCCCCTTTAAACTTTTTCCCTGTGACTTTAAATAGGCAGGAGTGGTGGTGAGGTAGCAATGTCCAAACTCTGTCCTTCCAGGCGTTTGGACTTCATCTCCCAGAATCCCAGACCACAGGGCAAGGTGGCTGGATTCTGGGAGATGGAAGTCCAAACGCCTGGGAGGACAGAGTTTGGAGATTGCTGGTTTGGGGACCAGTGAGCCAGGCATGGGGGAGGAGAGAAAGGAAGGGTAGAATAGAGTAGATAGGGCTGGGAGGAACACATGCCGGGGAGGCGAAATGATGTCTTTATGGGACATCATGGGACCTAGTGCCTTGTCAGGCTCCCTGCCCTTGATCCCAGGCCCTCTCTAGTTGCCCTTTGCCTTGGGGGCAAGTTTAGAGGCATCAAAAGGTCTTGGGCACATTCAAGCTCCGAGGTCTCTTTTTTTTTTTCTTGCCGGCTGGCGAATGCGCAGCTGTGCAGGGCTAAGCAGCGGCGGCAGAAAGCCTATGGGCACATTTAAAGTGCCCAAGCCCCTTTAAAAACAATGGTGGTCTCCGCCAGCTGGTGATCAGCTGGTGTTGGCATCCCTGTCCGTTTGCACTTTGCCAGTGTCAGCAGCATCATAGATGCCTCCTCTCCTTGGTCCCCGCGCTCCTGCTGAATCTGCAATGCGCAGCCACAGCTGTCTCCGCTGCCACCGCGTGTCCCCTGCCATCTCCCCTCACCCCTTTGTACATAGTCAATATTGACAGTTTTAGCGTTTTTTATTGTTAGGTGAAAATGGCAGAGGAAGTGTGTAGGGGTGCACTTTAAAGTCCAAACTTTCCAAGAAGCGCATGCATACATGTTTGCTCTAGGGTTAGGGTTAGGGTTAGGGTTAGGGTTACGAGGCTTAAAATGCGCCGCAGCTGTGCCCAGCTCCACAGCTCCATGGCAGCGGACGTTGCAATTCAGCCTGACTGCAAACTGCGCATGTTCCAAGACCCCAACTCACTATGCGACGGAGCTTTAAATGGGCAACTTAATTAGCGGCGTAGCAATTCTGGTGTACGGGTGCAGCAGCTCTCATGGCTCTTCCACTTCTGCGATATGTGTCAGCATTCAGGTAGGACTGCTCCAGTTTCTGCAGTTACTCCAGTTTCTGGGACCATATAGCTATGAGGTCAGCCGTCTCAGTATGAGACCAAGACGTCCCCCTGCCTTTTTCGGGGTGCTGGTGGATGGCTGAGCCATCCTGCCTGTGGCAAAGGGGAGCCGCCACACACAGCTGTGCCAGGAGCAGCCGAACTGTGCCCTTTCCCCGGTGAAATGGCGCGAATGTGTAGGGAGGTCACTTTAAATCCCAAATTTCCCTTTTCACTTTCTACAACCACAAACATCCGCCGGCAAAACTTACAACTTCCCGCGTTCTACAACGCATGCGCACAAGTGCCTAGGTTAGGGTTATGAGGCTTAAAATGCGCCGCAGCTGTGCCTCAGCTTCCCCACAGCCCATGGCAGCGGACGTTGCAATTAAAGCTTGACTGCAACCACGCATGTCCCGGGACCCCGACCCATTATGCGACGCAGCTGACACGAGCTTTTAAAACCGGCAACTTATATTTGCGGCGTAGCAATTCTGATGTATCGGTGCAGGGGCTTACAGCGAGAGCGCAGGTACGCCGCAAATCAAAAAGAAGCGGAAAAAAGCGCAACCTTTTAATGCCGCTTCTTCCCGCTTGGGGCGTGCGGGGGGCGTGTTCATGACGGCATCAGGTAAAGCCGCTGAAGGCTCACCTTCATGACGTCATGATACATCCCTTTTTGCCCGTCGTAACCCGCCTATGTTCCTTTAGCTGACTTATTTGCTGCACTGACAAGACTCAACTTCCATGGATATCAAGCGGAGCCAAGTGTTCCTTATAAGGCAATTTGGGGCCCTAAACTGAGCCATACCTCTGTCCCCATCTAGAACTGAAAACAGCTCAAATGGGATTGGTGGCCTGTTATAACACACACTATACTTAATAGGCTAAAGGGGACCTGGGGTTGGCCCTTGGTTCAAAAAATCTTAGGGCCAAAACATACCAGTAAAAAACACCCAATTTGGGGTGGTGTGGGGGCATGGCATACAATTGCTGCACGCAGAAACCACCGAAAAGCCACGGCGGAAAGTGCTCCTTTTTTCCACTCTCAAAAGGAGTGGCATTTTGCTACTTCTTTTTGGGCCAGAAAAACCCAATTGGGGCTGCGTGTAAAGTTGCCAGGCCCCGATCCAGCCCTCAAAGGGATAGCATAGAGCTGTCCCTTATGGATGTCTGTTCAGCCCTTAGTCAGTCATATGACTCTTACTAACTATCAGTGCAGTCGCACTTGACTATACAAAAGTAAACCCCTTGAGTTCATTTGGGCTTGCTCCCATGTGAGGATAGGATTGCTGCCTGATTCTAGATTTGAATAAAAATAACATGGCAAAGTACAGGATTTTTTTGCCTTACCAATCTTGGCAAAAATGTATTTGATAAGCCTAGCATTATAGCTTCTGTAAATTTGCCTCCAAAATGAAATTAGGGCACAAGAGTAAGGAGTTTCAGCTAGCAGCTTGAGATAAGTTCTTTGTGGACCACACTTTCTCATTATTCAATTATTAGACATTTGATTAAAATCACAATATAATAGCCAAATCTGTAAGTACTGTATGACCAGAAAAGTGAACACAAAATGTACTTCCCAGATACATATCTTTAGGATTCCAGTCTTCTCAGTCATAGTAACCATATTACTCATACGTAGAGTCACTAACTTCAATTCAATTTACTCTCAGTAAATGTATAGACAACTAGAGCACTGACATCATTTGCTAAGCTATCTTTCGCTAAAGGCAGTGTGGTGTACTGGATACATGGTTACCACCAGCAGAGCTTACATACACACAACAAAGAGAGACAGTCTTATAAAAATATTCTAATTGTAAGCCACCTTTGTTTTTAAAAAATATATCCACGTCTTGACACTACAATGCCACTTAAAAAATCACCCAACAAAGTATTAGCTTATTAAATAAAAAGGCACTCCTTGTAAGCCTCAAAGGACATTCTCAGCAAACTGGGTTATTTCGCAGCAAGTAATTTTATGATGTTGAATGCACCCCATTCAAACAATTCTATGACTGACTGAAATAATAAGTACTTTCCATGAGACTTTTGCCTGAGAAATTCTACATGGAACAGGCTCCTTGTGCTGAAAGTTCCCTTACATTTGTGAGAAATTATCTCTTTCCCTCTTTCACCAATGCTCTTGCAGAATTTACTCCCTTGGAACAGGCAGTGAACTTCAAGTCATTTATTCTTAACAATTTCATCAACACTGGCAAAATTATGCTAGAGCCATAACACAAAAGATTGCTTTTTATGTTATCCCTTCAAAAATGTTGTTGCCATGCTTCTGGTGGTATGGGCGGTGCGAGAATCCCTCATAAAGAGATACATTGTCACACATTATTTTCACACATTGTCCACAGGCTGCAATCTATACCTGTTTTATCTGATAGTATGTCCCACTGAAATCAGTAACTTACCTCTGAGTAGACATGTACAGGATTACCGTTTATTATTAAGCACTGGGAGAAATGCATAATGTTAAAATGACCTAAAGCTCTGTTGCCATTGTTCTCAGTGGCATCTCCCTAACATGCGAACTTGTACTGTAATGTCTTATTTGTAACTATGTAAATTTTTGTAAATACTAGAAAATCGTAGGCGGGATACAGACCTCCGCTTTGCCGGTCTCCCGCCGCGCCATTTGCTCACGTGGGAGCCGCAGCAGCCAAACCGCGCGGCTCGTGCGCGGAGCAAAAAAGAAGCTCCATTTCGGAGCTTCTTTTTGCGGCGCCTCTATGACGTCGCGAGGCGCCGCTGGCAATATTCGTGACGTCATAGGCGCCGCGACACTCTGGACGCTATGCGTCCAGTACGTAAGATGGCGGCGCCCATGTGGAAGGGGCACCGCCATCTTGTACGATTCTATACGTACTAGGTTAGGGGGGGCGGAAGCACCGCCCCTCCACCCTAGTACGTTAGAATACGTACTATTATGCGGTTTTATCCCGCCATAGTAGTTATTTCCAACTACGATACTGCAAATGAACTGAAGAAATAGTTAAAAATTCAGCATGCTACTTCTCTTAAATTTCATTCCTTTGTGACCTCATCGATGCATCAAAGCAATTTTATGCATGTGGTATCACACAGTATTCATCAAGGCCTCCAAATATTTAACTATTGTGGAATCACTTTGTAAATTGTTGGGGTTTCTGAAGTGTACTTCCTACAAAGATTATTTAGCAGCAAACATGTAGAAAACTTGATACTGAGAAATATAAATTACTATTCTCCCAAATAACAGGGAACATATGGGAGCAGAGGGGCTCTGGACTTGAAATCATTTTTGCCCCTGAGCAACTCCACATTAAATTAGCAAAATAGATGCAAGTAGATTTAAATCCCTTATGTTGTTATAACCATAACAGTGACCTTCTTCTCTTTCCCTCTTTTTTAAAAAACGAATGTTATTTCACATTGAAACATAAACCATTTACTTATCTAAGAAAAAAAACCTGGAAACCTTAAAAACGTAAACATCTTTTGGATTTTCACAGTCCATAAGTGAACTGTCTCCTGAATAACATCTGTACATGTATTCTTCTTACTGAACAACAAATGTGCATGCACAGAAAATCAGACAAGACTACATGCAGGCTTCAGAACACGATGAGTAAAAATGAAAAACAAATGTAGTTATAGAAAACAGCCTAATATGCAAGCCCTGTGTAGTGGGAAAAGATGAGGATGCTCCACGTTCCAGTTGCCAGAATTGCCTTCAAAGCTGTAGTCCGTGATTTATTCATCACAAGTTGATAGAGGGGGGGAAAATCTTTCAAAACTTTTGGTGTTTGGTTTTTTCATTTCCATAAGTAACAACAATATCAAGTCTTTGAACAAATATGTGTGTGTGCATGAGTGTATATGTGTGCAAAAGAAAGAAATGCCTTCATCAAACTGCTGCTGTAATCCGAATCCTGGCAACAATGCTGGAGCTCCCATCCCACCCCAGTGAAGAATGAAATGTCCAAAGAACCAACCACAACCATATCAGAAGCTGCCAACTGAAGAAACAATAGTTACTGTAGAAGAAAGCGATGGCTGCACAGACGACTGAAAAGGAAACCAGAGAAGTAGTGAATGTAACTTTACTAATGGTCCCTGCTTCAGTATATTTAATTTAACAACATGCCGTTTTCTCCTGCATTCTAGCACAGTAACTTGACAGTCGAAGAACTGTATTCATCATTGTTCGTTTGTAAGCCATTTCTCATGTCATATCAAATACCTTAGTAACAAACATCCCCAACAAATGTCATGATCACAGGGCCCTTTTCATGCCAAGGCTTCTTGCTTTGTCTTACTGTTACAACACACCGCATTTCATTTGTGAATTGCTACCACCAGGTTTTTGCTCTGATCAACTCTTTTTTATCAACTGTCCATTCTTTCTAAATATTACAGTACAGTGCATGCCTTCCATTTCTGCCCATTAGTATACAGTGCGCCCGTGTTATACACGGCTGCGTTTACACAGCTTCTCAGCATATACCTGGAAGCTACGCCGAAGGGAGGTGTGCGCGGAAGAAAACATGGCACACGCCTCCCGTGGCATGCATCTTGTGTGCCACCACCACAGGCACAAGCCCCAGTGGGGCTTGAGCATCCACATTTTTCCACCTACGTGGGGGTGTCCGGAACGGATCTCCGGAAGGGAAAAGGACGACTGTATTTCATTTATAAGCCTACAATCGTATACCTACTTACTTGGGTTAAGCCCCATGACTCAGTGGCTGCTCTCCAGTACACATATGCAGCATTGCACAACTGTAATAGCCAATCAGTCTTTTCCGTATCATAACCCAGAAATAAGCATCTCTATTTTTGCTACCAATGCACTAAATTTTTATAATTCCTACTTACAACACTGCTTTATATTTGAAAAAAGAGCAAAGCATGTGCATATTAACTCAGCAGTTCCACCACTATCTTCACTGTGGTTTACTCCAGGTACAATACAATGGAAGCAGCAACAAGCACCTATACATTTATACCTAAGCATTCTGCATAAGTAAAAAGCTTACCATATTGTTGCCTTCTACTTGGGCCACATAACATAATTATAGCACAAATAAAATTATAGCAACTATTATTTCACTTTAACCACCACAGTCTGTCCTATGAAATCTTGGATTGCAGTTTAAGGATCACTCAGCCCACAAACCCCAGGATTCTTTAGCTAAGTGGAAAATAGCACTATTTAACTTATGTGTAAATAGGCCCTGGTGTCCAACCTCGATGGCTGTAATTCTTCAATGTCACCCAATTCATTGTGTAGGTGTAATTAATAAGGAACTGTATAACTTCTGTAGACTAATGAAAACATGCTTGGCTATGGAATGGCAAGAAATGTTACCTGGATAAATTTAAAGATTGCAAAGGCATTGCACTGTCTTCTAGTATAGAAATCCCAAAATAGAGGAGCTGTGTGTTGAAACAGCTATCACCTAGGCCCAGAGGAAGCTGCAAAAAACCAAAAACAGCCACTTCTTTGCTGGGAAAAAAATAATCCAACGTTATGCACACACACCTACCACTAGAATCTAGCACAATCAGCACAATCCATTATTATTTATCCTTAGTACTGAGAAACAATGGAGGTAAGAGGCAAAAATTAGTTACTAAACATCGCTTCATTAGCATGTTTGGGGCAATACTGCATTCAGTTTGATGTCAGGCACTTGTCATGTTATTTATTGTTCTAAACTTCTAAACTTCCTTTGAGTAAAATAATATACTATTGGGCCAAAATCTCTCTTTCCATCCCAAAAATCTCCCACTCAACATTTGCATACCAATATACTGAGCATGTTTCACATTATTTATAAATTAAACAGACAGGTAAATGAATTCTGTATTCTGATTCTGAATTTTGAAATTTTTAAGAGAATTCACTTGTACAACAAGGATGTATTCAGGAATATCGACATAGCTGTGATCGTCGGAATATCAGTATGCAAAGGATCTTGTATCACCTTTGAGACTGTGTAGAAGAAGTTGTCGCATAAGCTTTTGCAGACTTGATCACTTCCTCAGTACAGCAGAAACGACTCTTATGAAAGCTTATGCCACAAATTTTCTATACAGTTAGTCTCAAAGGTGCTTCTAGATCCCTGTGCAACAGAGTAATATATTAAACAAAGGAGTGCACCTCCATCTTGACAGTAAATATATAAGGTAGTTTATCTGCTACTGACACACTACATCCGTCATCCCTTTAACTTACTGCTAAAATTATTCCTTAAAATAGGACTTGATCACGAGAATGGAAAAATAACTTGTCCTGACCGTGGTTCCATAATCGCATCTGGTCAGGTGTCATCCAGGGAGGCAGTGTGCATTTTTTGGCGATGTTGTAGAAAATCAAATAGAAGGCTATGAACTGGACCACAATGCCTAAAACATCACTACAGGGTTCCTACCAAATCTGTTGCTCTTGCTCAGGAGACCAAAGATTCCTCCACTGTGACAAAGAATGTATCAACCCTAAGCTGTGCGTGGGACCCTATCTTGCCAATACTGAAAGAATTAACAGGGTGTTTATTACCAAGAATCAAGGTGACCACCATAAGGTGATTTCCCTCTTTGGCAGAGTGACCTGTTTCTGGCAATTCCTTTCCAGGCAGGCCTCACCTGGCACCTGATCAGTTAGATGTCAAGCAAAATCAGTTTTATTCCCCGGCCCTTTGAAGGAGTTAGACCTCCATGTGCTTCTAAAATAGCATTTCATTCTCCCTAGTTTTTACTGATTAATGTTTTTATCTTATTTCAGTAAAAATTCATCTTACTTTCCCTGAGATCTCTCTAACTAAGGGCAGTAAGTTTCCATGGCTGATGAGATTCGAACCCTGATCTCTCAGACTCCGATTAATAGACCATAGTAGATTTCTAACATACTGCTATTTTAAAACAGAATAACAATATGTTGACATGTAGGAAAATGACAGGGTGATGTCCTTCTTTCAGATCATTTTAGTTGTTTACACCCACAGATTTTGTTTGTTTTATAGAATTGCAGTCAGTCATGCGAACTCTCCACCTGTAGTCTAAAAGGTGCAATCCACAAACACAGTTCAACCACCTCTTGCTGTTATAAGAACAAGGTTCTAGATATCCACAAACAATGCTGCCCGCCCTGATGCCAACAACCAGAATGGCAATTTGCTCTGTACGAAACAGCTGCTTGTCTTGGCTGTCAGACATCTCCTGTGCCAGCTTGCATGGTCTATAATGAGCACAAAACACAGCTTCCTACTAAAACTCAGTATCATAAACATCAACTTGTGGATGGTGTCCCAACTCTGATTTAGAGATGTAATATTCACTGAATTTCCTGACTATATTAATATTATTCTTTCCTATTTTGAAAAAGTCCAATTCATTTCTTTGCTGTCTATTAATTCAGATGTATGCACAAAAAAAACTGTGGGGGAAAATACATTCTACAATTTCAGATCCAGTCGACTCACCTAATCATTCTCCAACACCAAAAAAATACCAGAGCGTCCAATGAGGCTTTTTCTTCATACCAAATTTTTTACAGCACTAACAGGTCCCATACACTCCAGAGAAATGTTAATTCCAGACCTTGAAAGAAATCAATTATTTCAGACATGGTTATCCACAACTGCTTCACTTTAATTACTTATAGGGAAAAAATACAACAACTATCAGATCCAGTTATACCACCTTCTAATCAAGCATAAGTTCATAAGTCTTAACTTAAGAAACAAGCACTTCACTAAAAGAAAAATGCCAAAGTTCAAAAATTGGTTATAAGGCACTAGTTCCCATACAAGTGAAGCCCTTATGGTAGTTGATGCCAACCATCCAGGTCCAACAGTATTTATGCTGGATCCTGCTGCTTCTGACAGAAGCAGCCACCCATCCCTTCCTGAAAATCCCCCTCTAGAAACACATCCCAAACAACTAAAAAAACCCTTTTGGAACAGTTTTGCTAACACAGACGATTGTCAGCCAGAGGAGAAAGGAAAGAAGTTGCAATTTTGCTAGTGTTCAGTACCAAAGTATACCAAGAGATCTATATAATGTCAGTCATCTATGTAGAAGTGGGGGAATCAGACTGTTCTGCCACAAATAGGCATCCACAAATGCCAGGAACTGGTCATCTCATCTGTTGAGCTACATAGCCTAAACGTTTTTGCTGACCAGAGTAACTGTATTGCTAACATAAGCTATTTCCTGAAGTATACACACTAGTTCTTAAAATAACATTTTTTAAATTAAATACCTGGCCAAAGTAAATGGTTATTACTGACATTAAAAACTACACAAAAAGTGTCAGGTTTCTAAAATAAAGAATGCTTTAACTCCGAAGATTTCTCCCAATAATGTAGAGTTCCTGTGTAAGACTTGAAATACAATATACATTGTCAAAACGGCACTGACAACAGGGTGATCAAATTTAAAAGAATAACAGTTTCAGACAGGATACTATAATGGTTTCTTTAACAGAGCTTTTCAAAAAATGTCTGCTGCAGTACGAGCCAAAGTGACTGCCTGTGGCATTGTGTACTGAAACTATCCAAAGAAGCAGTTGGGGTAGAAAAGGGCAAGAAGGAAATGCTAGTTCAGGAAAAGCTAAGAATGTTGTGGAAGGATCCAACCATAATCATCATCAAGGACTCAAGTAGGTTGTAGCATTAGCAACAGATTCAGAAAAACTGTTTACATGGACATCTATAGTTCAGTATACTGACAAACTGGGGCGGGAGTAGCATGTACTGTATTAATTCTTGATGATGGTGGGGATATAACTGAATAATAAGTAGGTAAAAATTCACCAGCTACACTGGATATAGATGTAAGCAGATGCCCATGATCTCATCTTCCTAGAGACTTGGAGCTTCTCTAGCACAGCCCAAAAATAAATCTTCCATCAGACAAAGAACCTTACGCTAGGGTTGCCATAAACCCCCCTGGGGGCTGACAAACCCGATTTTTGCCCCTTGGCACGGTCACGGCACGGTTTGGCTCTTAACCCCGGGTTGAGCTGGTTGCCACCGCCGCCGCAACAAACCATGGCGTTCTGCAACCGCCCACCCAGCATTGCTGCTGCAGCCTTTCGCTCCTGACTCGCTTTGCCCTGGCCATGCATAGGCTGAGCAGGAGCTCCTGCCCTTCAGGTTGGCTGGCCAATGGCTGGACAGCCCTCCCCGCTGCCGGAGCCGTGACTGCTAGCAGAGCAGGGCTGTTCATCAGCGCCCACTCTCCACATTGGCCAGCCACCTCAAGAGGAGGAGTGTCTCCTCTTTGGTCCTGGCGCGGCCGAGGGCAGAAAAGAGCCTTGCCTGCAAGCATCTCTCTTCCTTCCCCGTCCCCTATTGTTCTTCTCTTCTTCGTCCTTTTCTTCCTCCTCACTCCCCTCTTTGTTGTCTTCCCTTCTTCTCTTCTTTCGCTTCCCCCTCCGCGGCTTCTTTCTCTTCCCCTGTTGTCTTTCTTCCCCTCTTCCCTTCTTTCTCCTCGGCTGCGGCTTGCTGCTGTGCTGTTGTATGGGGCTGCGTGTGCCCACTCTTCTGACAATGGCAACCCTGCAATAGCCGCCCTTCGCTAGCCCATCTTTCTCTAACAGCCCTTATTTAATCCTTCTATCTAAACCTCTATCTATTTAACCCCCCCGCTCTCTTCTCAAGGGTCCGAGGCTTCTCAGGGCTTTGGCCCATGCAAAAGAAAAAACTGACCCCCAAAATCCCCCATTATAGGTAAGTGGAGATAACACTGTACTGGGGGAAAAGAGGGGTTGCAGGAGCAAGGAGAAGGAGGAAGGGGGCATTGCTAAGAAGGTTGGAACATATCAGTTTGCCGCTCAAGGGG
This sequence comes from Sceloporus undulatus, assembly GCF_019175285.1. Taxonomy (NCBI): domain Eukaryota; kingdom Metazoa; phylum Chordata; class Lepidosauria; order Squamata; family Phrynosomatidae; genus Sceloporus; species Sceloporus undulatus. Next base: position 135,540,688 of record NC_056523.1, on the reverse strand, counting down.
CTTCTGTCTACCTTGACTCACAATGCTGAGATGCCTGGACGTGTGCTGCTGTGTGTGTTTGGAATGGGGGGGGGGTGGCAGAAGGGAAGTACATTTCTGCCATCTGTCCGAGGAATAATGCCAAAGGTCCTCCCATTTTGAGCATGCCTAAGAAACCTGAGTTTATAAATACTTTTAATTAAAATCATTATTTTTTTCGTGGTCCTCCATTTTAAAAACATGTCCTACATTTGGGGCTAATTTTTGTCCTACATTGTCCTACATCCCCCCCCCATTTTTCCCGGTTTGGACGTTGGAACAGTTATGGCAACCTACTTACAGCACACGGGCAAAACAAATATTTGGAAGCAAAATATTAAACATGCACCTAAATAATTAACTGAAAACAACCCCCTCCCAAAAAAAATAAAAAGGAATTTGCCCCTTTGTTTATGCAAACAAGCATACCTGTAGATTTCTACAAGGCCCGTGATTAAAGCAGGACCTCTAGCCCGATATTTTGACAACATTGGGAAAAAACAAGTCTGCGCAAGAAGACACTATATATTCTCCACTGCAGCCACCAGATGGCAATCGCAACACATCTCACAGAAGGCAC
>NC_056523.1:135535195-135540065 GCF_019175285.1 Sceloporus undulatus | reverse complement strand
CCTCTGCTTGAGCCCTTTGATTAGGGAGTTCCTGCATGGCAGAAGGAGGCAGAGAAAGGGGACCCTAGTTCCAAGCTAAAACAGAGGCTAGGTGGATAGACCTTAGAATCTGAGAGTTGGGCGAGATCAGATGCCTCCTCGTGAGGAGCCTTCCCTTCCCTGCCTGGGCGAGATCAGAGCCCAAGCGGGCAGGGAATGCCTCTTAGCCTTCCCTTCTTGCCTCTCCTCCGTTAGAAATGGGCTCTCCCCACACAGAGGGAAGGTTGCAATCCACCGGGAGAAGCCTTGTAGTCCTTTGCAGATGCAGGCGCTTGAGCAGCCGAGACTTCAGGCGCTTAAAGCGCTGAAGAAATTAAGCGCCTGTAAACCATTAAAATAAAAAATAAAAATAATCCTTATCTCTTATTGAAAGACCACAGCGGACAAAGGGGTGAGGGAAGCAAAAATGGCGACAGCCACGACGGATGGGGACAGAAAGGGCAACTCCCCCAAGGACAGCCCCCATCGCAGTCAGCTCCTCCCATCCTTCTAGCCCGATTGAAACGATATCGTTCTCATCTAAATAATCCGGTTCCTAACTCGAATCAAGGGAAAAACAGTAGGTAGGACCCTAGTGTTTTTTTAACACGCGTTAAATGAGGAAAACACGGATTTAAATTTTATCCCGCTTCTGGATTCGATTTCTAGTGGGAACGATTCCGGGTTGCTCTAGAACCGTTCTAGGTTTAAACCGAATCCTAATGGGCACACTGCCTATTGAAATCGATTCAGAACGCGGGGTATCCCCTAGTGGGAACAAGCTCTTTGAGAAGGGTCTGGGGCACTGCAACCCCCTCCACCTCCAAAGTCTCCTGCTTGGAAGTTGTCTTTCCAGAATGTCTTCTGCCATTCCAGGTACATGTCTGTTTTATACAGGTGTTGACAATGCAATGGACTGTAGATTTGACCCAGGGGCCTTTTATTGACCATGCTGCCACCAGTGACCTGTGGTCCAACCAAATGTGAAGGGGGAAAGGCCTCCCTCTGCCACCACAAGGTGAGGTGCCTTCAAACTGGTTTCCAGTGGCTCCTGCCTTTCATAGATTGAAGATGAAACCTGTGATGGGTTTATCATTTGTGAACCTGACACTGTTACAAGGCTCCAGTCCAGGAAGAGGAACTACACTATAGGTTTCCAGCTGCTATTCCACTTCAGAGGCTTGCTTTGAATCCTTCCTTAAAGAGTTCCTATTTTTGCAGAAGCACTCTTTCCTACTTAAGTTAGCTAGAGAGGCTCCAACCCTATACTGGACTCTCAAAAGGCTATGCTGGAGCCACGAAAAGAGTTGACTTGACTGTTGCTACAGCCTCACAAATAATATTTCTCTCCACAGAATGCCCAGTGTTGCCAGCTTTCAGGGAGTTTGTCCTCACCTGCATGATTGAGTTTATAGAAGTGTGATATCACTCTTTGGAGTTTTCCGTTTGTCTCCACATCCACTCATTTAGTTAATTTAGAAGACTGAGTGTACCAATTTTTGGGGAACTACAGTAGGGCTTTAAAAAAAAAATCTGGGATGCTGCTTGCCAAGTTGGTTCTATAGTGTATGGCCCTCAGGGCAATTTTCTCCTAAGTGCTCATTGACTAAGAGCTCCTCCAGATGAGTAAAAAGTCTCTGAAAATCCTAGGTTTTGTTTTGGTAAAACCAATTTTATTTTGGAGATCCACATGACATTTTCTTCCACTCAAAGTATTTCCTGGGAACTCTCAGTATTACCAAGGTCTTTTCATTCTTCCTTCCCAAGTTAGTTTACATTAACCCAGGGCATGCCTACACTGGCCAGAATACTTCAGGCTTCTCCCAGAGTATTCTCGCCCCATAGCTCCCCAAATTCCCCTGGCACCTGGGCACGCCACTGGGACACCAGGCAAATGTCTATACACAAGGTCAAAAGCATGGTGCCCAATGTTGATCAAAATATGGCTGCGCACCTCATTTTGACCTCAGAGGAAGTGACATGCACCACCAGCAGCAGTGCCAGGTGCCACAGCAAGGCATTTGTGTAAGCAACTGCTTGGCATCACTTCAGAGTGTATTGGATTTTCCTGGAAAATCTAGAGCAAAAGGTAGGTTTTTAAAATTTGATTTACGGGAGATGGCCCAGATTCTGTGCAGAACTGGCCTTCCCACATGAAGACAGTCCTCACTTGAATTGGGGCTGTGGTCCTATGTTTTGTGGACAGGATGATGTGAGAGCAGGGGGAAGCCTTTGTAAATGACACATGTAGACATGCCCCCATTATTTTCTGAGATGAAATGCATCTCTACTTTTATTTCTGTTTGCATTATTCCAGAACTAGCTAAGATGGCTTCTTGTTTCCAGGACACAGATTCAACAGCGATCAAACAAGAGAAAAGAGGAATGTTTGCACCCAAACAAAATCATCCTAATGTTTACCTCTTGTAATGGTTAACTAATGTAATATTGCTAAAGCACTTTAGCACTTTGATTATAACTCCTGAATAATAACACAGAAGGCTCAGTCGAAACTGGTGAAGATCAATTTCAGAAATGCTGCACAAGTTTTAATGTGATATGTGGTCAGAGGGAGGGGAGAAGCAAGAACACAGGACGGGGAGTGAGGGAAAGCCAGGATATTTTTTTTTTATATTTTTTTATTTTTATTAAAAGTTCACATATATATACACACTAACAAACATAATACCATAAAAACTACTCTATATACTATTACCCATCCCAACACATGACATAACCAACAAATACGAATACATAAAAACAAAATACTTCCTTTCCTTTACAGCGATTATTAATCAATTCCAGATAATCTGGATTAGATGACCTTTATGACTTCCCTCTTTTCTCAGGATATTTTTTAAAAAGCACTTGAATGCAAACCTGGGAATATGTGGGTAAATCAAATAAGAAAGAACTCACATTTTAGGCTATATAGCACTATAACTCTAAAAATATTTTTAAAAAGGAAACAGAAGGCAAGAGAACATATTATACCACTAGCCCTTGAAATTAAACAGAAACCCACTTCAGGGTAGAAATAAACATTACAGCTGGTGCCAGGATTGTCAGAAAATAGTCTGGGAGAACATAAATAGTGTTTAGATACTTAAAAACAAATAAAAACAAACAAAAACTACAGCAGCACATATCACAACCTGCTGACACATCTGTCCTGTCTGGAACAACCATGAGAAAGTTTTTGAGCTATGTGTGTAGACATACCTTAAAACTACCAAGGAAAGGGTCCAAATTCTTCTCCTTGGATAACAGGAGAGGGGTAGATGCTGTGAACAGTACCTAGAACTACCTCTGATGAATAAGAAATAGTCACTAATAAATGAAGAGGAATGGGAGGATAGCAGCAACAGCAGGAGTAACAACAAAAACACAGCAGTAAATTTTGATAATCTTGAAAGACCCCATAACCATTATCCCAAGAAGAATTCAACATGCAGACAACTGTATGGACCCATATCAACAAATCTGTTCTAGCAGTTTAATAACTAGCAGTGTTAGGGTTACATGCCTTTACATGCCTATACTCACCCACTGTTAATTTGTTAATTTATGGAAGTATAGACACAACATATATTTACAGTAACTTCCTGATTGTTTTTCTGTGCACACTTTCTTACATGGCTCCAACCTGCAGCAATTCTTTTTTCTCTTCCCCTTCAGTTTTCCATTACGACATGTATTTGATTATGGGCTAGTATTGTGAGTAAAGCTACTGTACTGCAGCCACTCACTCACAAACCATAAGGTTGCGAGTTCAATACCAGCAAAAGGGCTCAAGCTCGACTCAGGCTTGCATCCTTCCGTAAGTGGCTAAAATGAGTACCCAGATTGTTGGGGGCAATTAGCTTATACTTTGTAAACCATTTAGGGAGTGCTTAAGTGCACTGATAAGCGGTATAGAAAAGTACCTGCTACTTGCTACAAAGAAGGCTACCATAAGCTTATCTCTCTGCTAGATCCTGTGTGGATGGGTGGGCATGAGGCTGGTTATTGTTCAGCTTCTACCTTGCCAATTTTATTCCTCTGTTTATGGGATCCCATACTGTCTCTAAAGTTTCTCAGCAACAAACAGTTCTTAATACTGTTCTTAATACTGAATACTGCACTGAATACTCAAGTTAGGATCGTTCAAACAATTGTATTCCCTATCACCAATTATGGATATGAGAGTTGGACAGTAATGAAAGAAGACAGAAATAAAATTAACTTACAGTATTTGAGATGTAATTCTGGAGAAGAGTGCTGAGGATACTGTGGATGGCCAAAAAGACAAACAAATGGGTCCTAGAACAGATCAAGCCTGAACCCTCTGTGGAAGCCAGGATAACTACATCGAGGTTGCCGTACTTTGGACACACAATAAGAAGGAAATACTCATTTAGAAAGGCAATGGTGCTGGGAAAAGTGGAAGGCAGCAGAAAGAGAGGAAGACTGCAAGCCAGATGGCTAGAGTCATTCAGGTAGACCATGGGCCTGAGCCTGCAGAACCTCAGCAGAAAGGTAGAGATGGGGGCTCTTGGAGATGTTTCATCCCTAGGATTGCCATGAGTAAAGCTACATTTCAAACCGGCTTCCGGGCGGGCTATGGAGTTGAGACTGCCATGGTCGCCTTAGTTGATGATCTCCGTCTGGGCATGGACAGGGGGAGCGTGTCCCTGTTAGTGCTATTGGATATCTCAGCAGCCTTCGATACCATTGACCACGGTATCCTTCTGGGACGCCTGAGGGAGTTGGGAATTGGAGGCACTGCCTTGCAGTGGTTCTGTTCCTACCTCTCGGGCAGGTCCCAGATGGTGGAGCTGGGGGACTGTCGCTCCGACAGGAGGGCCCTGAC
>NC_056523.1:135530418-135535095 GCF_019175285.1 Sceloporus undulatus | reverse complement strand
TTACAGGTGGCACTTGACACCAGTCAAACTGTCAAAGATGAAGAACAGTAATAAGCCCAATAAATGTTGGAGATGTGGGGAAGAAAATGCTAACTATTTTCATATGTGGTGGTTATGTAGGGAGATAAAGGAGTTTTGGGAAGCATTACATACTAAAATCCAGAATACACTGCAAACAAAATTTGAGATCAGCCCTAAATTGTTCTTACTGAACATTACAGATGATCTGGAAGGTAAATTAAATCAAGATCAAATTGGCACTCTGCTTTACATGGCCACGGCTACTCGCTTAATTATTGCAAGGCATTGGAAAGGGCGGAACACCCATATGCTGAAGGATTGGTCTTTAAAACTACATGATCTGATGATAATGGATAAACTGACAATGCTGATTAATGGGAAATCAGAGCAACACTTTCAAAAGAAATGGAGGAAAGTTAAGGAAATGTGGATTCACTGATAATTTGTAATGAGGAATAGCAGACTATTTATGGTGCTTTTGGTCGGCATTTTTGAGCACACCAGCATATATTTATGTTTATATGACTAACGATTAAGGAAAAATGCTGGTGCCCTGACTTTGTCCCTTTGTTTGGTTGAATGTTTGTTTTTCCAATTTTTTTCTTTAATTGTTGTTCTTTCTACACCAAAGTCTCAATATGTAACAGAGGGATCTGCAGGACCAATTCGGGGAAAATGGAATTTGTATATGGATAAGCAATATAAATAAAATAAATTCAAAAGGAAAAAAAAGAGTTCCAGATGTTAGACGAGCCATCACTACACAAAGGGCCTTTTCCACCTCGGCCCCTAAGCTCTGGAACTCGATCCCCGACGAGCTCAGCTCGACCCCCTCTCTAGCCCAATTTTAGAAAGGGCTGAAAACGTATCTTTTCAAACAGGCATACCCCCAATAGACCTGTTGTGATCCCTCTCCCCCTCACCGTTGTTACAATCACTGCTAGCCTGGACTTGTTATTGTTGTTGTTCTTTTATATAATGTAATTGTAAATTTTTGATAATGTTTTTATTGTAATTTGTATGTTGTTGGATTGCAAAATCCACCACTGTAACCCGCCTTGATCTCTGGAAAGGCGGGCTAGAAATAAAGCTTTTAATTTATTATTATTTGTTATTATTATCCAAAGAGGGAAAGCATTGTGCAAGAGTACTAGATACCTGTTAAAACAACAACAATTTAAAAAATCTTACTCTGGTATAGCCTCCTTGTGCAATGATGGAAAAAGTACTTGCACTGACATAATTCCAGGTTATGCCAGCTCAAGTCACCAAAGAGGACCCCAGCCCTTATTTTCATTTTTTTGGGTAACACAAGAGCACAGCAGACGAACAAGTGGCATCAGTATGGGCCTGCTATCATGCATATTCTCACCTGGCTTTATTTTTCATACCATGAGAATAAAGCCTTGTCTGTATTGGCCAGAATACTCCAGGGGCAGCCTGGAGTACTCTGGACCTGCAGCTGTCTGCTCCTGTTACTTTAGCTTCTGTTTGTGTACCACAGTGGCTGTCTAAATGGGCATCCCACTGGGCCACCCAGTTCATCTGCCACCACTGTGGGTCACTCATTTCTAAAGTCACCAGTGCCTTGTTCTGACTTCAAAACAAGCGACCCACGGCAACAGCAGCAGACATACTGGGTAACCCAACAGGATACCTGTGCAAACAGCCACTACAGCACAGAAATGGAGGGCTCCTGATCTTCCCAAAAGATTCAAAGCAATAAATAGGTAAGTTATTTTAATTTGTTTTAACTTTCTTATGCCCAGTGGCGTCACCTCCTGGTGTGTCACCTGGTGTGTGTGTGTGTGGGGGGGGGGGTCTGGGTGTGGTGGGGCTTCCAGGGCATGGCCAAAAAGGCCCTGCCTACCACTCTGCCACATGCTGCTCTACATGTGATAGAACAGCCCATGGCAGGGAGGGGGACTGGGCATGCTCCCTCGCTGCTGTGCACCACATTGAGGCAACAGCACTGAGGTGGGGGGCACATGGCTCCCTTGGTGCTGCCACATTGTTCTCCTCATGTTACTGTTCTCATGAGAAGAATGAGATGATGACATCAAGGTGGAGGGGGCCAAATGGGTGTCATCCCTTTTCTGGGTTGTCACACCATGCAGTCCAGAACCCCCCACATCTCTCCTAGCAATACCACTGTTATGCTCTAATTCTGGTGTGGGACATGCCAGACATAGTCCAGGCTGCCTGCACCAGAACTGGGGTTTGGGCTGTGTATAGAACAATGCCAAAACTGGGGGGGGGGGGGGGGGGGGGATGCTTTTGGCCTATGCAGACAAGGCTAAGCGACAGGAGACCTTGACTTTGCACCACCTAAGAGCAATCTGGCAAGGAAAGGCATACTCTGATGCGAGATCAGGTTATGAAATTTAGGATCAAAATTTAAGATTAAATTTAAGATCAAACAAGATGGTTGCGTAGTTTCCACTTGCTCAGCCTGTGTCATATTTTTTTCCTTCATCAGTGCATGCAACAGATGTAATCTTCCATCTAATGAGAAAAGATAGAAGCTCCTCTTTCCATAACAGGGGAAAGGGGAAAAAAATAATCCGAACCTTTCCAGCTGGTCAGGTCATGTCTGAGAGTTACAGGGAAAGAGCCAGCGAGTGCACAAGAGATAGCAAACAGTGCTTCTAGCTTCCTCTTTCTGATTGGCTGACAAGGAGGGAATGAGGTTTGCATCCTATTTTTAGATGCTTTTGCAGCAGGCTCTTATGTCACAGGACGGGCTGTGCAGGGACTAGGCTGCTGCACTTGATGATGATTTCCAGCCACTGTTAAAACCCAGGCTGAAAGGAACGCTGAGCTTTCTAAAATTAATCACAACTGTATGAAAACACAGTTTTATATACTCCCGGATGAAACAGCATCACCAACAACAACAAAAACACCACGGCAGATGAATATTTAGGGAGAGCCACAGAGAAGAGCATAGGAAGAACCCAGTGCTATCCACTTCTTCTCTTCTGCTTGTAAACAAATAATTCCAGTGAGACGTTGGAGCTTCTGTTCAAGAGGAAGATTACAGCCAAGGGAGCTAAACTGATCACGGCAGTGCTATTGGCTCATGTTTTCATAATATTTAGCAACCAAAATTGGATAGGTGAAAACAGCCCCCCCCATAGGGAAGTGACAAGCAAGTCAGGGGTAACCCCCTCCCACAAACATCAAGTGTAGAGTAAAAATGATGTATGTGATGTCCTCCAATATTTTTCTAATATTGTCATAGCACCATGAAAGCACAAGTTGGCAAAGTGCAGTTGTGGGGCAGGATGTGCCCCCCAGCCAATTGTGCAGCATTCAACACCTCTAGATGCCCCAGATCCTTTTTCGAGCCAAAATGAGATTGGAAGGCTTGCTTTTTCGGAAGCTTCCTGGGATGGCAATTTGTTCTTTAAACAGATTGCAAGCCCCTTCCCAACAATTCATTGATCAATAAGAAATGATTTTTGAAACCAGAGGTTCCCTTTGGTTGCCTAAGGTAAATTTTTGGCAGTCCATGCACCTCCAAACAATACCAAGAATATAAAAATGTCCCTTAGATATGGTCTGTCAAACAGCTTGGACTTTAGCTGTTCACCTAAGGATTCACTTTGCATTCTGACATTCCTGTGCTCCATTGTAATTCACCCTTTGTTTCATTTTAGGAAGGGGTGTGTGTGTGTGTGTGTGTGTCTGTGTGTGTGTGTCTGTGTGTGTGTGTTTGTGTCTGTGTTGGGCTGGGCTGGGCTGGGACAAATTCTACAAAACTGATTCTCAGTGTATAAAAGTATTGCTCATTTTACATCTATAGTAATAATACTAGAATTTGAAGCAGTGAACATGGCCAAAACACAGGAACTAAAAGGTACTTAAGTACAATAACTTCCAAATTCCACAAAACATTGATGTCTTTATTGGACCAACGAAAATGCACAAAATGCATGTTGCAAGCTTTCAAAGCTCAACTGGCTTCTTCATCAAGCAAAGAAAGTTAAAACTCATACAGGAGACAAAGAAATTAAGATGATGTTAGTCCCAAGCCTCCATTTTGCCAAGATGTGGCTGTTTGCAGTTCAGGTGATATTGGAGGGACATGCAGGTAGGCAGACCCCTCCTCCTTCTGCGCATATAAGTACTCCAGGGATTTTTTTAAAGTTCCATTAGCAAGACAAAAGAGATGCTTCTTTTGAGATCCATATCTGCTGACTCAGAACAACACCAGCACCTTATTGAAAAAATGCAGGCCTGTGACTAACATCATCCCCCTCCCCTGCATGAATTTGAACATCTTTGCCTGATGAAAACTCAATTGGGCTTTGAAAGCTTGTATGGTGTATTTTGTGTGTTTCAGCTGTCCCAATGGTTTGGATGTTATTCTACTTTGTTACATGGCCAACACAGCTACTGGCCCTTTAAACAGGCTTTAATCCAAAACTGGTATATGCAAGTTCAAATGTTCATGGAAAGTCAGGAGGAGTTGGAGACACAGCTCTTACCCAGACTGAAAGTGTGATTGTTCTATGTGTCAAAGGGTGAAAAGAACTGATGCTGCCACAGACATTTTGAAAGAACAACAACAACAATAAAATACAAATCTGATGGCTGACCTCAGTTATGTTAGCACAGGGACCTTCCTTGCACTGTGTTTCATGTGATCAG
>NC_056523.1:135526997-135530318 GCF_019175285.1 Sceloporus undulatus | reverse complement strand
TATGGATGCTGGCCATGAGAGCCTTTGACTTCACCAGTTGTTGTGTGCTTTCAAGCTATTTCTGAGTATGACACTATTATGGGATTTTCTTGGCAAGATTTGATCAGAGCAGGTTTGCCTTTGCCTCCCTTGCTAACTCCAAAAGAGATTGTAGTGCACAGAAGGCAATAGTAAATTGCTCTTGAAATATTTTATTTTGAAAGCCTTATGTTGAGACAGTCCAAAATGAAACAAGAAGGAGGGCTGTAAGATGAGACTCCCAGGTTGGAAAGTCCTCAACCAGCTACTGGGGAAAAAGCAGATGACAAGTATGAGTAGTGCTGTGTCTAATGATACAACTGACTCAAGCCAAAAAGATGTTCAGCTGCTGACATGTGTGAAAGTGAAAGAAAAGTCTAAAGCTGCAAAACATATTCAATCTAGAGAGGCATGGCCCTGAATTTGCAAGATCTGAGGAGGACAGTTGATGACTGGGAGGCTTGGAGGTCTCTCATTAACAGGATTGCCATAAATCTAAATTGACTCAATAGCAAATAACAACAACAAACCTCAGAAATAAGAGGGTGTTTTTCCTGAGTGACTTCCCCTTTAGCATTCTTTGATTATTTCCCACATGAGCCATTTTCATCTAGAGGCAGTGAACTTAGTTAAAAAACTGGTAATATGGTGGACCCTGCCAGACATCCAATCTGTGTCTTTGAGGCACATTGAAAACTACAGTTGGCCCTCCATATTTGCTACTTTGACTTTTGCGGATTTGCTTATTCCCAAATTTGATTAATATATTAAATCTAGGAATCTCTAGGCCCTCCAGTGCAACTCTGCTGGAAGTCACATTAGAAGATCTAGAGATTTGTAAAGAAAATGCTTCTCTAAACATCTGTAGGATCTGCAGTGTGATTTTATGTTCAATTCCGCCACATGTTGACCATAGAGTCACACAGGAAGACCTAGAGATTCCTAGAGAGGGATTCTCTCAGGTAAAAAAAAAATAGTGGGTTTTTTTTTTATTTGTGGTTTTCCACTTTCATGGGGGTCCTACATCCCTAGCCCCAGTGAATGTGAGGGGTCTACTGTAGGACAAAATAAGGAAAGCTTTAAAAACATGTATGTGGCCATAGAAATGACAGGTCACTTTTCATTTTCTGAAAAGATCACACACGCACACACATACTCATGCATGCACACAAACACAAGTAATGGTTAGTTATCAATGTCATTTATTTGATGGTAGAAGCTGCTTTTGCCAGCAGACATGGAAGAGGGGCCATTGTTCCTTCCTCCTGAAGCTTCCACCATAGTGGCAAATGGTGGCATCCCTCCCTCCTTCCCTTTATTTATATCCAACCCTTCTTCCAGATGGGCACTTATTGTTAGTTGGATGGTGAATCTGCTTTAGGCTTTTAATTTCAATTACAAAGAACATTTCCAAGGTGTATGTATGAAGCCTAATTCCAAAATATGCCCCCTAAAAACTGGGTCAGGAGGAGGTTTCAAGTGCTGTGAAGAAGAGAGCTAGAGGGAATATAAACTTGATATTATGATGAATACAGCATTGGGTTTAGTCCAATTAATCCATAATAATATTTGGGCTTCCCAGTGTGAGTGTAGGGCTGAGCCAAAATGACTGGTATGCACACATAGGCTTGTGTCCACAAGTGTTAAAAAAATACCTTTGTTTTTCAGCATTTGCTTGCAGACACTGTTCACACTGTTTGGCCACTGTTGAGCAATGTTCTTTTTTCAAACTCTCTGTTTCAAAGAAACATAACAGAGTTTGTATAAGGCAAGTAAACAATGAAGTATAAAAGCACTGTCTATGACTTTGCTCTGTTATCTTCTTCTTCAGAGTTTGTTTCTAGTTGCCAAAGTGCTTCATATACCTATACCAGTCTGTGAAACTGGGTATCCAGAAAACCCACTTGATTTTCACCTAATAAGTATCTTTCCTCAAATGGGTTGGATTCTCTGGTCGAGAGATGACCCCCCCCCCTTATTTATAAAAGAAATACAAGGAAACCAAAGGTTTTTTTTTAAAGTCATATCTTGGTTTATTGATTTTTAAATATAGTTTCCAGCCACTTGCTAGCATTTCCATCAGAATGTAGGGAAAATCCCAGATAGCCAGCTGCTTATGCTCAGTCCTTTCAAGGTTTTCCATTTTGATGTTATTTCCATTCTGGACACTATGATCAACTCAAACTATGGGGAATTTGCACTGTTTGCAGTAAAGACTGACAATATTATCCAAGTCTTGCAAATAGTTATATTCTGGTTCACCATTTTGGAAAGCCATGAAGTTACCAATTTCTAAAATATTTGCACTCTGGGTCCTTTCTGCCCATCTGTGAAGTAGTGAACCCTATATCCTACATCTCTGCAAGCATATGAATGCTATTCTTAATATAAGCAAACCTCAGTGGGCACCAATGCCATCTGTTGTGTGTTTTCAGACTCAATTTGTGTGGATCTGAATCTTTTGAAGAAGCAAGTTTTAAATAATTTCTCATCTGGAAGATGGTCCATTTCCCATGCAGTTTTTGTCACTATGTGTGCGTTATATATAAACCTTCTTTTTCATTGTAGTAGTTGTTGTGTAACTTCAAGTCAACTCTAACTTAGGATGATTCTATTGTGCAGTTTTCTTGGCAAGATTTAGTCAGAGGAAGTTTATCATTGCCTTTCTGAAAGTCAGAGAAAGTGTAATTTGCTTAATATCACCCAGAAGGTTTTCATCCCTGAGCAGGGATCTAACCCCTGGCTTCCCAAGTCCTAGTCCAACACTTAACAACTACACCATGCTTGCTTTCATATCCCTTCTAGGTTCTCTTGACAGATCACTGAAATCACACTCTGGAGGTGCTGAGTTTGTTTCTACAAAACCTTTCAAAGTCTCTAAGGTACAAATGTTCTCTGATCTCTACTCACTTTATGGGTCAAGGAAAGCATGGAACCATCTTGTGTTTTCTCTGAAAGTTCTGATTGAGAGGGGCCATCTGTGTAATTTTGTCAATGGCTTAATGCCATCAAAATACCGTGTCTAACACAATGATGGCAAAGGAGTCTGAGAATACAATCGTGTATATCATTATAGGAAATCAAGTGAAGTAGCAGTGAAGGCCAGAGATGGTGAAAGCAAAGAAGAATGGTGCAGAGAAAATATGGCACTCAGAGAACCAACAGGTACTGAACAGGTCTGAACCATGAACATTCAGTAAATGTATACAGGAGAATATATATCTGGTGGAGAGTAATGCTCAGTCTGGCTATATGGAATATACTGATTTCAGAGCAAATATGAAAAAGAGAATATTCAGTTAA
>NC_056523.1:135522361-135526897 GCF_019175285.1 Sceloporus undulatus | reverse complement strand
TTTTTCGGCTTTTTCGCACGGAATCGCGGCTTTTCCCCATTAGCGCCTATGGCAATTCGGCTTACGAAGGCTTTTCGGGTTACGAAAGCGGCCGCGTTACGAATTAATTTCGTAACCCGAGGCACCACTGTATTTGGGTGTCATCAGCGTACTGATAACACCGCGCCCCGTGTCTCCGGATGATCTCTCCCAGCAGTTTCATGTAAATGTTAAACAGAGTGGGGGACAAAATAGCTCCCTGAGGGACACCAGATATCAGTTCCCTCTTGGAAAAGCAAGTGTCCCCCAACTGCACCATCTGGAATCTGCCCGAGAGGTAGGAACGGAACCACTGGAGCGCAGTGCCCCCGATACTCAGGCGTTCCAGAAGAATACCATGGTCAATGGTATCGAAAGCTGCTGAGATGTCCAAAAGCACCAACAGGGTCACACTTCCCCTGTCGATGCCCAGACGGAGATCATCGACTAAGGCGACCATGGCAGTCTCAACTCCATATCCCGCTTTGAAGCCAGTTTGAAATGGGTCCAGATAATCGGTTTCATCCAAGACTGCTTGGAGTTGGATGGCGACCGCTCTCTCGATCACCTTGCCTAAGAATGGCAACAATGAGACCGGTCTATAGTTGCTCTTTACCAGGGCGTCCAGGGAGGGCTTTTTGAGCAACCGTTTGACTGTTGCTAGCTTTAAACTTGATGGAAATTTTCCCTCCCTGAATGATGCGTTGATAATACGTTATAACAATAGTGTTACAGCATCGCTACCCTGGACGTTCAGCCAAGAAGCGCAGGGATCGAGAGAGCATGTCGTCTTCCTAACGCTTCCAAGAAGCTTGTCCACTTCATCGGTATGAACAAATTCAAAGTGATCCAGTTTAATAGAATTCACGGAAGCTCTGGATACCTCTCTTGTAATTTCTGTTGAAATGCCAGCATCGAGATCAGCCCTTATCCGAGAGATTTTATCTGCAAAGAAGTTGTTGAAATTGTCACAGCAGGCCTTAGTTGGTTCTAAAATAGGGTTCAGAGTGGGAGGAAGCTGAGTCAGCTCCCTAACCACCCTGAACAGCTCTTCTGGACATGACTCCGCAGACGCAATAGGCGCAGCATAGAAGGAGTTCTTTGCTGCGCTTAATGCCACTCCATAGGACTTCAAAAGAGCCTCATGGAGTGTCTTGTCGGATAAGTTCTGGTGTCTCTGCCAGCTGCGTTCTAGTCGTTGCACGGCCCGCTTCATTTCCCAGAGATCTTCAGTATACCATGATTTCCTATTGGAAGCTGGCTGGAAAGGATGCTTAGGAGCGATACTGTGTATAGCCCTGGAGAGGTCATGGTCCTAGATGTTAGTCAGGGTATCAACAGAATCGCCGTCAGATCCAATCATAAACCCCTCTAAGGCTTCTTGGAGCCTTTTGGGTTCCATCTGCCTTCGAGGGTGGACCATCCTAATCGGTCCTCCACCCCCGGGGGGATTTGGGTAGTTGTCTTAAGTCGAACCTCAACCAGGAAGTGATCCGTCCATGACAGAGCAGAGGTACCATCTACCTCTGCCCACAGTGTCCGAATCTGTGCTAAAGACAACATCAAGCATATTACCTGCGCAATGTATCGGGCCCGAGACTAACAGGGATAGGCCCATGGCCATCATGGAAGCCATGAACTCCTGAGCTGCACCTGTTAGATTTTGTGAGCCGGCCTCGAAAGGGATGTTGAGGTCTCCCAGAACCAGAAGTCTGGGAGACTCCAGCACCAGTTCCGAGACCAGCTGTGTCAGCTCGGCCAGGGAGTCTGTTAGCCCATGGGGTGGACGGTAGACCAACAGGATCCCCAGACTATCCTTAGCCTTCAAGGTCAGGTAAATACACTCAATGAAGTCCGTTTTCCGGATGGGGTTCCTGGTTAAGGTAAGAGTATTTTTATGGACTATGGCAGCACCTCCCCCCTGCCCACATATCCTGTTCTGCTCCTTAACAGTATACCCGGCTGGAAGAGCTTGTGCCCACACTGCATTGCTCTCAGCCCCCAGCCAGGTCTCTGTAATGCAAGCCAGCTCACAGTTCTTATCCCCCAAAAGATCGTGAATGATGTGGGTCTTATTCTTAATTAATAGTAGCCTCTGCTTCATCATTTATCCTAATGCTCCAGTAGGCATCTAGTTTATATACGTGACAATCTCTGTGGGATACCAGAGGAATCCTACACACCTGCTGGGTTACTTACTCTCTTTCATTTGGTGTGTTCACTTGGAAACCTGTGCTTTCTAAGATAAGAGAAAACAAGCCCATTGGCATGGCATCATTGAATACATGGCTATTAACTCATTCAGGTGCTTAAGCTGAGAGATTATTAAACTGCTTTGTTGCAATTGTGTGCTTTCAAGTCATTTCTGACTATGATGATGAATCTATCACTGAATTTTCTTGACAAGATTTGTTCAAAGGGTGTTTGCCATTGCCTTCCTCTGAGGCCAAGAGAGTGGGACTTGTCCAAGACTACCCAGTGGGTTTCCATGGTCAAACATGGATTTGAACCCTGGTCTTCTGGGTTGCAGTCTAGTACTCAAACCACTATATCATGCTGGCTCTCTGGTACCAAATGTAGCACTGCATTATTTCAGGAGATTTAAAGCAGTCACTTTTGATACTGTGTGAATAACTTATTTCTCAGTTTCTTCACTATGCATTAGTATGGAACATTTATAAAGCTTTCTGCTAGGAAAGGTTCATTTTAAATTCCAGGAAGTACAAATGATCTTTTCAAAATGGTAGGTGGCTGGTTCTCTAGTCATCTCATTAGCAGCTAAAGAGAGCTAGCGGTTGAAACTTTGCACATACCTTCAATTAGATAACACATCTATACTGTAAATTCTAACAAGTTACTTTCTGCTTGCCATATATTAGCACATTAATGATGTTCATATCTGCCATGGGTATATAATTCCAGTTGATTCTGGGAGGCCATATTATTAGGACTCAGCTGTTTGAAGTGGAATCTACAAAGGACATTTGAAGTCTGGTTCCCTCAATGGAAACGGTATGGTCTGCAGCAAAAATAGCTTATTTATAGAAGGTAAAAGAGTTTCTAATGTTACAAAAACACATGTTTAGAAGTAGCTGAAAGATTGTTACAGATCCACCATAATTTGGAAACAGGCCATCACGGCTTTGTTTGTTTGTAATGTTCTATACTGCTTAAAAGCAAACAGAAAAATAGATATGAGATGTCTGGCACAGATCCCAGACCCTTCGTTGCTGCTTCTGTAAGCTCCACTTATTTTAGATGAAATTTACTTTCAAGCCGATATGCTTAAATTTGCAGCAATCCAATCAAACTATGTATGGTAGTGGCAGACCTGTGTTTTTTCATATGACTGGAACAGACACACATTTAAAGTGAGAGGGCAGAGAGCCAATGAAAATATAAAACAAACAGGTACAAGGTATTGAATTTTCCCGCCGCTCACAACTGACCTTTAAAGAAAGGGGAAGATAAAAAGAAATTAGAATTTAGAAACCGCTTTTCTTTCTTCTTTTGGAATTTGATGATAGAATTGGAAGAGCAAGGGGAAGAGGGAATTCATGTCAGTGGACTTTTGCAGGAGACAGGATTGTCAGATTGAATGCTCAGAATTACATGCACTATTCTCCAATAGATACTGCTCGTTTCCTTTGCATGTTTTAGATATAATCATTGGCTCCAGGAAGGGGCTTGGGGAAGACTGCTATCTCCTAAAGGCTCCAGCAATTGCATACCTTCCAGGATTTCACAGATGAATACTGAGGGCTTGTCTTCACTAATGATATACAATGGACTCATCCTGGTCCTGGTGCAATCTGTCCAGACAACATAGGCCATATCTGCAGCAAAACCACTTATTTAAGCCCCTTATTCAGCTTAAGAGAACCTGTGGTTTAATCCAAAGGAGTAAACTCTAGTCCTCTTGGCTGTCTGGAGAGGTGGATCAGGTCCAGTTTGGCCCAGTCTAATTATCCAAACAGCAAATGTAGCATCATGTCCCTTGCTTTGTGCTAAGCACTATGGGGAAGGGTGAATTAACCCAGTTCTTCGGAGCTGACGTTGCCTTACCAGCTGAGAGCCTAGTTGTTGCCATTGCTTCTGCTGAGGTCAAATGAGGTTCTTGTATGATCAACAAGGAGGGGGTAGAGCAAGTCTTTCTTTAACTAGATGACAGGGCACCCTATTCTGACCTCAGCAGAAGCAATGGCAATGGTCAGGCTCTCTCAGGGAGCTACTTTGCTGGTGAGGCGACAGTGACAAGGGGGACTGGCCAGCGAGCCCGATGCAGTGTTAACTCAGTGGGCCCATGTGCACAACGACACAGTGCCCCACAGGATTTGTGTGTGGTTTCCAATGTGGTCAGCTCAGGGGTCAGTCTGGGGCATAATGCTCCAGTCTGGCCCTGAATTAAGCAGCCAATGTAGGCGTGCCCTTGCAAACACAGGCCAAACAACATCAGAGAGTAATCAAGATGGCAAAAGTTATTAATGGGGGTGAACTAGGATAGGCTGCTGCAGTTTG
>NC_056523.1:135519896-135522261 GCF_019175285.1 Sceloporus undulatus | reverse complement strand
ACATCGGAAAATACGATATCTCACATTCTACCCAGGTAACTTAATCCATCTAAGTCACTGATAAAGATGCAGAATAGCATTGGGCCCAGAATAGAACTCTCTGGTGGGTTACAGACCGCCCATTTGGGGTGGGCTGTACCCGCCCCATTACCCGGTGTATCGAGGCCTCAGTGGTGAGAACGGCAGCCGCTGAGGCCCCGAATCGCCGCTTTTCAGGCTGCGGGGGAGCGGCAAAATGCCGCTTCCCCGCAGCCTGAAAAGGGGTGTCCCTGGGGCTTCAAGCCCCAAGGACACCCCGCTTGGCCCCTTTCTCCTTTGGTCCGCTGGGCGCAGCCATGTGAAGGCTGCGCCCAGCGGACCAAACCAGGAAGGAGCTCCGAAACGGAGCTCCTTCCTGCTCTGCGCTAAGGGTGCACTAGGCGCCCTGGCGCGGAGCGAGGATGTCAGTTTCGCGCCGCCCCGTATAGAGGCGGCACGGTTGTGACGTCCTCATGGCGGCGGCCATGTGGAACGGCCGCCACCATTTTGTGTGTGTGGAGCGCGCACTAGAGTTAGGGGGGTGCGGAAGCACCGCCCCTTTCTAACCCTAGTGCGCGCTCCACCACACACAAAACGGCCCGTTTGTAACAGGCCCCTGGCACTCCACTAGTCACTTCTCTTCTAGATAAAGAGGACCTGTTGGTGAGTACTCTTTGGTTTGGTCAGTCAGCCAACTGCAAATTCATCTAACAGTTGCACTGTCTAGCCCATATTTTACTAGCTTTTTTGCAAGGATATTATGCGGAATCTTGTCATAGTCCTTACTGAAATCAAGATTCACTACATCAACAGCATTTCCCTCATCTCCCAAGCTGGTAACTTCATAAAAAAGAGAGAGAGAGAGAGAGAAAATTCGTCTCACATGACTTGTTTTTGAGAAACCCTTGTTGAATTTTAGTGATCATGGCATTCCTTTCCAAATACTTGTAAACTCTGTTTCATAATCTGCTCTCGAATCTTTCCTGGTATTAATGTCATGCAATGATTATTTGGTTCCTCCCCCCCCCTTTTTTTTTTTAAAGATGGGGAAAACATTTGGCCTCCTCCACTCTGCTGGGACTTCTCCTGTTGTCTAGGAATTCCTAAAGATGGTTGCCAGTGGTTCACAGAATACTATGCCGATTCTTTTTAATACTCTTGGTTGAAATTCATCTGGCCCTGGAGACTTGCATTTGTTTAGAGTAGCCAGGTATTCTTGTACTATCTCTTTACCTGCTCTGTGCAGCATTTCCTCTGCTGCATCATTTGCTCCATTTTCTGCAGGTTGTCCACTGTTCTCCTTTAGGGAGAAGACTGAGACAAAGAAAGTGTTGAGTAATTTTGCCTTTTCTCTGTCTCCTTTAGCATTTCTCCATCTTCTCCACTCAGCCACCCTGTCATTTCCTTGTTCTTCCATTTGCTACAGACTTAACAAAAAATAAAAAACCAAAACACAACCTTTTTATTGTTTTTAACCTCTCTAGCAAGCCTGAATTCATTCTGCCCATTAGCTTTTCTGACCTTCTTCCTACACATAACTCGCTATTTGATTCCTCTTTGGTGATCCCCCCAACTTTTCCATTTCTTGTCCATGTTCCTTTGAAATCTCAGCTCAGTTTAAAGTTCTTTAGACCTCTGTCCTAGTTTCTTTAGACACGTCTCTTTGTTCCTCATTGGAACAGTTTGAAACTGTGCCTTCTGTATTTCACTTTTAAGAAACTGCTGCCATCCATCATGGACTCCCTTATCTTTTAGTATTCCTGACCATGGGATTGGCCCCATTATTTCCCTATGTTTACCAAAATCAGCTTTCTTAAAGTCTGGAATGCATGTTTGACTATGCTTGGATTCCCCTTTCCATTGTATAACTAACTCCAGGAGAAAATGGTCATTCCCACTTAAGGATCCTGCCACTTCTGCCCCTTTAACCAAATCATCACTATTGGTTAGGATAAAATAGCTGATCTCATTGTTGACTCTTTCACCTTCTGGACAATGAAATTGCCTACCAGGCAAGTGAGGAATTTATTGCACCTTAGATTTTTGGCAGAGTTTGACTTCCCCCTTTACTACTACCTCTCCCCTTCCCGAATATGTGATTGTCAGTTCTAGGAAGGTATCATCTAAGCCCTGATCCCCCTTCCCAACATTGCTGTTGTTTGGATCCCTGACATCCAAATTTAGAATTGTTTATAGGATGTTGATGTTCACCTTCCTCCTCAATTCAGTTTTCGATTGGTTCTCAGACATACACATGGAGCTCTCATTTAACCTGACTTGCCCATTTCACTGGGAGAGACTTATTATTATTATTATTATTATTATTATTATTATTATTATTATTATT
>NC_056523.1:135515600-135519796 GCF_019175285.1 Sceloporus undulatus | reverse complement strand
TTGTCCAGAAAATACTCCAGAATAGGCTTTCTGGAGTATCAAAACTGCAATAATAACAACAAAGTGGACGGAAGTGCACTACTGGTTCTTACAACAAGGTTTTGGGTGTTTTTTTTAATGTGGAAATAAACAGGAAGGCATTCCAGCCCATTAAAAAGATAAACTGTTGCACCTGGAGGCTTCCAGGAGCAGTATTTTGCCCTTGAAATATCAGGGGTTGGACCGGGGATTCTGGAGGCATTGAGGGCCACACACCATCTTCAGAGAGCCACACTTTCCTTACCCTTTTCTCTTAAGTTAATGACACCTGGTCTACAAGGACAGGCAAGCTTTTTCTTCTGTCAAATAACATGTCTGCATAGAACTAGCCTGTTAGGGGCTACATGCTGGCAATATGTGGGTCTGAAGCCAAGAGAAGTGGGAGCTATAGCCAAACATTCCTCTCCCCCCTCCCCTTCTATTTGTCTGGGTTTTTTTCTATGCCATTCCCCTCCCCCCCCCCCCGCCCCACCCATTTTTACCTCTTTTCTCTTTTGGTCATCCCTTCTTCTTCACTTTCTTCTCTGTGCAGCAGGTTGCCAGGAGAAGGACAGATTTCTCTTCCGGAGGCCTGATCTGATCTGTTTTGCAGAACACTTCTGAATTAAACCAAGGACCACATGTGGACCTTCACCTGAAGGTTGCCCACCTCAATTTTCATGGAGTGCATTCAAGGAAAACCAGCTGAAGGGGTGGCACAATTTTCTTTCTACTTCCTAGAGATTAGAGTGCTGTCTGGTGTCCACTGTCTCCCATACTGCAGTCCATTTGCCCCATTGGATTCATTGGAAGAACCAAGTCAGTCCATACCTCCATTGCCTTACCTCTGTATACAGCTTTTACTTGAGTTCCATTTGTTAGCTGCTCAAGAGTTTGATCAGGGGAACTGACTTTTACAATGGTAAATGCCCTTGCTTCCTTGTGCCACTGCTGTTCCCTAAACCAAGAAGAAGCAGATGATGGGATAATGGGATTTCTTCAATATTCCTAGATAAGGTTCCAAACATTCAGCAGTACAACCTGTCTGTCTAAGTTATAGTAGGATAAAAGAGGGGAAATTATTTCTCAGTACTGGCAGAGCTTGGAAAAATTAGATTTTAGGTGTAGGGACCACTATTTCAGATCTTGTAATAGGGGAGGCTCAAGATAGAGTGAGTTGAAAGAAGCTATTCTTGCACAGACATTCAAAATCAAGCTGTGAATTAGAAGCAGCCTGTTCTGAGAGCTCATTAATGCCTCATAAAGATGACAGTAGTGTCACCAACACAGATAGCACTGCTTCTGCTTCTTTTAAATACATGGATTTAAGTGTTGAAAAAGATCTTCCTTGAGAGGTACCTCCATTTAATTTTTCATTACAAAAGTTGGAGGCTGAGTATTGTTTGGCTGGCTACAGGGAAAGCCGAATTTCCTCTGATATGGTGACAATTTATGCCAAAAGCCAGAGTAGGATTTCACCTTAGGTTAGACAGGCCAACATGTTGAGATAAAAAACAACAACAACCTGTTCCCCAAATAAATAAGATCCTGTATCACTTCAATGTAACAAAAACATGCACTGGCAGAGTGATGTTACACAACCCTATACTGAAGTGTAGTGCAACATATGTGGACCAGTGGTCAATTAGTAAGGCTGACCACTCATTGTGCAACTGCAAACAAAATGTAGAAGCAACACATAGAGACAATGTGTATTTGCGTGCTAATCGGTGTACTTTAAGGCTTTACTGTGTGTGCAATGGTCCCACATGTGTGACTCTACTTTTGCCGCTGCTGGACATTACCATTATGCCTCACCCCCAAAAAATCATTCCACATGCATAGCGCAACTTATCCCTGCATAAGTCACTAAGTGAATGCCAGTTGACCACATACTTTTTCTATGAGGAGGTTTTCCTCCTGTAACACAATGGTCAAGGGTGTTGGCCTTATGAGTTATTGATTTTATACAATCAACAGGATAATCAAGTATAGTTTTACCGGTTGCTGTCAAGACAGTGATATCTAAAAACATTTACTGGAGTGCTTTTTTAAGCAGGCTCCTCATTGCTAGAATTTATTTTAAGGGCTTTTTGCTCAAAGGCAAGAGATGGTGTTTATTTTTCATTTTTCATGAGTGCCTGTAGAGACATTCTGTGAATGTATTTCTTCAGAAAAAGACAGTGAAGGTTCAGTCATGATACATGACGTCTCAGCATCCAGTCTGCATTCGCACTGCAAAAAATAATCCAGTTTGACACCACTTTAACTGTCATGGTTCAATGTGATGGAATTCTGAGAATTGTAGTTTGCTGTGGCACCAGAGCTCTCTCACAGAGAAGGCTAAATGTCTCACAAAACTACAATTCTCAGAATTCCACAGCATTGAGCCATGGCAGATAAAGCAGTGTCAAAATGAATTATTTCTGAAGTGTGGATACATCCTCAGAAATATGAAAGAATTGTGAAAGGGGGCGG
Source organism: Sceloporus undulatus (assembly GCF_019175285.1). NCBI lineage: Eukaryota > Metazoa > Chordata > Lepidosauria > Squamata > Phrynosomatidae > Sceloporus > Sceloporus undulatus. Next base: position 135,517,300 of record NC_056523.1, on the reverse strand, counting down.
GGGGGGGGGGGACTGGAAGCATTGAACTGTTGAGAACATCTCCAAAATGGCCAGCTGTGATTTTATGGTTATGGATCCCCTCACAAAGATAGGAGGCAGGTCTCATTTTCTTATGAGGAACTTTCTTAAGAAGCCCTAGCCAAATTTTTATCCAAGGCAGTAGAATCTTCCCTATTACTAGTTTCCCTTGCAAGGCAATACCTATACTCTATTAAGAAGAGGCTGACTTGGGGGGGGGGGACCCAAAATTGCAATGCAAAAATGAGGATGGGATTCTAAAAGAGAGGATGGGATTCTAGAATTTTGTCACTCTCAGGCTGGTTCCTTGTTTTCCATCTGTAGACAACAACACCTTCTTTCCTTTCCTTCCTCCCTCCTCTATTGTCTGGTTTGATTCTGAACAAATGGCAGCAGCTCTGTACCCAGGTTTCCAGCTGCCTTATCTAGAGTCCTTTCACACTACAAAATTATAGTGCTATGATTCTATTTTAACTGTCATGACAACATCCAGTATCATTGGATATTCAGTTTAGGGAGAGATACTTAGAAATCTCAGCCAGAGAGATCTGGTACCTTGCCCAACTGTAAAACCCAAAATTTGACAGGATCATAGTGCTGTGACTTGGATTGTGAAAGGACTCCTGGTTTGCTTCCCCCCCCCGCCCTTTTCTTGACATGTGAGCCTCTTTTTCAGTGCAACCCAGACTTTCTTTGTTGGTCCTTCCTTCCATCTGTCCCAAAGTCATTTCTGGTGTCAAAACAGTCATTGGGGCCATTCAAACTACCTTTTACCCCAATTCCCAAACCGGATTAAAAGTGGGAAGCTCCCACTGGTGCCGGGTTTTGCATACCCAGATCAAAGTTTTGCATATCCAATCCAGGGCAAATCTTCCTCAGCCTGGGTTTTCTGAAAGCGGGGTATTCCCTGTGTCTTTTAGAAAAATCCGGTGGAAGCAAATGTGAACTTGGCTCCGATCATGATCGGGTCACATTCAGGGGGAGGGATTAAGGTCAGAGGGTGGGCAGTGGGCGGGGGGAACACTTTGTGAGTGGCTTTTTTTAAAAAAAAATGCTGACAGTTTATGTAAATGAAACATGCTCTCCATTTAAACTAGCCAGGGACTTTTCCCAGCAGGAGAGGTTCCATTCTGGTCTGGCTTCTGCCTGACTGCCTCCTTCGTCCCCTGACAGACAAGCCCCTCCCTCCCTCCCTCCCTTCCTTCCTTCCTTCCTTCCTTCCTTCCCTTGAAGAGCCCCAGCAACCCCAGGGAGGACGTTTTGGGGTTAACCCTGGGCATAGATCCCAGGGAAGACATTTTGGGGTTAACCCTGGGCATATATCCCAGGGAGCACGTTTTGGGGTTAACCCTTGGCATAGATCCCAGGGAGGATGTTTTGGGGTTAACCCTGGGCATAGAGCTGGGAGGAGGACCTCAATGGAGGACATATTAGAATTCCTCTTCAGCATAAAGCTGGACTGGAGGACCTCTGATCACCCCACCCATATAGAAAGGCTTTTTGTTGTTGTTGTTAATTTCACAATTTGACAGAATATGTGAACATTGCCACTAGATTTTTTTTTTAAAGTGTGGGGGGGGAGAGAAGCACTTGTGCCATTGCCACTGAATTTTTTTTTAAAAGACACTAATGGCACTATTTTTGAAAGGCACTACAGGCAAAGGTACCCCAATGGCCAAGGT